>NC_090922.1:1457505960-1457834210 GCF_040938575.1 Ambystoma mexicanum
CATAGGTGGTAAAGGGAGATCACGAGTAATGAAGATGAAGGCTGCAGTTCACCTAACAGGCAACAGATGTCCTCGCATGGGCAACTGTGAGTGAAAGGGCTATAATTGACAAGATTGATGGATGAATGGATTTCAATCCAATGATTCACGCATCAATTATATAACCCCAAATATACACGTGAAATACTCAAAATGCTCTCATCGGGCATACAGCTAATGTCCGGGAATATCCGGGATACACAGGCATTTCTATGGGCGTCTGTATCAATATTTCCCACTAATGAGCATGCGGCCCAGCACAGGCAGGGATTCCGACCAAACAAAGGCTGCTTCTGAGGTGGCGGGAATTGAAATAGTACATTTCACAGCACACTTTGTAAAAATCCTTGCCATTTATAATCAGTTCTGGACAGTAACACATGAAAACAACCAAATAGATGACAGGTCACCAACAGCACAAACAAGAATTGTCCAAATGCATCTCCGAAGTTTAGAGAACATTCCAATCACTTATAGAAGCACCTCAGGTAAGAGCACATGTTGCACTTGCATAACAACTCACTGGGCTTGAATCATCATAACAAATCACTGGACTTGAATCATCACAAGAAATCACTGGACTTGTGTCATCATGCCAAATCACTGAGATTTGATTCATCATGACAAATCACTGGGCTTGAATCATCATAACAAATCACTGCACTTGAATCCTCATGACCAATTACTGGGATTTGAATCATCATTACAAATCACTGGGCTTCAATCATCATAATAAATCACTGGACTTGAATCATCACAACAAATCACTGGACTTGTGTTATCATGCCAAATCACTGAGATTTGATTCATCATGACAAATCACTGGGCTTGAATCATCATAACAAATCACTGGACTTGAATCCTCATGACCAATTACTGGGATTTGAATCATCATGACAAATCACTGGGCTTGAATCATCATAACAAATCACTGTTGGTGCCCCTTTTTGGGAGAGGGAAAGAAAGGGGCTGGAACAGGCAAAAAGAAAAATATTGCAATCTTTGTAAATGAAAGTACGCAATTACCGCATTCTGTAAAAATGAACTATGGGAGTCAAGGAGGGCAGATGGCAGGTAGTCCAAGGCAAGAAACCTTTATTGCACGTCCAGGAGCACCCAGGTAAGCAGGCGTTAGCAGGCATGTAGGACAGAGACACCGGGCATCCAACACCATGGGGAAGAAAGAAGACACTCTAATAGCACTCGCTAAGGGCTGAACACCCAGCCGTATGAGGACACGCAGAGGTCTGGCCCCCAGGGTTCCTTTCATCCACAGACAGGACGAGTCACTCACACAACACGTGAGTAGTGGGGACATGTTTGGGGCAGTGAATAAGGTGGTCGGGTGGAGGTGCTGCCAAAACGACTTTTCACTTGAGACTGAAAGGCCACGTGACTGCACACCATGCAGAAGAATTGCATACATGCCACCCACTTAGGGAAGAGACTCTTTTTTTTACCCTCCTGAACTAGTTGTAAACCCAATGCAACCAATAGGGAAAATTCAATGCATCCGCTTTTGGTGCAAATATCCCCTCTACTCCCCATCCCAAGGTGCTGCAAAATGTTGCCATGTATGGAATTGAATGGGTGTAGGTGATAAGGACTACTGGGAGTGCAGCACACATACGAGAAACTGCCCTCCCCCATCATCTTTCAACCCCCACATGCACGTGTGTGATCAGCTGGAGGAGGAAGAGGCGACCTCTTCATGCGCCAGCTGGCGGGGAGTGCCTGCAAGCCAGGAAGTGGGACTTTAAAGGGGTCATTTGTCAACCCCCACATTGCACATGCACGTCTCATGTTCGTCAGAGGCAACGGATTTGGCTCACTGGGAACACGGGAAAGTGGGCGTGGCCGTGCTGAAAAGGGGGGAGTGATCACGTGATTAGCGTCTGGCGTCTGGTTCTTAGGACCGCTCTTCCGGGGTCGGGTAAACCACGCCCCTCAGAGCATGGTTCCTGTGGGAATAAGATATGTAAAGTTAGGGCTTGCAGGATATCCGCATACCCACAAGGCCTTGTGAAATAGCTGTGTTTTTGCAAATGTCTGAGGCATTCGAATTTTTACTGTTTATCAATATTGTGTATAACATTCATTACTCCTCGCATATGAAGATGTTTTGATTATGTTCAGATACACTTTGATTCGATCATGCGGTTCAAATAACCTACCTTAATATTCATAGGTGTTGCATTTTCTCCCTTTTAGTTAAGTACAACGCTCTGCGTATATATACCACGTTTCTACGTTTTCACTAGCACTTTTTGTGGCGGTGAACCCCTAGAATACGAATTTTTGGAGGACTTAAAAAGTCCATGTAATTGGTGAAAAATTAAACATTGATGGCAAGGTGAACGATGGTGATTATATACACCGCCTTTGAGGGGAGAGCTCTGTAAGCTTCAACGTCGATACATGTCTTTTGCATGCAGCAACGCACCCACCTGGCCAAAGAAATCACAGGGACTGTCTTGAATGGCTTCTGCACAGCTAACATCAGCCTGAAGTGTTTGGCTGATCCAGGAAAGCTAGATATCTCACCAACCTCATCCCATTTTTTGTTCTCTTGGTGATATGAAAAGATCACCCCAGATAGCAAGAAAGATTTGCGATCGACCTCTAAGACTGTGCGATCTGACGTCCTCTTGCATGAGATGAGAAAAAACAAGGCCGCGAGGTTAGCCGAGACGGCTTTACACGACAATGCCTCGTTTTCTGGCCATGATTGGAAAAGTTTGGCGCCAGAGAGTTCAAGAGCCTTACTCCCTTGCAGTCTGCACACCAGAGGATGCTCTGCTACCGAGGAGCCTTCCACATGGGCATGCCCTGCTGCTATAGCTGTGCGCGCTGTATTAACTGTCCGGTATGCCTTGCTCTGAGCCACCAGCACGGCCAAGAAATTCACTATGTGGACTATACCTGCTCTAGTGGGATGCACATTCCTAGCATTGCACGGGCTACTCCACTTCTCCGAAGCTGCTTTGTAGGCTCTCTTAGTCCCAGGGGCCTAGAGCTCCCCGATGAATTGTTCAGCCTCTCCAGAAGTCGTTCAGGCTATCAGACTCAGGCTGCCCGCCTGCACCAACGGGTGCCTTTCGCTTGCTCGGCCCTGCAGTATCGCCAAGTCTCGAGGAAGTAAGATGGGAGACTGGCACGATAGCTCTAGCAGGCTTGGAAACCAAGCTTGCCCTTATCAATCTGGGGTCACGAACACTAGCTTTGCTTTCTGCCTCAAGGTGAATGGCGGGAACGCATACTCTGTGCTGCGGGCCGATGCTTGAAGGAAGGTGTCTGTCATCAGTGCCTCTGGATCCGGCCTACCAACAGTAAAAACGCTTGAGTTGCCTGTTGAGCATGGAGGAGAACAAGTCCGTCTGACAGGGGCCCCGCAGAGCCATGATCTCGAAGAACACTTCCGGATTCGGCTGCCAGTCGCTGGAATCACTGTGATTTCTTGAGTTCCAGTCCGCTACTTGGTTCTGTAGCCCTGGAAGATATTCTGCTGTCATGCTGACGTTGTTCCGCAGGCACAAGTGCCAGAACTCTTTCACTAGGCGGTTGATGTATCAAACGGCAAAGACGTTCATCTTGAGCAGAGTGCAACACTGCCTCCTCTCTTGCGTCCAACACTTTAGCGCAAAGGACCCTGCCAGTAACTCCAGGCAATGTTTCTCTCCAGACCACCTGCCTGGGGTCGTCATCTCCCCGCACTGGGCTCCCAAGACCCAGCGTCTGGCATCCGATTCTATGATTAGGTCTGGTGGGATAAAAAAAAGGATTTCCCATTTCAAGTATTCATGTGGTGATTCCACCAAGAAATCTCCGTCCTTGCTTCCGGGGAGAACGGGACCCTCTGCTTGTACGACAGGCCTCTCCGGAGATGCTGAATCTTGAGGCTTTGTGGCGCTCGCTCCCTGAGCGAGACCCAGTCTTTCAACATGAACATTTTGATTTCTTTCTTGATTGAGTTGACCTTTGCCGGGGACTGGCTGAGGGTCCCTTGCACAGAATCCTCCACAAAGCCCAGAAATTCCATTGTTTGGGACGGGTATACCTCTGACTTGTCCCAATTGATTAGGAATCCCAGTTCCTGCAGTAAAATGACTGTGTATGCCAAATCAGGCACACATCGTCCAGGTAGAAAATTAGCCAGATGCCCTGCTCTCTCTGCTTGGAAACGACTGGCTTCATTACCTTGGTGAAGCACCCAGGTGCAGATGCCAGTCTGAATAGGAGACAGGTGAACTCCCACCTTCAGCCATGCCAAAAGAACTGTAGAAAACAGTGGAATTACTACGCTATGGGCAATGTGAGGTAAGTGTCCTGCATATCTTCACTTGCTAGCCAATCTCCTGTCAGAGAGATATCCTGAAGGAGATAAATGCCCTCCATCTTGAAGTGATGATACACTAGAAAGGCATTGAGCTCCCTTAGATTGATCACCGGATCTCACAAGAAACATGTTGCTCACAAATGAGTTGGGGCAGCCTTCTCCTGGTGCGATCGCTCCCTTAAGCTGCAGCTCCGTGATTTCCTCTTCTAGCAGGTGTTCGTCCTCTGCTGCAAACGCTATGGGACTGAGCAGCTGCTAATACATTTCTAAACCAAAGGATGGTACCGATTGCAACACCCATGCATCCTTGGTGATCTCTAGCCATTTTCCTGTGCACTGCGCCAGTCTGGCCCCTACTGAAGGGATATTCATGTTTGTTAAATTGCTGCACCGTGTGGAAAGTACTCTCACCTGAGGTGGCAGGTTGCTGCTTCTTGCCATGCCTTAGGCCTCTTCCTCCCTCTCCACCCCTGGACAGGAAGAAGAGGCTTGGCTTGCCGTCTTCCTCGTCTCGCCAGCTTATCCCAACAGGGACCCTAGAGCTGAAGGAGCGGCTTACAGAATGGCCCTTGCAGGCCCTTCCAAAAACTCCAGTTCCAAAAACCTTCTTCAGTAATGCTTGCGCTTTGTTGTGCGCTGTATAAGTACTAACAAATTTGCTCATGTCCTTGATGAAGTTGTCGCCAAACAACTTCCCTTCCGCGGCTCCCGCTGCTTCTGACTAGGCGAGCTCCCATAGTATTGAATCGATTTTAACCAGGATAGACCTCCTGCGCTCAGTAGGCAAATCGACCATTGTGCCCAGCCCACTAGGACATCAGCGTTGACAGACTGCTGCTGCTTGGCCTCCTCCTCCAGTTGCCAGACCTTTGCCAGAGGCCTGACCAAGTTCAACACCTTGTCCTGGCATGCCCTCCAGAACCGGTCAATGCCTTTCTTAATATCTCTCCTGAAGACCCCCATAAAAGAGAGCATGCGCTCATCGATCTCTGGGGTCTCAGCCACTCTGTTAGGAAGGTGAGGTTGGTGGCACTTGGTCCAGAGCTTATTTCGGGCCTCTTTGTCCAGGGGCATATTCAGACCTTTCCCCAGTTAGGCCACTATCTTCTCTGGTGGCTCCCACTCAGCTAACCTGGGGTGGACGAGGCTATCTTGGTCAAACACGGCCTCCCCCTCATCCAATCTCTTGCTTTTCTTTAACGCTTTATGCGGTCTCCCTGCATCTGAGGAGAGATCTTCCCTCTCTTCTGGGCTTGTTCAGAGGGGTCCGCCCAGCTGTTCTCATCTTGACCATCCAAGAAGGAGGCATCCCTTCCCCATCCTCGGCCTCTGCTGTCCCATGACCTTGTTCTTTTGCAATGTTTACTGCGCGGAGTGCCCGGGGGGCCTGGGCACTCTTGGCCTGGCAGGCTTTCTGTCTACCCCCTTCTCTAGGAACTGGCGCAGAATCTCTAAGGTGATAGTCCCTAAGCTCCTGCATGCCTTGCGAGAAGGCTGTACAATCTTCCATGACACTCAGCTGTTTGCCGAGCAGTCCCAAACCAGCACAGATGGTCTTCTGCACTACTCGCCCCATGGAAAGGTGCAGACGCCGGTTGCACTGTGGCTCATCCTCCGTGGTGCTATACTCTGTCCGGCTCATATTGCTGAAACTAGCAATGGGGTTTGGGTCCCAACAGGTTTACTTGACCTACTGTTGTGGCGAAGAATCGAGAGAGGGCCCCTTTAAGAAGGATGGAGTATGGGCAATGGGAGGGAGTTGGGAGGAGGGAGGAAGGGGAACGGTGTGAGGAGGAAAGGGCAGTTGTAACCTGGGAATTAAGGTAGACACAGTACCTTGAGGCTCCTGTGTCGTTTGTTAGAGGAATGAATGTGGCCTAACAACTGGTGACGAAGCAACGTCACATGCTGACTGGCAGCGCCACTGAGCGTCCAGCTGCGAGACTAGGACTACGTGGAGGAAAGAGTGACCAGGATCAAGAGGACCCAACAGGACGCTGGAGAAGGCAGAGGGGACCACCAAGCCGGCGTGCGGACAAGGAGAGTATTACGGACAAGAGAAGCGGATGGAGAACAACACACCAGCGTGAGGAGGACCCTGCGGAAGGATGGCGAAGAGGAACGACACTGCCAACAGTACGCCACACCGGCCAGCTGTAGGAAGTGGAGGGACTAGCACAGATCATCTGCAGCCAGCAGAAGGAAAGGGAGAGACGAGGACGCCACCACACCACACATGGCGGCACAGAGGGAAGCAGCGCCTGTACCAAAAGCGGCCAAAACCCCATTTCAGGCGACAGGGGTGCAAACGCACCTACCCTAACCGGACAACACACTTAGCCTTCCCACATCACCAGGGAAAATGATAACAACGCACACCATACAACACGTGCCCACCACACTACACTACCAAGGACAACGGAAACAAACGAAGGACCAACGAGTCACCAATGCCCAGCCACAAGAACAGGAGCACTGGCCAGGACTACCACCCAGCAGATCACAACCAGACCTGCCAAAGAAGGTCAACCAGAGGCTGGGTGTGAGCAATCACCCACAGAAGCCCCCAGACCAGCAAACAAAAGAAACCTAACTAGGTTAGGGACCGTGAGGAGACCCACCCTACCTACAAACACCCATAACAAGCAATATGACCGAGGAAGCACGGCTAGTTCGGGCGCAGGAGCCCAAGTCATCATCGGACCAGGACTGGCCTCCATTGCATCCTTTTTAAGAGTACCCAACCCATTCCAAATACAACCACACCATGACCAGGGGTAGAGGTGGGATGAATGGATAGAGGAATTCAAGGAGAGCCATAGGGGACCAAGATCCGCCCAACAAAACAGACATTCATCCTCTGGCTTAAAAAACAAATGACCTACTTTGACTTTGCCAACTTCCACGACGATGAAGCGATCAGACTCAGGATAATCGAAGAGTGCACCTACTCACAGGTTAGTATCACCTATTGAAGAAACCCCTCCCATTGCAAGAAATCGTTGAGGTAGCAAGAATATATATACGAAAGAGTACACGTGCAGGCAAACCCACAGAAAGGCGATACCATTGCAGCATTGGTCACCGACCCCCAAGGATACACCCGATACCCAGGACCGCCAGCAGACAAGAACCCCAGAGCCCTCGCCGACGAACCCAATGGGGGAAGCAATGCTACAGGTGAGGATTCGAATTTCCCAACAGGGGCCAATGCCCGGCCATAGGACAAATGTGTATGAGGTGTGGCCAAGAAAACCACTTCCAGGTGATATACATCTTTGGCCACATCTTTTTGGACCAGGGCATCACAGCCTACACCGACAAAATCAGCACCATGGGCGGCCTAGCTTTCCCCACCTGAGTTGCCGAGCTGCAATCAATCCTAAGGATGGCAGGCTACTGTGCTCGATACCTGCCGAATTACACCACCCTCACAGAAACTGTCCAGAGACTTCTCAAGAAAAACTCCCCGTTCGAATGGGACATGCGCTGCCAAGAAGCATTTCACACCATCAAGGAGGAACTCGCCAACAACCGCCAACTCGCCTACTTGAACCCGGAGTGGGAGACAGAACTCACCGTTGATGCCAGCCCTGTTGGCCTAGAAGCAATACTTGCCAAGGTGAGCCCCAACAGACCCCACAAGAGCGACATAGTCGCATACACCTGTTCAGGCGCCTGTCGCACACTGAACATGCATATTCCCAAGCTGAACGAGAAAGCTTAGCTGCGGTATGGGCGTGTGAGAAGTTTCATCACTTCGTTATCAGCAGAAGATTCACCCTCATCACAGACCACCAGTCACTACTCTCCCTGTTTGGCCACACCCAAAAATCCAAATCCCTCCATGCATCGAAAGGTGGGGCATCAGGCTCCAGCAGTATGCATATATAATCATCCACAAACCTGGGGGTGATGCCAACCCAGCAGATTATCTGTCTAGGCATCCAGAAGGAAAGACGTAGGACTCCATGAGACAAGAGGCGGAAGACTACCTCGCATACCTGTCGCTCATCGCCCTCCCCCCGCCATGACGACTGAGACATTTACCACTAAAACCAGAGCTGACCCCACGATACAGGCGACGATATGCCTGACCAACCCAAACAAATGGAAGCACGGAATGGTTCGTGAGTGATGAAATGGACAAAAAAGATCTGCACAGGATGGCGAAAATACAGAATTAACTTGCCACAGCGGAACAAGGTATACTGCTATGAGGAAACCAACTAGTAGTCCCCAAGTGCCTAAGGAAAGCACTCATGACCATAGCCCATGAAGGTCACCGGGGGGTCGCAAACACAAAGAAAATACAGAGAAATCAAGTGTGGTTCCCGTGCATGGATGCAATTGTTGAGGACACCCTGACCCTCTGCATACCCTGCCAAAAGACAGTGGCGAACAGCCCCTCCATGTCCACTTCAGATAGTACCACTACCTGATGGACCCTGGCAAAGAATAGCCATGGATTTTTATGGCCCACTTCAGGAAGGAGGGCACATCCTCGTAATAATAGAGTACTCACGATTCCCACTAATAAGACACGTACAATCCACAGCATTTAACCACATAGTAGGAGTGAATGAGGGATCCCCAACACTGTAAAGACAGATAACAGTCTGCCATTGCAAGGACAAGACTTTTAGAGATTTGATACCCAAGTGGGTTTCTGCCACCTGAGAATCACACCACTGTGGCCACAGACCAGTGGCATGGTGGAATGATTCATGGCCACCATCAAGCAAACCAGACAGAAGACCACTACTGATCAAACATTGCTAACCCAAGCGTTATGCCAAATGCTAAGGAGTTACAGAAATACACCATATGAAGCAACAGGATGGACGCCCTTAGAGCTAAAGATAAAATAGAAACCTTGAACCCACCATCCACAAGTAGAAGACTACACACCAGAACAGGATGCAGAAATCCAAGAAAGAGATGTGGAATGAAAAAAAAGGCTAAGCAATAGGCGGACCAAAAGAGAAGAGCGAAAGAACACCAACTCCCAGTGAGTGAAGTCGATGTAGTAAGACAAAGAAAGCAAAGGAAGACCGACCCGAGATACAACCCAGAACCACTCCTAATTACCAAGTTGAAAGGGCTGTCACTGTGCCAGGAGACGGGGGTGAGATAACCCAAAATGCCACCTTTTTCCGCAAGCTACACCCGGAGGAGCCGATACTGATGGAAGAGATAGCGGTCGAAGAAGAGGAACTGAGAGCTGAAGAAGAAAGCAACCCACCAAGCGTGGAAGGGTCCAAGGACACTCGCGAATCACCAGGGCGCCCTCAACGAATCACACGGAAACCCCTACGCCTCATCGAGCAAATGTAAATGGCGAACCTCCATGATAAGCAAGGGGGAGGAAAGCCAAAATAAACTTGACAAAATTGTAGAAGAAACCGGCAGAGGCCCCTGCCTCCAAATGGCCAAGATGGCGATTCTAACCGGCGAGTGAAAAACGTTCCGCACGGCTATCGCCCATAGGACGCCCCAAGCGCCAGGGATGATACAAGCCCTCTTTGCGATACGCCATGTACTGTCCGTGTCGCTCGAATGTCTCATCCTCAAAGGACATTGCATAGTGATGGCCACCAAACACCACGAGAGAGCAATCCAACTCGCGCATGAGGGCCACCAGGGAATCGTAAAGACACAAGCCTTCCTCAAGTCACGAGTATGTATGCTGCAGATACAGCAAAAGGTCATTGGACTTGTTGAAACCTGCACAGCATGCCTAACAACCCGCCGGCCCGTCCCACCAGAGCCCATGGCCTGTTCCCCAAGAAGCGAGCGCTGCTGGGACGCAGTAAGCATCGACTTCTGCACAATTGCCAATGAGGCCTACCTCCTGGTAGCCATAGACGAGTACATAGATACCCAGAAGTCGAGCCGGTTAATGACACCGATGCAGCTTCGGTCACAACAGTGCTGGCAAAGATGTTTGTGGTCCACGGCTTACCCTCATTGATAAAGAGCGACAGCGGCTGCCATTCATAAGCAATGAGTTCAAGCGCTTCGTCGATGATATGGAAATCCGTCACCACCATATCCCACCATACTGGCCCAAACCCAACAATGATGCAGAAAGATTTATGGCATCCATCAACAAGTCTGTGAGGATTGCTAAGGACAAAAGAAGACCGTGGCTACCTGAACTATACAGGTTTTTTCGATCTTATTGACAAACCCCTCACTCGGCCACCAAGGCCAGCCCCGCAGCCTTGATGTACGGGGTACCCATCCAGGCAGGTCTATCCCTTCGCCACTCGTGGCAAACCCCAAAGGGGAACCTAGAACACATGGAACGCAGAAGACAAGAGCACAATGCAAGAGAAGACAGGTCAAGAAGAGCAAAGCCCAATGACCTCAAAGTAGGAGACACAGCACTGGTGAAGAACCGAGCGCCAGGGGGGGGGGGGAATGGCCCTCCCATATGAGACTCTCACCTGGAGCATCACCCATCAAGAGCATGAGTTAGCCATGGCCTCGCGAGGACCTGAAACAGTTACCGGGAACGTGTCCCACTTCAAGCAGACGCCCCACACCCTGTGGGAGGAATCCCAAGTGGGCAACGCCCCCATGAGTGCCCGCTCTCTGTCGGCTGAGTTTACACCACCAGCGGGAGGACAGAAGGAAAGACCAACTCAAGAGACTCCTGCACTTGCAACAATGAAGGAAGTCCGTCCAGATCAGCCACCCAACACAGGGAGCGAGTAGAATGATATGAATAACCTGCATTCGACTGCAAGGGTACATCCTGAACGGCATCTACAGACGTGCGTGAGGTGGAACGCATGGGACTAGCGCCCTAGCGATCAACAGGAAAGGCCGCCACAATCTTTAAAAAGTTCATGTGTTTGTTCATTTTAGTCGTTTGTTTGTCCATGTTGGGGAGGGATGTGTTGTCCATGTGACATGGATCATGTGGGCAAAAGAAAGCCTGCGAAGTGCAATCTCTGCTCTGACACTAGAGCCAGCGTGTCAGTGTCCTCATTGCGCGGCTAATCTGCTGCGTGTCCTGCTTTCCAGGCCAGGCCCGGCGCGGCCCTGCATCTCCACTGCACCTCTTCACACCGGGGGTGCTGCGGCAAACCGCTGATGCTGGTTTAGCAGTCACTGGTAGGTTCTCCCTCAGGTGAGCCGATTTGCGACCTGTATGCGAGAGGAATCGGATTATGCTGGGCGACTGGAGCTGGTAAATATGCAGCAGCTACCTCCTCAGAGGGCATGTAGGAGTGCGCAGGTGTGCACAGGAACACTGCAGAGACGGCCCTCTGCTGCTGGCAATGACTGAAGCACTTGAGCCGTAGGCCCCGTTGCTCTTGACTAATTCTGTTGCGGAAATGTTCTGCCTCGCCTGCGCTGCTGCCAAGTGCCACGCAGCTGGCAAATAGCCTGAGGCACTATCACTCACACTGCGCCGACCAAATAATAAAGAACTAACTCTCTCACACACACTACATAAGAAATGTGCACTTCTTTGCTGCTTCAGTCAGGGTGGTCTAGCCTCAGGTGAAGCAGGATTGGATGACAGAGTCACATGGAAGTTAATGCTCTGATTACTTATCGGTAATCTTCATTACTCCTAGTCCTACTCTTCCTCGTCACAGTACTTACTTCATGAGGCACCCGCCTCCGACACAGGACCTTCTTCTACTTCTTTAAATCCCTATAACTCCTCCCCCACATCCATGTCACTCAGTTTCATATTACCAAGCCGGAGCATGGGACCTTCCCCGCAGGGAGGGTGAGGAGGGTCGTCAGTACTGTGACGAGGAAGAGTAGGACTAGGAGTAATGAAGATTACCGGTAAGTAATCAGAGCATTACCTCCACGTCCACTCTTCCTCGTCCCAGTATTTACTTCATGAGGTATACCAAAGCATCAAAGGGGAAAAGGTCCCAATGAGACAGAGCCAAAAACAGTGCAGCAAAACACTCCCACAATAACTCTTAAATCACATCCCCACAGACAAAAACTCCAACCACGAAGGAACCAACCCCGAGTGGGAGAAACTCAACCCATAGCGGTGGATGAAAATGCCTAGACCAGCCAAGGCGGCAGCCATACAAATCTCTTGCAGAGAAAAACCCTCCTTACATCGGGCCAGGAAGCCGCGAAACCCCTGGTAGACCGCCCCTGATTGTGCGCAGGCACAGGCAGGCCAGAAGCCACATAGGCCCTAGAGATCACAACCCGGAACAACCGGAAAATGGAAACCACAGATGCGTTATGCCCAGCCCCAGACAGACCACAAGCAATCAGAAGACTATCAGATTGGTGGAAAAGGCAAACCAAGCCAAATACTCTAACGTGTCCCGCCGGACATCAATGTTAAGCCGAGCCACCTCCTCAGGCGTTCTTGGATTATGAAAGAAGTCAGGGAGAACCAGACCCTGAGAGGTGTGAAACCCGAGAGACAACTGAAGGGAGAAACTTCGGACCACACCCCGGCACCACCGAGTCTGGCAGCACCCTCAGGAAAGGAGCGTGACATAAGAGAGCCCCAATCTCCCCAAGCCTACGGGCAGAAGTGAGGGCAATAAGAAAAGCAGATTTCAGTGTAAGATGTTTGATATCAATCTCGGAAATGGGCTCAAAAGGAGGCCCGTGAAGGAACCGTAATACAAGAGGGAGATCCCAAAAGGAAAACCCTTTATCAGCACAAGGAAGGGAAGAAGAAAAACCCTGGATCAACTTCCCCACCAACACCTCCCCATCCAAGTGACCGTCAGAGTCCCCCAAAAGGAATTTCATGGAGGCCCGCTGAGAGCGAAGCCTGGAAAAACTGCACGGCCACTGTCAAAACCCCTCCTGGAGGAACCGAAGGATAGCAGAGGCCAGAACGCAGGGGAGGGATCCCAGACTGCCCATACCAGTCTCGGAAATGGCCCCAATGTCTGCCTAACACCTTCAGAGTGGAGGGTCTAAGAGCATCCATTTGGACTCAACTACAGGATCTGAGAACCCCTGAGATATCAACCTAGACTGAGCAATAGCCACACCGCCCATTGCATCCGGTGGAATTCTAACCGCAGATCCCCTTGAAGGGGACACGGCCACCTCGGAACCAGCCAAGGTTCCTAGGAACGAAGCTCCAACAGAGACGCGAGCCAACTCCGGCGGCACCAGAACAGAGCTAACAACAACACAGTCAACCTGGACACTCAGATGCGCCAAACCACCCGGGGCAGAAGGGGAATAGGCGGAAAGGCATAAAGGAAAAAGGCCACTGTACAGAGAGGGCGTCCATCCCCCAATCCCCTCAACCTGAAACCGAGAGCAGAAGAGGGGAACTTCTGCTGAGGCCGGGGATGCAAACAGGTCTAGAACCAAGGACCCTAATCTGACACAGGTCACCGCAAAGACCTGGGCCAACAGGACCAGTTCTGCAGAGGAGTGAAAACCGGCGTCTGAGAAGATCCGCTTGAACATTGTCCATCCTTCTGATACGTGAGGCCACCAGATACACCAGATGAGATTCCTCCCAGGTGCCTATCAGCGCTGCCAGAGCATTCAAGGAACAGCCGGAACCCCTTTTGCAGTTCACATATGCCAAGGCCGTCGTATTGTCCGATCGGACCAAAAACCGCCGACCGTCCAGCAACTCCTCGAAGTACACCAGAGCTTGCACAATGGCACAACTCTTGCCAATTGGATGATCACCGGCTCTCCCCAGATCTCACAACCCTTGAGCTGAGAGGACCCCCAATGTATACCCTTTCTGCTGGTGTTGGTAGTAGGAGAGGTCACAGGAGGAAGGACCATGCACACCTCAGCCTGTAGACCTGAAACCCCCCGCCACCATAGCAGGGACACTCGCAGCGCTGGGGACACTGAAAACAAAACTACGAAAGCCGAGATGTCGGGAGCCAGTGGGAGAGAGTATAAGACACCAGGAGACGTAACCGAAGACAGGCTCAAGGAACTGGAAAACATGTAAGACGCCACGTGCCCCGTAACTTCAGCAACAGGTGAGTCGAGACATACTGCCTTCTGAGAACCCAGCCCAGAACAGCCAGCAAGCGCCCCCCTGCACAACATCCAGAGTACGCTCTCCCCAGACGTCCGGACAAGCAGTGCAGGGTCTTGAGACCCATAAGCAGGTGACACATCCTACAAGGCATAGGGACCAGGAACACCCGCAAGTAGAAAACTTGACCCTGAACAGGGAGAGGAACGGGCAAGACGGTAACCCACAACAACCGTTCGGAGAGAACGGATCCCATGGCCAACTACTTGGACCGTGAGCTGGGTACCAAAGTCCTAACCATGCAAACCTGGACAGGAGGAGACAGGAACGGCAACTAATACCCCCTCCAGAAGGAGCCCATTACCCAGGAAGCCGAACCCCACCGGTCCCATACACAACCGAGAAGATAGAGACGAGGAGCCAGGGAAAACCGCCAGTCACTGCACTTGCACCAGAGGGAAATCACAGGACGTTGAAACAGGCCTGCGCCACAATATAACAGCATGCTTGTCAGCCCAGAAAAAGATTTGACCTATCAAAAGGAAGATACTGGACAGGCCAGAAGTCCAGCAGACTATGGCCCCCTCAGCCGACAGAGGAGCCACCAGGCTGGCGTCAAAAGGGCAGAGTACTGTCACAAAGCGGGGCAAAGCAATCCATCCCGGATAGCCGACATCAAAGGCAACCCCCTACCTGAGGTATGCCTATACTGGAAAACCCACTGAAGTGACATCCCCCTCCACCGGCACCAGGGGCTCTGAGAACCCCTCTAAGCCCAGACATGTGCCACCATGTGCCCTATCACTTCCCACAAGTCTGCGAGGAGGCATGAAAGCAACACGTCAGCACCGGAGGACCTAGGGCCTAAAAGAAGAGACACTGGGAACCCCCTGCATGGCCGTTACTTCCATGATCATTTTCCATAATCCCATGCCGGACAAGGGAAAAGCAAATCAACTCCTTTGACTTTCCCTTGCGCAGTTTAGAGGAAGAGGACAGGACAAGGAGTCTGCGTCCATAGCTAGCACAGACCCAAACACACCACTAACACACCACATGACTGAGAGGTGGCTTGAGCCCTGTATCCAGTAGCTGGTAGCCCCATGCTCTAAATCGTTCCAATGCATCGGTCTAGGAAGGATGAAGGACCGAGTCAGCACCGCTGAGACTCGAACCCGAAGTGTAGACTATGCCAGGCCGGTACCCTTCCGGCCGCTTGCAGATGTGTCCAAAATCTGCGCCGTATTCACAGGCAGCACGCAAGGAATGCAGCCAACATCCGGTGCATACTGGGCTGTGTATGTCTGAGGAGCTGGTGGTATGTGACATGTCTGTGACAGAACAGAGCCCCGCACTTTCAAATACTCTGTCGCAGTCACCCCACGACAAGAAGCAGAGAGTCCTCACAACAAAAAAGGAAGGCTAGCCCATACTGCCAAGTGCTTGCCATCATTTCCAATAAAGATGTGTACACAGAGCACGAGGTAACGGCCTTTCAAAGGAGTCAAGATGGCCATACCAGCAAGAGAGGGGAAAACATCAAGCACAGTCCTCCCCTCTCCTTACCTTCCCCCAGAGAATGCAGCTGACATCCGGTGCATCCTGGGCCGTGTGTCTCTGAGGAGCGGGTGGTATGTGGCATGCCTGCGACAGAACAGAGCCCCCGCACTTTCAAATACTCTGTCACAGTCACCCCACGACAAGAAGCAGAGAGGCCTCACAACAAAAGGGAAGGCTTAGCCCATACTGCCAAGTGCTTGCCATCATTTCCAATAAAGATGTGCACACAAAGCACGAGGAAAACGGCATGTTGAAGGAGTCAAAATGGCCATACCAGCAAGAGAGGGGAAAACATCAAGCACAGTCCTCCCCTCTCCTTACCTTCCCACAGATAATGCAGCCAACATCCGGTGCATCCTGTGCTGTGTGTGTCTAAGGAGCGGGTGGTATGTGACATGCCCGCGACAGAACAGAGCCCCCGCACTCCCAAAGACTCTCTGCCACTGTCACCCCACGACAAGAAGCAGAGAGGCCTCACAACAAAAGGGAAGGCTAGCCCACACTGCCAAGTCGAATCAAGATGGCCAAAACAGGAGGAGAGGGGAAAAACACCAAGCCCAGTCCTCCCCTCTCCTTACCTTCCCCCGGGCCGTGCAGGACCCGGGACACAATGCTCACGCTGCGGTCCGGAGCCCAGCAAAGAGCCGAGCGAGGCAATCCAGCTCAACTGTGACCCCAAGCCCCGCAGGGGGCCCAGGAGCAGTGCCGCACCTGAGGGAGCCGAGGGCCCCGCCACACAGCCCCCCCCAGGGGGCCAGCAATCGGTGCTCCCTGGTGCCCCGCACCGGGAAGAAAAAGTCCAACCTGCCGGAGGCAGGAAAAATTTAAACTGAGTGACATGGATGTGGGGGAGGAGTTATAGGGATTTAAAGAAATAGAAGAAGGTCCTGTGTCGGAGGCGGGTGCCTCATGAAGTAAGTACTGGGACGAGGAAGAGTGGACGTGGAGGTAATACCCTATCAACTGAAACCACAACAAAGACTCTTTCTCCTCTGGATGTTGTAGTTTTTGGTGCCAGCATTGGTCTCCCAGATGCTGCAAAACGTAGGCACGTAAAAAATCTATTTGGTGAAAAGGCTGGGAGTGCAGCACACACGACGTGAAACTTGCTGTGATCAAGTTGAACATGTATTGCATGTCAGTGGAAGTGTGCCTTCCCCCATCACCTTTCAACCCCCACAAGCGCACGTCTCACGTTCGACAGAGGCAATGGGTTTGGCTCACAGGGCACACGGGAAAGTGGGCGCGGCCTTCCGAAAAGGGGGGAAAATAATGGTTATCGTTTCGTTTGTAGCTGTTCGGATGGCTCTTCCAGGGTCGGGTTAATGGTGCCCCTCTCGTAGCTCCTGCGGGGATAGCATAAAAAGGGCATAAAAAGAGATGCTTATTGAAATATAAATGAAGCAAGGGTGCAGAGTCAACAGGATATTCGCATAGCCAGAAGGCCTTGTAAATTATTTGTGTTTTTCTGTAACCGTCTGAGGCATTAACATTATACTGCTAACTAATATTGTGCATAGCATTAATTATTCCATGAGCATGGAGATATTTTGATTTTCTTTACTTACACTTTCATTCGATCATGCGGTTCAAATAACTGACACTGCTATTGACAGGATTTTCATTTTGTCTCTATTTGGTGAGGAAGATAGTTGGGTAGAAGCAAAATTCACCTTTTGAACGTTTTCTGGTATTCACTTCGTGGAGCAGTGATATTCTAGAATACGGATTTTTGGAAGATGAAAGTCCAATTAATTGTTAAAAATGATAGGCAAATGTTAAAGATTGTAAGCCGGGTTACTAAACGGGACACTTTCTTTGGTGACAGATTCTCTTTTTGCAATTTCAGATGCTGTGGAGCAGTGACATCAGATTATCCAAAATGTAGTGATGTGGGTGCTGAATCGGTGCAGGTGCTGCTTTATGCGCAAATAACCTGTGACTGGTGACCTAAAGCATTTCATTGTTAGCACCGGCATTCATAGGCCTACAGTTTTAGGCGATTGAAATGGGGATGTGGCTTTGGTACTTGCATGCCAGGGGAGTGATTGGAAGGGTAGTGAGGACAGCCATTCTCACAGCAGTCGGGTGGTTTCCAGGCGTGAAGGAGAGTTAACTGGTGCCAGGAGGATGTTTTCGGCAGCACTTTTGTTAAATTGAGATTTTCATTATATGATATGATAGGTTATTTATAACGCGCTTAATAGAGGTTTCTAAGCGCGGACACAGGGAATCGAACCCGTGTTGCTCCATGTCATCTTGCTTCCAAGCCGAGCATGTTGCCGCTGAGCTTTCCTCCCGAGACCACATGCTATTTAACAAAAATGCTGACGAGACCTACACCGTATGTAAAGTCCAAATGGGCCAGATTCTGCACAGTCCACAACAGTGCTTGTGTTGATGCCCACAACCACTTCAGAATTGTCATGGCGCTTGGTGTCAGGAAAAGGCACAGTGAAGCATGCTCACGGCGCCTAGATGGGAATTGGGCCCTTAATGTGCTTGCAGTCTTTTTTCTAGTTGCAACCAGCAGGTGATGATGTGAATTAACAAATATATCTCTTCCTTGCCTCACAAGCTTAGGTGGTAAATGATCCTCTAGGAGTCAGGCCATTAAGAGACTCAGGACCACACTAACACACACTGAGAAAAGCAGCAAGTGCCCTTCTCTTGCTATCCCCTAGCCTCCAGGAACTAAGGTTCTCACAAATGCTCCTACAGTGGAGGAAGGAACTAAGACCCTTCTCTTCAGGGACCCCCAAGGCTGATCTGAGAGTTCCAACGGCATATCACACCGTTTCAACCCTGGCAGTTCTGGCACAGGTGGCCACACCTTCCATATTTTCACAAACCCTCCAGATTACATCATAGCCACAGAAAGGTTCCAGGTCTTGAATATTACAACATGGTTGGAAATGCCAGTGAGGACCAGGAAGCAGAGCACCTGGATCTTCACAATTACTAAGCTTTAACTGAGTAGAGACAGAAAACAAGTCAGCGCCAGCAGGCGAGCCCAAGGCTGCAGTGACCCCACTGGTGGGCATATCATCTGGGAACCAGCATCCACCCAGACTGGCTAGTCTACCCAAGAGGAAAATCACCTATAGACTAACTACCGGAAAACGCAGCACCCCAAACACCATGAGTGAATACCTGACGGGCTTGTAGGACCACTAGCCATGTGACAGTTACCATCGCTGGTTGGCAAACACAAGTGCTACTAGATAGCGGCTCACATGTGAACATCTTGTTGGAGCACTTGGCTGGACTGAACCTTCTCGGCGTGAGAGATGAACCCATCAATTATTTGGGGTACATCTGGATGGGACTGCAGTTTCCATGCGGTTTAGCTGGAGTGAGCAGTGCTATCGACACCGTGGCTCTGGTTTGCAGCACTCAGAGTGAAGATCCCTCAACACTGGTCGTGCCTGGGGCAAATTCCTCTGTGTTCCAACCATTGGCGCATTATGTCGGGAGATCGCTGGACCACAATATGCCAATACATTGTCCATGCACTGCATGCGTCAGCAGGCATACTTGCAGAGAGAGATTTGGTCCAGAGCTCCACCTGTTGGACCAGTTGCATATGTTTGCAGCACCCAGTGTGGGCAGATCACGATCCCAGCATATGCCGCAGTGATGGTTCCTGACAGAGTACAACTCAGGTGGTAGAAACACCCCAAAGGTATGGTTATGGTGGCATTAGAACATGTGGAGCCTCCCAATGGGTTTACTGGTCCAGCGGACCCTGGTAACGATGGATGGCACAGACCTGTGTTGAGACTCTACGACCATCAGACCTTTGAGACTCTCGGACTTTTGAGAATCTCGGAAAGGAACAAGGACCACCAGAGGGAACAGCCCTGTATGCATAAGCTTTCTCGGCCTGCCCCGGGAAATTGGCAAGGCCTAATAATTGAAACACCGGATCTGTGTGAGTAACAAGATGCTCTTCAGGATGCAAACACAATACATTTCCCCAGGAGACAATAAGGTTGTCCGATGCCCTGTATGTTCTTCTGCAGATAAGCATCATCCAGGAGCACCTAAGCTTCTCCCATTGTCGTCATCTGGAAGAAGAACAGGGATGTCCTGGTGTGCATCGATTACCATCAACTTTACACCTGCATTATTGTGAACATATAAACCATACCAATGGTGGACAAAGCATTGGACTGACTGAAGGGGAGCACATTGTTTTCTGTCCTGGACTTATGGAATGGGTACTATCATTTTCCCGATGTATCTCGTGGATTGAGGGAAGACAGCATTCATTTGCCCGCTTGGGTTCTACAAATTCATCAGAATGCCGCAGGGGAACTCTTGAGCGCTAGTGATGTTCCAGTGCCTCAGGGAAAAGACCGTCAGGACATAACCTTCCTGGGCTATGGGTTCAGCTGGATGATATCATTGTGTTTGGGAGGACCCTGGAAGAACACATCATAAGGCTTCTAAAGGTGCTGGATCACCTGCTAGAGCAAGAGGTAAAGGTCAATGTGGGCAAGTGACAGTTTTGCCAGATGAGCATAAAATACTTGGGACCCATTGTCTCAGTGGATGGCATCGCTATGGATCTGGAAAAGATGGATGCCCTCCTCACCTGACCAAGTAGTCAAACCATCAATTAGTCAAATAGTAACCTCAGATTCTGTAACTACTACCAGAGATTGCCCATGGGACATGTTAACATTTTCTGACCACTTGTGGACCTCACAAAAGGATACCTGCCAACCCAGAAGAGCTGGAGGACTAACGTAAACTCTGTGGATCGCTTTGGTGAGTGGTGGACCGACCGATAACAGCAGGCCTTCGAGGAGCTGGTGCTGTGGGATATATTGACCCACTCAACAGCATTTCCCCACATCACTAAGCTGCATTTGCGCAAGAAACAGCAATATGGCTGCGCTGGCTCCTGTGCGCGCCAGGACCTCAAAAGTGCGTTATTGCAGCAATACAAAAAGATGGCTGCACCGTCCTGCCAAGCCTACTTCAGGCAGGATGGAACAAGGGGACACACTGAAGGAGTGTTCCAGTGTGGTCTGAAACATAAATGGAATAAAGTAAAAAGGCAGCACTGCTTTGCTGAAAACCCAAAATTCCCCATTAAAATGAACATTTTCACCCTTTAAAAAATGCTGCTTTGTTGCTAATTCCATCAGTTCATTCTGAAACCACTGTGATTAAAAAGGCCCTTCCATGCCCTGGATATTTCATTATGCTTTACTAAAACCAGGCATAATTCCTGAATGACAGACCATGTCAAAAAAACTCAGAGAAATCAATAAGGAACTTTACTTTTTACTCACACAGGAACATGTGTTTATTTCTTTCCAAAAGTATCCAAAGCTCAGCAGTTCAAAGAAAGTCTAACTCTCTGAGCCTGGTCAGTTTCAATATATCTGTGCTTCAAACAAAACTCCTGCTTTCAAGAAAATGACTTTGGCTGTAAAGACAGTAGGAATCTGATGGAGCTGCCAAACCGAATCAAAGAAAGAAATGCTAGCTTTTCACTACACATGTAAAAGTGGGCCTTTGCAAACCAAAGAAAAACAAAATGGCCTGTTTTTAAAGGAAATTGTTGAATGAAAGCTTGCCTTATTTAGCAATATAAGGGGGTTGTGTTGTTGGTGATAAAACACACTGAGGCTATTTTATTTTACAGGTTTGTTTAATTCAGGACCCAAAATAAGAAAATAAAGATTTTAAAACACATGGGCTGAATATTCAAGCTCTCAAAAACCAGTTATTCTAGATGGCAGAGCCCAGAAACTTCCCCCTAAGGAAGGGAGCCACACCATAAACTCTCAGCAGATACTAACACCTAAATGATAATTGCTAGGTTGGAAAGAATCTTGTCTAGGCCAACCCACGGACAATGGGCCTCCCAGGGCAAGGAAGTTTGAAGTGTAAAGGAGCAATAAAACCTGAGAAGCCCCCACCTTGCTTTGAAGGAAATGACAGTTGGTAGCAGTTGAAGAAAGGAAAAAAAATGATTCTTTGACAAAAGACTGCCATTTGTTTCCAAAGACTATTTCATGAATAAACTTTAAAGACTTTTATCTCTGCAGAAGGACTTTATAAAAATGTAGAATTTTCGCAGTGTAAAAGTGAATTTTTGGGCTTTATTTTAAGACTTGGTAGAATTCATTGACACCTTGGGGACAGAAAGGGCGATGTATTGCGGATTCCAAGAAAAGTATACATGTTGCAAATGTGAATTTTTGTACATACATCCCTGATGATAATCCACACCCATGTATCAAGTTATAGATTTTTGAGTAATATGAATCTCATTGAAAAGCGCAAAAAACCGGTTGAAGGGTGAAACAAAGTCTCACGGACTGGAGGATTGGACTGAAATGTGCTGAACAAAATCTGTAACCTGTGCATATAATTTTTAAGAGATTACAATTGTATACATGTATATTTATGGCAAAATCGGATTTTAGTTAAAGTAACTGTGGGAGGTTTTTGGATATTGTAAAACTCACACCATGAATCTGACATTATTTTCCTGCAATCCAACCAGCTGAGAGCGAGGCGGAGACTATCACCCTTGTCCAATCCCTTTGTTAGAGGCATGTTTAGTTAAGCCTTCCCCAGTCATATACTTTGCTGATGTCACTATGTATTATAAATAAGAGAGAGAGAGACACACAGACACAGACATTCTTCCTGACTTTCCTGTACCAGCTTCCTGTTCCTGTTCCATCCATCCAGATCGCAACTACAAGACCAAAGCATTGCTAACCCTACTCCAGGGCCCACTGCAATACCCAATCATTGCTGATCCTGCTCCAGCAACGCCTAAAATCTGAAAACCCACTAAAATTCCCAAATAACCAAAGGGGAAAGCTGTTTTTGGGAAGCATCCTGCCATCTTGCAAACCAGCCATCCAGCTGATCTTTAGTATCCAGTGACCAGAACTGCCAGTCCAGTGCACTCCGGTGACCAGAACTGCCCATCTGTTTGCCAGGCGCCCTGCCGAGTAGTGACCAGAACCATTGACTGTTCAAAATCCAAAACTAAAAGTGGACTGTGAGTATTTCGCCACCCCATCCAAACACATAGCATATCTTGCCTTTGTCCTTAACCCACTATTTAAGTCATCCTATCCTTACCCTGATAACTTGGAAAACTGTCAGAAGCATTCTTGCAACCCTGCCCTTGATTTCTAGTGCTAGCGCCATCTCTTTAGTAATTTTGCCTCGTGTAATCCTAAGCCTTAGTCCTATTTTGAGTGATCGGACTGGTTCCGCCAGGGTTGGGTGCTGGAGTGAGAGGGTTGAACTCACGAATCAACCCTGGAGCTTGCTGTGTCCCTCTTTGGTGGCCTAGCCTGAATACTGTAGTGTAGAGTAAAACTGTTCCTGTTAAAACTGATTTCCTTTCCTTTTTCACCGCTTCATTTTACTCAAAGCGCACCTTGTTAGATCTTGCATAACTCGTCCAATTCACCAGCTAGAGACTTAGGGGGTAATTCATAGAATTCAGCGCACAAGTGGCGCACGCGGCTGGTGCACAGTGTGCGTGTGCGGCAGTGTGCGCAAGCCGCGTGCGCCAAAACCCATTTCAGCGCACAGCGTATTCATGGATTTCAACATCCAGAACCAGCCGTGACGCAGAGTGGTGCAGCGACCCTGCAGCAGCGCCAGTTACACCCCCAACCCGCCCAGTGTGCCATGAACAGCGCACAAGTCCCATACATGGCGCACAGGCCAGTGGACCAGCATACAGCATACCCCAACCACGAAAACGCATGTAAAACTCCCCACGCACCCCTCAGAATACACGTACCCCTCTCGCGCTAGCAAATTCGCATGTAAAACTCCCTGCGCACCCCTCAGAATACACGTACCCCTCTCGCGGTAGCGAAATTGCGTGTAAAACTCCCCGCGCATCCCCAGAATACGCGTACCACTCTCGCGGTAATGAAATCACGTGTAAAACTCCACGGACACCCCTCTGAATACACGTACCCTGCTCACGCCAGGTAAATTGCATCCAAAAAGCACCCCCCTGTGGCGTGGGCTGCCTGTGGGGCATGCCCAGGGTGGATGGGGTGCCTGCGTGTATTTTGGGTGTGCGCGGGAAGTTTCACACGTGATAGGCCCTGTGCAAGCGGGGTACGTGTATTTGAGGGGTGCACAGGAAGTTTCAAACGCAATAGGCCTTGTGGGAGCGGGGTACGTGTATTTGGGGGGTGCACGGGAAGTTTTGCACGCGATAGGCCTTGTGGGAGTGGGGTATGTGTATTTGGGGAGTGTGCGGGAAGTTTCACATGCGATAGGCCCTGTGCGAGCGGGGTACGTGTATTTGGGGGGTGCGCGGGAAGTTTCACATGCGATAGGCCCTGTGTGAGCGGGGTACTTGTATTTGGGGGGTGTGCGGCAAGTTTCACATGCGATAGGCCTTGTGGGAGCGGGGTACGTGTATTTGGTGGGTGCGCGGGAAGTTTCACACGCAATAGGCCCTGTGCAAGCAGGGTACGTGTATTTGGGGGGTGCGTGGGAAGTTTCACACGCGATAGGCCCTGTGCGAGCGGGGAGCATGTATTTGAAGGGAACGTGGGAAGTTTCACACGCGATAGGCCTTGTGGGAGCGGGGTATGTGTATTTGGGGGGTGCGCGGGAAGATTCACACGCGATAGGCCCTGTGCGAGCGGGGTACATGTATTCGGGGGGTGCGTGGGAAGTTTCACACGCGATAGGCCATGTGCGAGCGCGGTACGTGTATTTGGGGGGTGCGCAGGAAGTTCCATACGCGATTTGGCATCTTGGGCCATCCCGGGTGTGTGGTTTCACCCCTCCCAATGCCTGCAGGCACCCCACACCACAGAGGACTACCCTACAACCCTCCCCATGCCCTGCAGGCAGCCCATGCCACAGGGGACTACCCTACAACCCTCACCATGCCCTGCAGGCAGCCCACATGGCACCATGCACTTGTGAGCACACTTGTGAGCCCCGACTCATGTCCCCCTGCACCCCCACCCACCCAGCATTGACGGGCACCTGCCAGCAGGCCCTGACTCATGTCCCCCCACCCACTCACCCACCCAGCAGTGACAGGCACCTGCCAGCAGACCCCGACTCATGTCCCCCCACCCACTCACCCACCCAGCAGTGACGGGCACCTGCCAGCAGACCCCGACTGATGTCCCCCCACCCACTCACCCACCCAGCAGTGACGGGCACCTGCCAGCAAGCCCTGACTCATGTCCCCCCACCCACTCACCCACCCAGCAGTGGCGGCACCTGCCAGCAGGCCCCGATTCATGTCCCACTGCACCCCCACCCACCCAGCAGTGAGGGGCACCTGCCAGCAGACCCCGACTCCTGTCCCCCTGCACTCCTATCCACCCAGCAGTGACGGGCACCTGCCAGCAGGCTCCGACTCATGTCCCCCTGTACCCCTACCCACCCAGCAGTGACGGACACCTGCCAGCAGGCCCCGACTCATGTCCCCTTGAACCCCCACTCACCCACCCAGCAGTGAGGGGCACCTGCCAGCAGGCCCTGACTCAGATCCCCCACCCACTCACCCACCCAGC
This sequence comes from Ambystoma mexicanum, assembly GCF_040938575.1. Classification (NCBI taxonomy): domain Eukaryota; kingdom Metazoa; phylum Chordata; class Amphibia; order Caudata; family Ambystomatidae; genus Ambystoma; species Ambystoma mexicanum. The sequence continues at coordinate 1,457,531,429 of NC_090922.1, forward strand.
AGTGAGGGGCACGTGCCAGCAGGCCCCGACTTATTTCCTCACCCCAACACGTCATCACGATACACACTCCTGGCCCTTATGGCCACCCAAATCCCACCCCAGTCCAAACACCCAACCAAGCATTACATGCACCCCACATTGAAATCCCCATGTCATGATAGATCCCAAATGGCAAGTATGCACATCAATACATGTCCGTCACACACACACAATGGGTGCAAGTGAATGGGTAAACCCACATCATGACATGCATGAAACCAATGAGAGAATACCACACAAATGAAGTATGAAACAAAAATGTATTGAATGCAAAAGCAAGTGAATGAAAGAAAATCAAACAATAATAGAAATAATTAACAAAAGGCTGCATGTCCAAAATGAATGAAAAAATAAATGAATGCACAATCCAAAAAAATCCAAATGAAAGTGTCTTCAAAAGGTTTGTCCATCAAACAAAATCCAAATGAAAAAAGAAATCCATTGCTCCATGGAAAATAAACTAAAAAAAATAAGTCCAATCCAGTCTTCAACTATATACAATTAGAAAATTCAGTGTCCATGAGCCCAACAATCCAAATGAAACCTACCAACAACCCTACCTAATAAACAACTATATACAAAAAGGTGGGGCATAGTCCAAGCGCCCCAAAAGAAATAAAAACAGAGGCGAAACCTAACACAAATTAACTACATACAATCGCGGCGAGCAAGTCCTACGGCTCACTTGTTGATTTCCCGGGCCAGGGCATCATTGAACTCCTGTTCTACGTCCTGGAGGCGGGCCTGTTCCATGGCCCCGAGGTTTCGCAGGGATAACGCCATGTCCACCTCCAACTCCCTGCGCATTGCCTCGAGGCACTCAGCCCGCCTCAGCGCCCTGCGCATGGAGTTCTCCGCCCTGACCATAGTGAGCCGTGCCTCTTCCGCCCACCGCCACTCCGCATCTATTTGCTGGCCCAACCGCTGCCACGCGGAAGACACTCCCAATCCAGGGTCCTCCTGCCCTCCGGCCGATGCCTGCCCCTCGCTCCCACCTTGAGCCTGCTGCTGCCATGCATGTGCCCTGCCTCTTGTTGCCTGCACGTCCTCCTCCAGCTGGGATCCAGTTGTTGGGGTGGCCACCCCTGCTGGACCTCCGACTCCCGACTGTGGCAGGGATGTGTCCTCCACCAGCCTGACCGCAGCTCCACAGGATGCCCAGGTGATACTTGGGCAGGATGATGGCACGCAGGATGACTGGCGCATGGGGGGTTCAGTTGAGGAGGGTGTCTGTAGAAGCTCCAGCACACGGAGCAACCCAGCACTGGTGACCCGTCCTAGTAGGTCGACGCGGTCTGCGAGGCATCCGAAATGATGTGCATTGTCCTCATGAGAACCCTGCACGTCATCCCGAATGCCACGCACACGCAACGCCACCCCAGCCAGGACAGGCTCAACATGGTCCCGGATTGCGACGTCTGCAGGGAGAGGAAGGCCAGTTCTTGGAGCTTATCCCCTCCCTGAAAACGGGTCTGGACGAAGGCATCCCTGCTGGTACCAGATGATGCAGTCACAGGATTGGGGACAGGATTACACACAGGCACCTCCGCAGCCGCCTGTGCTGCCTCCTGTCCCTGCCCCTGGACTGCACCACCAGCACCAGTGGAATCCCCCCCTCCAGACCCCATGCGTGGGCCTCCTCCTCAACCAAAGCCCACCTGGATGACTCCGTGCCATCTTCCTCCATAGGGCCCTGTGGGGTCTCAGCTGCCCCTTCCGCTGCCGAGGAGTCCGCTTTGTTATATTGAAAATGTCTTGTTCTATTTATAAATGCTACTAAAACCAAGTTTAAAAAAAAGCATTTAGGTATTATCTGTCCTCTGACGTCTCCTTCTTCATCGGCAAAGGCATGTGCTGCCGCCAGGTGTTAGAGTCTAATGTAAAAAGCATTGGGATACTCCCCTTGGTCTTGGCTTGCCAGACGAAGTTGAAAACTCTTATAAACAACGTTCACCATGGGTGTGAAGTAATTAGTCAGAGTCGTTTGTATTTTAAAATAAGACCCGTTTCCATATGGGAGCATCTTAAATAACCAGTGGATGTCACTTCCAGCATAATATAGGAGCATGGACTTTCATTTTCTATCCCTGCTGTCGCAACAAACACTTCTAGTCTTTCTTTCCTCAAGCCCCATGGTGTACCTAGGGTGGCTGGAGATCCTGTAACATTGGCTTCAGGCTCTGGGCATCTGGGAAACTGATCTGCATGGCTCGCTTCACCTCCCAAGGCCTGGATTTGGCCTCTGGGTCTTGTCACCTTCTCTCTTGGCCCTGGAGAAGCAGGGAAGATGCAGCATCTTGCTCATCATCCATTGCAATCTAGGGTTCCTCTCGCTTATTCTATACAGACTGCTCTTCAACATGTCAACAATTCTGTACTTCCTCTTATCACTCAAAGCAATCTCTCTTCTTATTCTTCTTAATCTTTCCACCCCTTTTGATCTGGTAGACAGGGCTTTATGTGAGCTTAGGCTAGCTGGGGCAGAGCCCCGGTAGGCTCCAGAAAGTGGGGTTCGGTCGGGGATCCCTGATGTCCCTCCAGTATGAGAAACCTCAGAGGTCGGCTCCGTTTGCAGGTGGGAGAAGGAGGGGCGGGATGTGCCAGGGTTGGAGCCCAGGCACTTCTGCAGAGCAGGGAACATTCTCATGCCAGGACAGTCAAAAGGGATGGAAAGTGATCCCTCTTCCATGGCCACTGTTCCAGGGAGCTGCAGGCTTACATGGGAGGGGCATGTGGATTCCTGGTTCAGGGGCAAGGGATGACCCGAGTTATAATAGCCCCCTCACCCAGCGGTCCCAAGCAGGGGTCGAGAACGAGGACCGAGACGTACTGAGTGATTTCTGATAGGCATATCATTCTTCATTCTGTAGATGACCCTGGCACAGTGTGCTTAATACCTTTTGCATGAGGTGTGTTGGCAAATGCTCTTTGTGGGGCAGTAGCACCACTTTACACAATAGGATGGAGTCTCCACAGGAGTGCCTGGCCTTGCTTCACGACTGCACCAACTACAACAGAAGGACGGGGAGCAGAGGTGTGTGTTACCTTTAGAGGGCATGAGTGGGGGGGAGGGGACAGAGTAATGTAGGCTACAGCTCAGGGGCAGTAGCTTCCTACTGTGGCATCGAGAAAGGGGGCTATTAGTCGCAGATTTTCACAGGATGGTCAACCAACCGGAGAGCTGAACGAATAAATAAATGCTTAAAAACATATAAAGCACACAGGATCTGGCTAATATCTGCGTAATAAAGGTGATTTACTCAATGGTAGAATTTCCTACATCTCGAGGGAGAAACAGATTGTTTGTTTACAGACAGCAGTTTATTTTTTGTAGAAACTGAAACAGAGGGAGATGTATTGTCAGTATGCAGACAGGCCCGCCAGAGACCATGCTGAGCGACACCAATGTACATTGCATGGCCTGCTTGAAGCCACCAGACACTACTTTTATCCACACCCAGTCCACTTTGCCACGCCCCCTTTCCAGCGACACCCCACCTCCTCGGTTTTGTATCCACTTAAGCACTGATGGTGGATCACTCTTTTCTGTGTGTTTCTCTCCTGTTGGTATAGCTCATTCGGTCCTGTCCTGGTACTCGTTTTAGTCCTCCAGTCACACATATACTATATATTGGGACAGGAATTCTTCTTTGTCCCTTTGCTTTGGCACCCTGCAAGTTTATTTTCCTCTATACACCATTCCATTTTCTTCTATTATTCAGTCCTATGTTTGTATCTACAGTAGGCGATTAATGCAGTGTAGGTAAAAGGTCCAAATAATTAAATAAAGAGTACTGGCAATGCCAACAGTTTGGTGGTAAGGCTTGATTAAAGCGACTCAAAGAGTTCCCATGAGGAATGAGTTTTGGGCAGGGTGGCTGCGGGATAGGAACTGGGTGGGAATGGCCATAGGGATTAGCATTGCAATGGGCAGTCAATGGATCGGCAAATAGCCAAATAACACATACAAGCTTTGTGGCCCTCATTACGACCCTGGCGGAAATCGAAAAACGATGGCGGAAATGCAATACCGCCATCGAATAGCGCTCGGTGCGATTATGACCCGTCACCGTAAAGTACGATGCCATTAGCAACACCGTAGTGAACGCCAACGCTAACTGCACCAAGTACGCGCACGTGCGCCATGCGATACCGTAATTACCACCATGGCGCAACGGTACGCGAATTCTGACCCTAGCGGACATTTACCTAACGCCATCAAGCATGGCGGAAAGTACCATTCCGCCATGGTGAGAAGTACGGCAACGCGAACCAACCGTAAATGGCCCTACTGAGTGCCTGTACACCACTCCCTGGCCACATTGCACAACTCCTCGTAGGTGCAATGAAGTCACACAATGCAACCAGTGAAATGTACAAGTCACCCATGCATGCCAACGAGCAAATGAATGTAGGGGCTCCAAGTGCCTTGTGAGTGGCCATCCATATTTGCCATGTCACCATTGCCGTACTGATGCAGCACAGGCATGTGAAGGTTCAAGTACAGCAATATGAACTGAAATATGAGACAAAACAACAACAGGCCCCCATCGCTTGACACCAGTGTAAGGCAACATTCAAAGCAGTAACCTGAGGGAGACTGCACCAGCCCTGTACTCTTGCCAGTAAACAAACCAACCATCAGCATAAGCATGTACCACACAAGTTGGCAGAGTGACTGAGCAGCCAGGCCCATCTCAAGAGGGGCCAATGGGAGCTGCAGGGCACAGATGGCACAAATACAGAAGCTATTCCAATGGACATGACTTCAGTCTCCCTCCAAGAAACGCACGCAAACACAGGCACCTGTGACCAGCCATATTCTGATAATCACATCATTCCACCAATCCACCTGGCTGACCGGCATCTGTTACACAAAAGCTAATCCCCCGCCCCTGAGCATGACATCATTAAAACTGTCATAATGGCAGCCCCTATCCCTGACCTCACTGGGCTTCGTAGGCAAACGCACCAAGTACAGTACCACGCAACTATACTCAGAAGCCGGAACCCAATGCAGATCTTCTCACAATACATCGCTCCACAAATAGGAATATGCTACATTACTTGCAAAGAATAACGCTACACGGTTAATATCATAATAGAAATTTAATGCACAACAAAATCACCAAGCCCATACAGCTATTAGGTCATGAACTCCAAAATATATTACATTATTGTGGGCTGCATCCGCAATAAATGACCAGCTTCTTCTTGTGTGACGCCCTGTTCCTTCATGGTACACAGGGGCTACATTCACGTTCAAAAAGGCAACATGGAAGCGCCTAGAACCGCAGGGCCGTCCCATTAGGTAGGCACTAGTCCAGCTGAAAGGTCGATATGTTGCTCCTAGCCACTAGTACTGCGTAAGGGCATGTGGCCCATTGGCGATCGTCCCATAAGATCGTAATGGTGCTCCACTGATTAACACGAAGCATCAGGTGTCGGGAGTAAAAGCCATCTGCAGGAGTGGCATACAGATGGCAGCGGCAAAAGGGGAGGAGATACCTGTCACCCAAATGAAATGAAAAAGAATGGTATGGGCATCAGAACTTAATTTGAATTACTCACTTCAATGATCACACTAAATCTACAGCCATATGCATGTTAGCCCACTCAAAAGGATTATTCCCACCCAAAATTCACTTGCGAATCATAACTATATAAATCGAGGTGAAAACACTATTACAAACGAGTCTTTGTGTGCATGCGTCTGTTAAAACAGAATCCATTAGATGGGATTAGTAACGTGCATAGACACAAGTGTTTGAAGGCGCGTCGAGACAGGGAGGGTTCAACAAGGGCAGATAGACGATGGTCCCACTATGGCAGCTCTGCATCACATAGCGCAGGGGAATTGGATAGATTCCAAAAAGCCATGTACATGGTAAACTCTCAATTAAATCATCTGTCCATGCATCCATACATCATTCCCTCATCCCGGTATGAAAACGCCTGATTATTTACTCACATAACATGTGAAATTTCCATTGAGTCTGTGCGTAATGCAGTCTGCAAAATCCACTGTGCTCCAGCCCGGAATTCTAGTGTTGTGAAGTAACATGTATTTGGGAACGTCCTGCCTTATCGTCCACTACGCTATTGCGCATCCCATACTATTCATATCAATCATTGCATTCTCGCCATGGCCCCTGTCCGAAGGACATTAAACAATAGAACTTTATATCTGCAGTCAGACCTGTGGGCGTCTCCTCGCCGCTAGCTGAAAACCGAAAGCGCTGTCCTTCGAATTCCTCATTTGCAACATCACGTCGAAAAGGCATCTGTGACCGCTTGAAATCACAAATTCATCCATGTAGTGTGGCAGTGTGTGCAAATGGCAACTGCCTTCACTCACAAATGGGACGCCCCGCCCGTCGGTGAACCTCGGTACAGTGCTGCATGAGGGTCCACCGTTAATCGAGTACTACATTCCACTGACCCTTCACAAGTTTGTTCGCGACTGTAAAGATAGTATGTGAAACAATGGGACCATAGCAGAATGAACATATGAACCAAAATTCCACTGCCATCGGGATTAAATACATGATTGTAATAGCAAGATGCCATGCGTCGAATTGCAGCGTTGTGTGCGGGACGTGCTCGCCCAAAGGGGATTGCAGCTTGCACAGGTGGAATGAATCACCACAGGTGGAGGCTATACTGCCTGAAAACACATAAATTGCACATCCAACCCCCTCCCACAACCACACCCACTCCAAAATGCTACCGGCAGGACTAGCGATGTTGGCCCTGGGGGACCTGATAGCACTGCAAGTACTCCAACTTCAAGAAGAAGACGAACACCAACTACTACAACAACCGGCCGCACAGAGGAGACGCAGGAGGAGGAGGAGGGCAAGGCAGGGCCAGCAAGGCCCACCAGCACAGCCACTACCACCACGCAGGCAGCCCGCAATCCCACGCCTCCGAGCTCATCCGTTCAACCTCACTGATGAGCAGATCCACACCCTCTACCGTTTGGACCGGGACACCATAACCGCCATTGTGGACATGACACATGCTGACCTTGCCAGCATGATAGATAGCCCAACCGCCATCCCACCCCTACTGAAGGTGGTGTCTGTACTACACTTCCTGGCCACAGGCACCTACCAGCACACAGTCGGACAGTTGCATGGCATTTCACAGCCACTGTTGTCACGGACACTATTGCAAGTGCTCGATGCCCTCCTGAAGCACGCAGACGACTACATCTCTCTACCACGCTCGGAGCAGGAAATTACGAACACAAAAGTGGGATTCCATGCACTTGCCGGCATACCGGGTTGCATTGGTGCCATCGACTGCACACATGTGGAATTGGTTGTCCCACATGCCATGGAGGCCCAGTACCGCAACCGAAAACAATATCATTCTCTTAATGTACAAATGGTGTGTGACTCCAACAGGATCATTACACATTGTTGTGCCCGATTTCCTGGATCAACCCATGATTCTATGGTCTTGAGGAACTCTACAATACCACGCTACATGGAGCGACACGCAGGGAACAGATCCTGGCTACTCGGTGAGTCTCATTTCATGCATGATAATGTGAGGTATGTGATGCGGCAATGACCTGGCAGGAAGGGGGGGGGGATGCGTACGTAGCAATGTCATTCCACAAACATCCTTTATTGTCCACATACAGGTGATGCCGGGTATCCACTGAAGAGATGGCTCCTTACACCACTCCGGAACCCACAGAACCAGCATGAGGAGGACTACAACCATGCCCACTCACGTACCCGTGTAGTCATAGAACAGGCATTCGGCCTACTGAAGGCTCGTTTCCGCTGCCTCAGCAGGTCTGGCGGGGCACTCCTGTACCGCCATGAGAAGGTTGCAAAGATGGTCATGGCATGTGTCATGCTACACAATATGTGCGTACGTAGAAATGTGCCCATGCCCCCTGACGCAGAACTGCAAGCACCTGAAGATGGTCATGATGAGGGTGGGGATGTGGCAGCACCTCGAAGAGTCCGCGAGGCACAGGAGGGCCGTGAAATTCAACAGATTATCATAGATTCATGCTTCTAGCACTCACGCCTGGTGGCTGATACATGGACACGGGACATGTGGCACTGTGTGTGTCTGGAACATGCACAATATGGACTGTACGCCTATAAAGGCCTCGTACACAAAGATCAATGTCCACACATCTCATTGGATGATTGTGAAATGTTTATAGCATATGTGAAATTATGTTACACACCCCATCAACCCGCCACCCAAGAAAGCCCAACACACCCCCTCCACCCTCCTACCTCCCCCCGAACACCAGTGTCCAAAGATGCTCATTGTCAGTGGGCAGACGCTATTGCAAGCCCCCTCTCCGGGTATCAGGGGCACCCCTGCCTGTGGAGCGCAGGTTCCTCCCAGATCTACGTTGGGGGCTGCCCTGGACGGAACTTGCAATGGATGATGTCTCTGCCTGCTCACGTCCATGCATGTCCCTAAGGGTTTGTGAGAGCTCAGTGAGCACACGACGCACAGCGGCAAGTTCAGCACATACGTCTTTGGACGTCGCATGCAGTTCCCCCCTCAGGCTCTCGGTGCTTCTCTCCATTTGTACCCTCAGGCTCTCGGTGCTTCTCTCCATTTGTGCCCTTAGTGTCTCTGTACTTCTCTCCATTTCTGACCTAAGTGTCTCAGTTGATGTTTCTATGGCTGCCTTAGTACCCCCACATTCATCAGCATGCTCCTTGAGGAGCGTGGCCAGTTGCTGCTGTTGCACGATCACCTGGTCGAGGGACTGTTGCCTCTGCTGGGCCATGCCCATTTGCGGTGGTGTCACAGAGGGGCTGATCACCTCATGTTGCCTTGCCACAGGGCTTGTTGGGGATGGCCAGTCGTCGTCTTGTGGGTGCCCCTGCGTGGTATCCTCATGGTGTATGGGATGAAACAAACAGGGGGATTGAGACAGGTCATGGATGGATCCTACATCGACAGCACCGTTTTCTGTGTCGGAGCATGCTGCCATTAATGCAGTGTCACCTATGGTGCTGCTGCCACCAGAAGCAGTGCCTTCTGTGGCATCCATTGGGGGGTCCTGTGGTGCTGCTGTTGTGGGCATGCTGGCTGCTGGGGTGCCTGTTGAAGTCCCCTCCTGTGTGCTGCCACTTGATTTGTGCTGCTGCCGTGTCTTGATCCGTGCAGCTGAGGTGGAGGGTCTTTGGCCGTTGGTCTTGGCCCTCTTTGCAGGTGTGCTGGTAGGGGTGTCCTGAAGCTCGTCGTTTGAATCGGACCCTGGGTTGGAGTAAAGGAGGGCGAGCGTTATTTATGGGTCTGTGGAAATTGGAATGGCAATGTATCACATGCATCGGGGTGGTACCTGAGGGTGATTTGGGTCAGGGCCTTGGAGGTGGTTTCATTTTTGTGTGGATTGAGGATGCAGTTGTTTTGCAGCCTGCAGTTAGGGTGTGCATGCTGCACGTGTAGAGGGTGTTTTTAGGATTTTTAATTATTTATGTATTTAAAGTGACTTTTAAAGTGCGCTATCAGGCCAATGTATGTGGACGTTCTCCTGGACATGTGTTTCTGTTGCACTATGTGGACACATGGTACTTCACATGATTGGACATTGTGGATTTAGCATTGTTTTATTTGGCCCACCTACCTGATTCTTCGGATGTCTGCACTCCTTTCTCCATCCCTCCGACTCCCTCTATACTCTCCATTCCAATGGTGGAGGCACAGATTTCTTCCCAGGGGGTCAACTTGATGGGTGATTCCGATCCTCCCCCGGTAGCTGTGGCAATGTTACGGTTGGCTGATAGTATGCTCCGTACGCGTATCCGCAAGTCGTCCCATCGCTTTCTGCATTGCTGTGGGTTGCGGGGTGCGGTCCCCACCGCACTTACCCGCTGTGCCACCAGGGCCCATATGGCCTTCTTGTTCGCAAGTGCCGTCCTGGTCATTTGCGTCGAGAAGACGACGGCAGCATTCTCCTGGAGGGTCTCTGTGAGCACGGTGAGTTCCTCATGGGAGAAGTGGACCTGCCGCTTGCGGTCGCACGCTTTTTTCGCAACTTTCCCCATTTTTCTTGTTTTCACTAGGGTGGCTAACGGGTTGGGATGTGTCTCAGGGTAGGATTTTTGATGGTTGTGTTGGGATTCTGATTTTATAGGTGTACGGCGTGCTGTTTCCCGTTCCGGGCCCATGTTTTTACTTCCGTTTCCGTATATTTACGGTCACCGTATTTTGCGATTACCGCTCATTACGGTGACCGCTATGATGGGTGGCGGAATTGCACCTAGGGCGCCGTACGACGGCGGTGAGGGGCGTTTTGGGGACATTTCCGCCATCGCAGACTTTGCACTTCCGCCATGGCATAGTGCTCGTGCCCGATGGGTCAGAATTAGCCGCACTTTACTCCGTCGTGCAATGGCGGAAACGCTATTTACGCTATGGCGGTCAGGTCAGTTACTTTCCGCCAGGGTCGTGTCCCTTTCATATGCTATTTATCCCTATTTGTACTGTAATGCAATAGTTTTGGCTTATTGGTGGCACTAAAGCACCCACTAATATCCCAAACTAAAAACCTATGTTCTGTGTTTCAATGGAAAGAAAGAGAAGCCACCTGCGTTTACATGGACATTGGCTGGTGGACCATTGGAAGTTGCCTCTTTAGTGAAATATCTGGGGTTTACTCTTACTAGAGATTTACCAACAAAACTATTTGGAATCGAAATTGAAGGAAAATGGATCTCAACTGGGTGTGCAGATGTCATTCACATGCAAAAATGTACTGTTGATTGACTTTGATTCCGCTGATAGACTATTATAACGCGGAAGCTGTCCCTGCGATCCTATACGGGATGGAGATAACTGCGTTTGCTGGGAATCATTAATTTATTCATCTGGAGGAAAATATGTCAGAAAGCGTTGAATTTACCAATCTCTGTGCCAATGATAATAATAAGATAGGAAATGGGTTTCACATATATGTCATGTATAGTCACAGGAAAGCTGCTGGCATTTTATAGAGAACTGATTACACGACATCCTGGTCGCCTTTACTATGAGGCTCTGGTTCAGGCTCGGACTGGATTATAGGGCATTAGGCCCACAGGGGCAATAACTTTTGGATTTCCTGGGGCAAGCCGTGGGGGGTGGCACAATGGTAGTAACTCCCCCCCTTTTCCCATTGAGGGCTAATATTGAAAAATGAGTAAGAGATGGCTCCTGGCTCTCTCCACACTACAGATACCAGAATTCCTTGCTTCAGAATCCTGATACAAGAGGGATTCAACCCCACAAATATGAATCCTGTCAGTCTCCTACAGATTGCTGAGGCATGAAAGCCGCTAGGAGAAGATCATTGAACTGTGGGACTGACTGCAGCTGAGACCCTGTATCGCGCCCCTCTTTTGTTTGCATATATATATATATATATATTTATATATATATATATATATATATATATATACACATATATCTGTTCATTATTTATGAATGATTGCTTTATATTTCCATTGCTCTTACCTGGGCGGAGGAGGCAGGGCTTTTCCAATTCGCTTAACTAGTGATGATGCCAATCACAATGTCATTCACCTCTGCATTGTATTGTTTGTGTTTTATTTTGATCTACCTTCCATATTGACATCCTGCAACACTGTAACGTGCAAACACTGTATTTGTATTTTTTAAAAGCCGCTAGATGCATCAGTGCATTCCTGCTCCCTATATCGGCCTGCTGTGTGCCCGCTCACCTACCATGCTCTTACCTGGACCCAGTAGGGAGGGCGTGATCCAGGATGCCGGGCTAGTCCAATTGCTTACCTAGTGTTGGGGGTCTGTCATTGCCCCTGCTATGTGTAGCCCATGAGCCCCAAACACCCACCACAGACTCAGCCTCCAGACGTCGGCTGGTTTCGGGCTACCCGGTCGCACTGCCGCGGCCCAGAACTCCCCCTTTATTTACAGTGCATGCGGCAGAGTGCAACGTCACTCTGCCGCGTGCTATTGCCTTAAAGGGGCAGCACCACACTCCTCCATTTTCATGAGGACAACAAATTTACATTAACGACTCAAATAACAAAGCACACATCAACCAAACTAATGAGAAGCATATCACCCCACGGTACCCTTTTAATCACAGCTGCCGTGGATTCCCCTCATGACTACACCGAACCACGGGTTGTTCAGGATACTTGTCCTACCACATTGCTGGTGAGGCAAGCAGGTCTCACTTGCCCTGTCCTTAGGGGGTACCTCCTGCTCGAATCCGGCACGGAAGATCCATCAGCAGGCGTTCCCTCAGCGGGAGATGAAGGGAAGAGTCCAGCACCTCCACCCTCGTCAGGTACCTCCATACTGTCCTGCTCCTGGGGTGTATCTGTCCTTGTGTCACCCAATCTCTTAAAGAAACTCACGTTCCTGGTGACTGATGATTTGCCATCAGATGCAGTCACCATTGATCCTTTCACGGCTACAACATCCAGCGGTTCAGGTTCATAGAGGAGGGACAGCTTCCCATGGGTGTGCCTACTTATAATCAGCACCTCATCCCCAGGTGCCAGGTGTTGGGGGTGGAGTCCTCTCCTTGCATTTTCTTGCTTGGTCCTCAGCCGGCGATCACGCTCCACTTGCTGGTCATCGATGACCCCAGGTTCTTTTTCCACCACCTCTGGTAGCAGTCCCAGAGGGCACCGCTTGAACAGGGCTTCCACCGGTGCCACCCCCGTTGATGTATGGGGAGTGGACCGTTAGGCCTTCAGAAATTGGTACAACGCTCTTTTCAGGAACCGGCCTTGGCCTTGCGCTATGCTGAATGTCTTGTTCAAAGTCCGCATGAACTTTTCCGCCTCCCCATTGGCTCTTGGCTGAGCAGTGTGACCTTCCGGTGTTGGAGTCCATAGCCGTCCATCAATTCCGCAAACCGCTCACCCTGGAAGGGCGCAGCATTGTCCGAGCACAGAGTGTGGGGAAAACCATGAGAGGCAAAGACTTTCTCTAGGGCCACCACCACGTGTTCAAACACCACAGAGTCAAAAAACTCAACCTCCGCGTACCGGGAGTATTCGTCCACCACCACCAGGAAGTTGGTACCCTGCATGGTGGACCCAAAATCTGCGTGTACCACCCCCCATGGGCACGTGTCTCTGGGCATTGTTTCAATGGCAGGTTCTCGTTGCACGGGGGACGCCGCCTGGCATCAGATGCATGCGGCAACATGTTCATTCACCCGCCGTTCCAGTTCAGGGAACCACACTTTGAGGCGTAGTTGGGCCTTTGTCTTCACGGCCCCTTGGTGTCCTTGATAGGCGAGACTTATTACCTCCTGGATCTTGGCTTGGGGAATGACAATTCGGTCGACACTCAGCAGGAGGCCTGTGGCGGAGAATGACAGTTCTTCCCTCATCTTCCACAGTTGTTCTAGCATCCCTTTCGCTTCTTGGGTGCATCCGGCGAGGTATTCAAGCATCGTCTTCCACGACCCCTGTTGCATGGTGGTCTTCAGGATGCGAAAACATTCATCCTGGCCAGCTGCTGCCTCCAGATCCTCGAGTGGCATGGCATTCGTGGTGGCTGCTTCCACCAGCATTTGCACGTGGTCATCCTCTCCCTCCACACATGCGCTCGGCGTATCTCTGCTGCCGTTCCCCGGATGGCGTGACAAATAGTCTGCCACATTGTTGGAGCCGGGTCTATACACCAGCGAGACCCCATACTCGAGGAGTGCGAGCATCCATCTCTTAATTCTCACTGGCGGATTTTATGAGGACCCCACCAGAATGGGAAGCAGCGGCTTGTGGTCAGTCACAACATTCACAGGCCGGCCTAGGACATACAGCCTGAAGCGCCCACACCCCGACAAGACAGCAAGGGCCTCCTGCTCGATCTGGGAGAAGCGCGGTTTGGTGTCAGACAGCGCCTTGCTTGCATATGCCACCGGGTGGACGCTGTCATCTGGGCCGATCTGCTTCAATACGGCCCCCAGGCCAAACGGGCTGGCATCCACAATTATCTCCTACAGGAGTGCAGGATCGAAAAATGCCATTGTGTCTTCGGCTGTAAGGGCGCCTTTAATGTCCTCAAACGCCGCCTGTTCGAGAGGGCCCCACTGCCACACCGTTTCTTTCTTGGTAAGGGCCCTCAAGGGCTCCGACCTGGACTCTAAGTTCTTGATGAATCGTCTGCAGTGTGTCACCATCCCAAGAAAACTCCTCACCTCGGACAAATTATCCGGTGGACGGGCCTCTTTGATGTCCTTTACCTTCCGGGGGTCTGGTGACACTCCACCCTCCTTGAACATGATTCCAAAGAATTTGATGGTCGACCATAAGAACTCACATTTTTCCCGGTCGAGGGTACGGCCCAGCGACTGCAGCCACTCGAAAGGACCGGCCAGCTTGCGTAGATGGTCTACCTCAGTCTTCCCAAATACCAGGATGTCGTCGCTGATATTCAATACGCTGTCCAGGTCAGCCAGGGCACCTCTGATGATATTCTGAAATACCTCGGCTGCCGACAACACCCCAAAACAGAGACTCTTATACCTATAAAGGCCTCTGTGGGTGGTAAAAGTCGTTATGTACCTCGACTCTGGATGTAAGATGACCTGGTGATATCCGGCCCTGAGGTCAAGCTTTGAGAAGCAGCGAGCACCTTGCAGCTTCGCAATAATGTCGTCGAAGGTCGGCGTCAGGTGTCGCTCCCTCCGTATGGCTTTGTTGGGAAGCCTCATATCGACACAAATCCTTACTGAGTCGGATTGTTTCGGTTTCCTTGCCACCACTATAGGGGACACGCATGGTGTCATGGTGTGGGGCCTTCCACCTTTTCAATGATGTCCAAGTTTACTAAATTGTCCAGCTCCTTATCCACTAGTTCTCTCGGGTGAAAGGGCACTCTCCTGTGTTTTAGAGCGATGGGCTGATGGACTCATCTATGTGTAGCCTCACCGGATCACCAGCCATCTGTCCAATCCCTTGGAACAGGCAAGAGTATTTGTCCAGCAGGTCGTGAATATCCTCCATGTATACAGAGAAAGCGAAATTCATGATGCCCAGGGCCTCCGCCGCAGCGCAGCTCAGCAGCTTGTTAGTGCTCACGGGAGTCACGTAGAATCTTGCTGTGATCTTTGACCCTGCGTGTTCAACTCTAGCCACAAACGCTGCATCCAGGGGAATCGGCTCGGACCCTCCGAACGTAAATATTCAAGCTCTGGGGGTGACCAGCTTTGGTGGGGTGTCCATTGCATCATAGTGTCCTTGGGCCATCAGATTGACAGACGCACCCGTGTCCACGAGCACCGGGACGGGGGACCTGTTCACTGCGACAATGCACCGTGGTTGCCGTCTGCTCTTCGACTTGAGGGCCATCAAACTCGAAACAAAGAAGATGTTCTCCTCCTCTTCTTCCTCTCCCTCGTCCACCTGTGCACCTTCCTCTCCTGGGTCGACTTGGGCCACATTCGGTGTGCGAGATTGACGCAGAAGCCAGACTTTACCGGGCCTCTGGGTACCATTACTGGCAGAGCTGCTTTACACACCCGTGCATAATGGTCAGCAAGGCTGCACCGCCCACAGGTTCTTCCCACCGCTGGACATTCGGCAGGGTGGGGCAGGTTGTAGCCACACTTCTGGCATGCTTCTCCCGCTCTACCACCCCTGTCGCAGAAGTTGCGCTGGGCCTCCTGGGACCTCTGCTGCCACGCCCCACCGCACATACCTCCTCTGTTTTCACTTGGCGAGTTCCTGCTTCCATCCTGGATGTACGTGCCTCCGAGACTTCATGGCAGCGCTCCAGCTCCAGCTCCAGGATGCAAGCAAGGGTAGTCCTTGGTTCCCTCAGCACCTGCCGCCGTAGTTTCCCCGACGAGCAAGCCTGGATTAGGAGGGTCCTGATAATGTCATCAGGGTCACCCCATGCACACGCCAGAGACAGGCGTTTGAGATGACCATAAAATGTGTCCAGAGTCTCATCTTTATTCTGGCGAGCCGATTACATTACAAATCTCTCATGGTCTGCGTTGGCTAAAGGGATGAAATGGTTGCGGAGAGCTGTCTTGGCTGCATCATACGAGGCATCGGCAGTCTAGAGTGATTCAAATATTTCCTATACTGCGGGTCCTGCAGCATACAGCAGCGTCGCCAGCTTACTGTCGTCGTCAGTCTTCATAGAGGCCCTGAAGTACATGTCAAGGCGGTCGACCCACTGTTTCCATCTGGACCCCAGCCTGGATGGGGGGCCTGAGACATCAAACTCCGGGATAGGCTGGAGCGCCGCAGGGGCCCGCGTTTGTTCCATGACTGGAGGCGCCGGTTGAACAGCTGGTTGTATTACAGGTGGAGGCTGACCTTGAGGTATCTGCTGGTCCTCAGGCTGCCCACCGTCTTGAACACCAGGCGCACTCATGGGTTAAAGAGCTCAGGCACCCCCGCACAAGGAACAGGGGCCGAAACTCAGCCATCCAGTACATTCCTCGGTGGCCGTGGAGTGCACCAGTACAACCACTCAAACAGATTCAAATGTCCAGACCTGAGGATGATGATGATGATGAAGATCTATAGCAGGCCCTGCAGGCCACAAGGCCACCAGTCCAGAGTTCTGATTAAATGCAGCAGCTGGTCATGATGATGATGATGAAGATGAATGTCTCCAGCTGCAGAACTGTGTGGATGACTTCAGTCCAACAAGGGTGTCCCAAAAATGGAGCCAGGGAGGTCCAGGCATCAAAGCAGACCTCAGCAGTCTTCCCCCAGCACCTCGCCTTCACTCGGTGTAATTCGGCCAAATTTTTTTTTTAAATCAAAATTTGGGCATGTGTGGCCAGATATAGCTGCCCGCTATCATTGTGCCCAAAGATTGGGCCTGGATGGAAATCACAGGCCCCTCGGAAGCGCCGTGAACATCCACTGCCTTTTCCTCAAAATGGCCGCCTGCCGCGTGGTGCCACCAGGCCCGCGTCATGGAACGAACGAGCATCCTCATCTGCTCCGCTTAAAAAAAAATCTGTTTTCACCGCCTGGCCCGGCCGACATACCGGACTCGTCGCCACTGTTGGGGGTCTGTCAGTGCCCCCGCTCGCGATGCCTGTGAGCCCCCAAACAGCCACCACAGACTCAGCCTCCAGACGTCTGCTGTGTTTGGGCTCCCCGTTCGCACTGCTGCAGCTGGGAATGTCCCATTTATTTATAGTGCACGCGGCAGAGTGCAACTTCACTCTGCCGCGTGCTATTCCCTTAAAAGGGCAGCACCACACCTAGTGATGATGCATATCACAATGTGATTCACTTCAGCATTTCTGCTGTTTGTGTTTGATCTGGATCAACCGATCAGATTCTCATCTTGCAACCATGTAACCATGAACCACTGTAACTGTAACTAGCGCCTAGATGCCTTAGGGCTTTGTGCTCTGCTATAAATGTAACAAATAATAATATACTGATTTTTTATACAAATGTTATGAATGTATGTATAAATGTAACCTTTATGTGTAAAGTTTTATTAACCATATACACAATAACAAATTATAACAATAACGTCCTTAATAAGCACTACTTTGGGAGCTGAGTTAACTAAAGAACACCATCAACGTGTCTTAATGGCACATGACTGCGTGATGAAGTGGAGAAAAGTGATAGAAGGGAAGAAGAGTGATAACCGCCCCTGCAGGTTTCAATCCGAGAGTCTTCGTGTTCTGAGGCCACGCCCCTGCTTTAGCTGTGAGCAAGTTGGGAGAAAAAACCTCCACGCACCTTCAACTATAAGTCCAGCATAATGGAGGAAACTGGTCACAAACCAATCCGCGTTCATTAGGTTTAGCGAACGCCACGGACATCTTTAAGTGCACACAAAAGGTGGGCTAAAACAAGCAGAACATGCCTACCCACAATTCTTTACTCTATATCTGCATACCCACAATCCATTGCACGTTTACATGATTAATCACGACCCTCTGTACAATATCTAAGCATTTCCAATCACGTCCACATATATTTTCCCTGAATGGAGTGTAAAGCATATTCCTTTTCATATAATGTGCGAATATGGCATATTAACAATCAAATCACTCTAACCTTGTGTGGGTCCGTGCTACTTGCTGACTTTCCCCTCATTAACGACAGGTTCGCAACAACAGTTCTCTAACAAAGTTGGCAATACTGGGCAAGTCACTTGCACTTCGTGTGGCGGTGATAGCCTAGCATTGAATTTTTGGAGCTATTCCTATCGGTGGAGCTCTGCTATTAAGTGAAAGAAAGTTGAACTTCTAGGTATCTGACAAGGACCTTCCAGACACGTTTGGTTTTTTTAATGTGTGGTACGGTTTTTGTTCTTTGAGGTATGTTGTAAAGAAACATAGCGCCAGTTTAAAAAAAAGTTAATTGTTTTACAGGACTCTTATTATAGGTGTATTTTCACAACAACTGCTCTCAAACCTTTTAAAAATTAATCCTTCAGGCGTCCCGAAAATCTGGTTGCTATCCATGTGCCGGGAAGCAGCCGTTCCGGGGTTGCAGCGCTACGAGACAGTGCCCCTGCTGAGGAAGGAACCAATTATGTTTGTCTTCAAACCTGACTTTAGAGAAATTAAACACATGAGTAACTGCAGAACATAATACAGTGTTGGGAGAGAGCTAAAGATGAACAGATAATAGAATAATTTAAGCAACATGTAACCCCGCATTTCCTGCGGGTTTCGCGAGTGCATGGGCTATGTGTCACGTTGTATGGCAGGCATGTTGTTTACTTTCTCCTTTCGTTGTCCGTTCACATGCGCGTGGTATTGGCGCGCAGATTATGTCAGAACATTTATGGTAGGCTGTTAGGGTCGCTTCCTCTAAGTGTGTGTTTGAGGTGTGTTTGTTGCAGGGAAGGAGGTGTTAGGGTTGGCTCTTATCCTTGCATGTGTGCTGAGCCAGGATTGATGTCACCATCAGAATGTAGGCTGTGAGTCTGGAGTGTGAGATTAGAATGTTTGGAGTTGAATGGGTTCTAACCCAGGCAGTTAGATTAAGTGAGCCTGGGTGGTGGGAGCCAGTGGGCTGCTGTCCCTATCCTCTTTATCTCCTAATAGCTATGATGACATCTGATACTTGTAACAGAAGAACCCTAATAAAGTAACTACTATGCGTACCTGGCCTTTGTATCCTGAGTGTCCCTTTGAGTGAACCCTATGACTAAGAGCCGGTCATAACATAGGCTCCACCAGCAGCAGGAGAGTGACTGTCTGTGAGGTGATTTCACCTGAAGACTGGCCATGTGACTGCATGTGACTGCACAGCATGCAGAAAGAATTGCATACATGCCAACCATCCCGATTTAGGGAAGACTCCCAATTTTCTTTTCACCCTCCTGAACTAATTGTAAAAGCAATGCAACCAATAGGGAAAATTCAATGCATCCGCTTGTGGTGCAAAAAAAAACCCACACCCAACCCCAAGGTGCTGCAAAATGTTAGCATGTATGGAATTGAATGGCTATAGGTGACAAGGACTACTGGGAGTGCAGAACACAGACGGGAATTGCCCTCCTCCCCCCATCATCTTTCAACTCCCCCTCCCCCACATGCACGTGTGTGATCAGCTGGAGGAGAAAGAGCCGACATCCTCATGCTCCAGCTGGTGGGGAGTGCCTGTAGGCCAGGAAGTGGGACTTTAAAGGGGTCATCTGTCAAACCCCACATGCACGTCTCACGTTCGTCAGAGGCAATGGTTTTGGCTCACAGGGCACACGGGAAAGTGGGCGTGGCCTTGTCGAAAAGGGGGAGAAATCATGTGATTAGCGTCTGGTGTGTGTGGTTATTAGGATGGCTCTTCCCGGGTCGGGTAAACCGTGCCCCTCAGAGGGAAGTTCCTGCAGGGATAGCACACGTAAAGATCGGGCTTGCAGGATATCCGCATACCCACAAGGCCTTGTGAAATAACTGCCTTTTTGTGAATGTCTGAGGCATTCCAATTTTCTGTTTATTAATATTGCGCATAACATTCATTACTCCTTGCACATCAAGATGTTTTGATTATGTTTAGTTACACTTTGATTCGACCATGCGGGTCAAATACACTATTCTGCCTATATATAGCACGTTTCTATGTTTTCACTTGCACGTTTTGTGGCAGTGAACCACTAGAATACGAATTTTTGGAGGACCTAATAAGTCCACTTATTTGGGGAAAAATTTAAGATTGATGGCCAGGTTAACAATAGTTAAACAGGACCCGAGTGTTCCTCTGTTCTATATTTTACCGAAAGTCCATAAAACACTTACAAACCCCCCCGGGAGACCGATAGTGTCTGGAACTAACTCCGTTTTGGAACCCTTAACCAAATTTGCAGACTCCTTTCTTAAAGGGTTTGTAAGTAAAATGCCCTCCTCCATCCAAGATTCGATGCCAGTAATCAATCTGATTGAGAATTTTCCATTCAATCCATGTGAAGATATCTTAGTCACCATGGATATTGTTTCATTATATACTAAGATTCCCCAAACTGCCACGCTTGATGTTATAGAGGAATTGCTTTGTACCAAAAGGGTTTCCTGTATGACACCCAATTCTTTCATTCTGTGGTGCACAATGCTCTCACTTACTGAGAATTATTTTCAGTTCGATGGACATTTTTACCAACAGGTCCATGGGACTGCCATGGGGTAGGCTGTGGCTCCATCTTTGGCTAACTTATATGTAGATTTCGTAGAGCAGATGAGTATCTACAGTGATAATAACATCTACAAAAAACATATCACGGTGTGGAGGAGATACATCGATGATGTGCTATTGCTATGGCACCGAGATGAAGTGACCTTATTGGCCTTTTTCCAGTGGTTGAATGGGGTTAACCCGTTTCTTAAATTCACGATGAATTACCACAGGAACCAGATAGACTTTCTCGATCTCACAATCCTCTTCAACCAGTCTACTTTACGATTGACGCTAAAACCGTTCCACAAGGCCACCGATCGTAACTCATTACTGAGGTACGATAGCTTTCATCCGAAAGCTTTGAGAGACAACTTACCGTTTCGCCAATTTTTGAGGCTCAAACGTAACAGTAGTAATAAAGAAGTGTTTGTCTCCGAAACGTCCAGATTGAGCCAGAATCTGATCCATCGTGGTTACCCAAGACAAAATCGTGAGGAGAGCTCTGAAGAGGGCTTCCAACAACCATCGCGAGGCTCTGTTAGAATATCGGCCTGAATCCGTTCCCAACAGGACTGACTCACTAGTTTTTGTTAGTACCTTTAACCATCTATCCAACCAGGTGGTCAAGATAGTGAAGAAACACTGGCAATTTTTGGCACAAGCCAAAATACCTGTTGCAGTCCCTTGATGTGCCTTTAAACAAGGACGCAAAGTCAAAGAACTGGTTAGCTGGAATGACATCAGTAATAGAGATGACGCCCAAATCACCATCACTCAACAGTGGGGTATGCCTATACCCAGAGGACATGCACCTTGTGGTGCTTGTGTTTGTTGCCAGTTCACCAGCCGGACCACAGAGGTCAATATCTGGTTATTTAGGCCATGGGAACAGAAGATGTTTTCCAACTGCAACTCGAGCAATGTAATATATGCGATATGGTGCCCATGTCCAAAATTATATATTGGTAAAACGGAACGGAAAATCAAGATTCGTATTAATGAGCACAGAAGTTGCATTAGAACCAGGAACCTTACGGCACCCATGGTTGGCCATTTCATCATGCATGATCATGTCTATAACAACCTAAAGTTGACTGTGCTTAAGAAAATCCCTGTCACCAATAACAGTTCTGCTGACAAACAGATCCTCGCGAGGGAGGAGATGAAACTCATTTATATGAGCAGTAGCCATGTTTGTGGTTTGAATGAATTAATTAATTGGAACATTTAGCAAACAGAACTTGATGTACCTTTGCGACTCCATTTTTGACAGAATGACAAGATGGGTGATTATGTTATCCATGTTGGTTTTATCCTCACACGTTAACATCATGTTCTAGATAATGATCGCCGGTAGGGTGTGCTGTTGTGATGTATTCGATTGAGCCACTCATCTGTTTGGTGATTTCCTTCCACACGACAATTTTCAGACGATATGTGCCGTTGTGAGTTGGTTATGTGACTGGGTTAGCTGTATGTTGCCACGGGTCCTTATTTACCAAATCGTACAAACAGAGGTGTCGGGTATTTGTTGCCAGGCCCTTTAATGTTGAATCAGCTTGGATGTGGTTGTCACGTGACTGTGCGTGAGGTCACACGCTGCGTATATCTTTAGCTTTAACGTTCCCGCGGCGGCCGATACCAACATTGCCACTGACGAGGAACGCTACGGATTTGACTTAATGGTAAGTGATCGCGGCATTAGTGGTTCTCTTAGGGTTGTGTGAGTCGCTTTGATCTTTTTGAGTCAAATCAAGAGCGGCTCGTTGTTTAAGACTTGCACAATACCGCTGCCTGGTGCCCAACGTGTCACAGGCAGGACCTGAGATGTACGTACGCCGAACGTTCCAATGGTCTGAGAAGTGACTAGTTGTCCATCTCTTCCTTTTTCTTACATAGAGACCTGGCATTGTATGAGGACCATCCCTTGATAGCGGGTGCCTCCTTTATTCCTCCTACTTGAGATATAGAAGTAATTGACCCACACTCAAGACACTGACCGCCACTGAGGCGGCGTGCTGACACCGATCAGGTTAGTTGTCATACGACTATTATGCAGGGTTTATATTTCAAAGGCAAGAGGCATATTGGCGATAGCAATATGGACAATAAGGCTCCTGGTACTGACTTAAGGTTTCTGCTTGTCCCTTGTGGCTTTTCCTCCCACATCTCGGTCGACGTGGCATCGTTAGCCTGACAGACTGGGCCGTTTACCCTGAAGGGCCTGACAGTGGCCGCGCCTATTCGAGACCAATTGGGTCGCGTATGATTGTCCTATGGAGATGAGATACGTGCCGTGGTGAACTGGAACCATTCACAAGCCGTGAGTTGCTTTATTTTTGGTGTACTCAGTTTGGGGTTCACCATCATTCGGATGATGTATATACTGATGATTCATGTTATCCAGTGCCGGTTGACTAACTATTCACATTGGTGCGGGTGCACAGTAGTATTACACCGCCAGATTCGGATAATCTGGGTGTACTCCTGATTCTGATGGTGATCCTGGGGTCAATATCCATTTTGGGCTTTTGAATGGTTACATTTGGGTGACCTTTGTTGCAGGATGTTTTCTCTCATCCGAAATATGAGATATCATGGAAATTTTGTGTGACGACATATTCTGATGATGGAATTACTAGGATCGTGGGTGTTCTAGATCCGTCACGCGGTGTTCACGGTGGTGGTGTAATGTGAGGATTGCACCAATTTAGCTGGTCTCCTGGTCACTATACCGATGTGGTATTAGTGACCCCTTTGGTAATGAAGGCGACAGTGGGGTTTGATTGCCCCATTAGTTTTGCACTCCGCTCATTAATAGTGCGGTGGAAGCATGTATCAATCAGTACACTTGTGCATTCTAGCCTGATTGAGTGTGTTTTTGTGTTTTTATCTACAGCTCGTGTTGTTGTCCACAGGTCTATACTGTTACATACATCCATTTGAATACGCTGGACTTACTTACCCCTGATGAATTTCTGCACAGTGATTTGAGTACAGAAAGAAACATGTTGGGTTGGGGAATCCTATGCTGTGTTCAATACCATTGTTGATTAGATTATATCGCAACAGCAGTATTGATTTATACACCTAGTGGTTGTCGATTCATTAAGATTTCACCATTCTTAGTGACAAAGAATAGTGATTGTATTTTACACAGTTGTTTTATATTGTGGATATAAATGTTAACATTTGAATGTATTAAACTTTTGATGTGAGATTGGTTTGATTGTGTATGAATGAAGTATGCCTGGTGTATTTGTTGTGGGATGTTATGATTATGTTGTGCCCAACCAGATTGGTTATTTATTCACCAATTTAATCTGGAAATGTATTGTTAGTGGCACTGCTGATGAATTTTAGATCAGATTAAATGATTTCTATATCTTTTCTACATATGAATAAAAATGCTAACTATTTCATTGTGTCCAGTGAGTTGAATTGAATTCTTTCACCTCATGCATTTGTTTTAGACGGACACTTGGCACTTTATGATGTATAGGTATGAAATGAAGGTTGTATAGGTGTGTACACACTTGAGCTCTCCAACACAGATTCACTAGTTCTATGATCTTTTATGTAAAAGTAAATATTGGTTCTGTACAGGTCAGATCATAGAACTGAGATAAGCCTGTTATCCCTTGGTACTCCTGTTATTTGCTGACAATAGTGATATACACCGCCTTCTTTGGCGGCAGGTATAGTTTCTGCTATTGTGGAGCAGTGACACCAAAAGAGCTGCTACTGTACGAAATACAGTGCTGTGGATGCTGAGCCAGTACAGCACAAAGTAGAAACAGGTGCTGCTTTATGTGCACCTAACCTGTGCTTGGTGACGTAAAGCATTTCATTGTTAGCACCAGCATTCATATGCAGACGATTTTAGGCAATTGAAATGTGGATGTGGCATTGGTACTTGCATGCCAGGGGAGTGATTGGAAGGATAGTGAGGACAGCCATTCTCACTGCAGTCCAGTGGTTTCCAACACATTTTCATGATTCCTTTGCTTACAATGTATGCCTATATTGCCACTGCAGAACATGCCTTCATGATGCTTGTTCTGCACAGGTATGTGACCTTATATATAACAGCATTTCCACTGTAAAGACCTTTTCATGCTCTGTGGTATTCTAGATGAGTTTCAATAATAAAGGGGATAGCCCAAAAATCTAGGGTCCTGTGGGTTAAATATGCAATGCAATACAGAAATGGAACCATTAGATGGAGGATGTCAACGTATGCATTTGTTTTTTTATAAATAATAACAAATGATTCAATATTTTTATTTCAACACAGAGTTTTTAATAATAATATTTTGTATCTAAAGTAACACCCAATGGTGTAAAAATTGTTTAAAACATAAAACACAGTTTATACTTGTTTAAGATCCACAAAACCATTCAACCCTACATACCATTCATTTCACTTTATCATACCAACATTCATACAAATAATTTATAACCGCAAGATTCGGTCACACTCCAATAGTCTAATATTTCATTGTTCAGTTTTACATCCTCTTGGTACAATCTTCGCATATGGATGACTGCCTATCTCTAGTTGGGCAGTAAGTCGACACGTGTTTCGGGTTGTATTTTCTAGACTTTACTCAGTCCACTATGTATGCCAACCATCTTCTGGACAAACAACAGGAACAACAATAACGTCCCTTTAGATCTAGTAAGGTGGATCAAATTGCCTAAAAACAATGGAAATAAAAAACACCCTGGTTACATATCTCCTCTATGTCATCCTCCTAGTTTACTCATACACTATTATTGTGAAACAATGTCTATATATAGGACATTTGTTTTTAAAGGTATTACCATATTCCAAAGCTAGTGTATTTAGACTACTAAAATACAACAAATTATTTACTTACAGGCAGATTTAGCGCCATTCTTTCGAACACGGATGTCAATCTCTCTAAGATGTTACCGTCAGGTTTTTCAGAACTATCCACACTGATTATCTTCATCTGCCCATTTTGGGTAAGACGATTATTTCTTTGATTTGATATGTTCAGACAGTAGCTACTCTATAGATTAAAAAGCTGTATCTACATATATATACTCGCTTCCTTAGGTAGGGTGGTTCATACCCCTCAGGAATTGAACAATGAAACCGAGTGATCCTAGACATCACAAGAAACAGAATTTTCTGCATTCATTTTATTTATGAATTACCAAGGTCAGTACCTAGCTCACTGTTCTTTTTTAGTATTGCCTCCTATGAGTGACTTTGACTAGCCGTGACATCAATTTTAACAGATGCATCCATACTAGGTTGATCAACCACAGATAATTGATCAGATATAGCCTTTATACTATGTAAATATTGTAGAAGGCAGACAGATTTTAGGTATTTTGAGGAAGTGACAAGCTCTGAATAATGGTCAGTATGACTTTGCAATTATGAATTAATAATGTAATAATGATACATCTTTAATTTTTTCCTAGAAATGTTGTGAATGTACACAATTGCCCGTAAAGAAGAGAAATCCTCTCAAAACACGTTGGGCCATATGAAAAAGGAAATAAATACGTTTTTGAAAATGAAAATCATTGTATAACTTGTATAATTACTACTTATGAATATGATCATGATTAACCAAATATGATTCAAAGATTGTTACAGAAATTGAATATTTATCACAAATTGCTGGGTTTATTTATCAAAGCCATTGAAAGTGTGCAGGGTATGGGAGTTCCTTAACAAGGAACTTTAATTTTGTTAAATGCTGTACTGCCAGGATATAAGAGCACTGAATAAAAATGAGAACAATAAAGAGAACAGAACACTGCCTTTCTATCCATTCGCCGGCTCCTCTCCTGAGCTGCATCGTGCTGTGGTTTAATGTGTAATAGATGCCCTGCTGAGCCTCTGCATTCCTTTGTGTCTCTGCTGAATGGCAGTGTAGCAGTAGCCCAATGCCAGGAAGCCATGACCACACCAGGTCCATAGGTGGTAAAGGGAGATCACGAGTAATGAAGATGAAGGCTGCAGTTCACCTAACAGCCAACAGATGTCCTCGCATGGGCAACTGTGAGTGAAAGGGCTATAATTGACAAGATTGATGGATGAATGGATTTCAATCCAATGATTCACGCATCAATTATATAACCCCAAATATACACGTGAAATACTCAAAATGCTCTCATCGGGCATACAGCTAAGGTCCCGCGGAATATCCGGGATACAAAGGCATTTCTATGGGCGTCTGTATCAATATTTCCCACTAATGAGCATGCGGCCCAGCACAGGCAGGGATTCCGACCAAACAAAGGCTGCTTCTGAGGTGGCGGGAATTAAAATAGTACATTTCACAGCACACTTTGTAAAAATCCTTGCCATTTATAATCAGTTCTGGACAGTAACACATGAAAACAACCAAATAGATGACAGGTCACCAACAGCACGAAGAAGAATTATCCAAATGCACAACAAATCACTGGACTTGTGTCATCATGCCAAATCACTGAGATTTGATTCATCATGACAAATCACTGGGCTTGAATCATCATAACAAATCACTGGACTTGAATCCTCATGACCAATTACTGGGATTTGAATCATCATGACAAATCACTGGGCTTGAATCATCATAACAAATCACTGGACTTGAATCATCACAACAAATCACTGGACTTGTGTCATCATGCCAAATCACTGAGATTTGATTCATCATGACAAATCACTGGGCTTGAATCGTCATAACAAATCACTGGACTTGACTCCTCATGACCAATTACTGGGATTTGAATCATCATGACAAATCACTGGGCTTGAATCATCATAACAAATCACTGGACTTGAATCATCACAACAAATCACTGGACTTGTGTTATCATGCCAAATCACTGAGATTTGATTCATCATGACAAATCACTGGGCTTGAATCATCATAACAAATCACTGGACTTGAATCCTCATGACCAATTACTGGGATTTGAATCATCATGACAAATCACTGGGCTTGAATCATCATAACAAATCACTGTTGGTGCCCCTTTCTGGGAGAGGGAAAGAAAGGGGCTGGAACAGGCAAAAAGAAAAATATTGCAATCTTTGTAAATGAAAGTACGCAATTACCGCATTCTGTAAAAATGAACTATGGGAGTCAAGGAGGGCAGATGGCAGGTAGTCCAAGGCAAGAAACCTTTATTGCACGTCCAGGAGCACCCAGGTAAGCAGGCGTTAGCAGGCATGTAGGACAGAGACACCGGGCATCCAACACCATGGGGAAGAAAGAAGACACTCTAATAGCACTCGCTGAGGGCTGAACACCCAGCCGTATGAGGACATGCAGAGGTCTGGCCCCCAGGGTTCCTTTCATCCACAGACAGGACGAGCCACTCACACAACACGTGAGTAGTGGGGACATGTTTGGGGCAGTGAATAAGGTGGTCGGGTTGAGGTGCTGCCAAAACGACTTTTCACTTGAGACTGAAAGGCCACGTGACTGCACACCATGTAGAAGAATTGCATACATGCCACCCACTTAGGGAAGAGACTCTTTTTTTTACCCTCCTGAACTAGTTGTAAACCCAATGCAACCAATAGGGAAAATTCAATGCATCCGCTTTTGGTGCAAATATCCCCTCTACTCCCCATCCCAAGGTGCTGCAAAATGTTGCCATGTATGGAATTGAATGGGTGTAGGTGATAAGGACTACTGGGAGTGCAGCACACATACGAGAAACTGCCCTCCCCCATCATCTTTCAACCCCTACATGCACGTGTGTGATCAGAGGGAGGAGAAAGAGGCGACCTCCTCATGCTCCAGCTGGCGGGGAGTGCCTGCAAGCCAGGAAGTGGGACTTTAAAGGGGTCATTTGTCAACCCCCACATTGCACATGCACGTCTCATGTTCGTCAGAGGCAACAGATTTGGCTCACTGGGAACACGGGAATGCGGGCGTGGCCTTGCTGAAAAGGGGGGAGTGATCACGTGATTAGCGTCTGGCGTCTGGTTCTTAGGACCGCTCTTCCGGGGTCGGGTAAACCACGCCCCTCAGAGCATAGTTCCTGTGGGAATAAGATATGTAAAGGTCGGGCTTGCAGGATATCCGCATACCCACATACCCACAAGGCCTTGTGAAATATCTGCGTTTTTGCAAATGTCTGAAGCATTCGAATTTTTACTGTTTATCAATATTGTGCATAACATTCATTACTCCTCGCATATGAAGATGTTTTGATTATGTTCAGATACACTTTGATTCGATCATGCGGTTCAAATAACCTACCTTAATATTCATAGGTGTTGCATTTTCTCCCTTTTAGTTAAGTACAATGCTCTGTGTATATATACCACGTTTCTACGTTTTCACTAGCACTTTTTGTGGCGGTGAACCCCTAGAATACGAATTTTTGGAGGACTTAAAAAGTCCACTTAATTGGTGAAAAATTAAACATTGATGGCAAGGTGAACGATGGTGATTATATACACCGCCTTTGAGTGGGGGGAGCTCTGTAAGCTTCAACGTCGATACGTATCTGTTGCATGCAGCAACGCGCCCACCTGGCCAAAGAAATCACAGGGACTGTCTTGAATGGCTTCTGCACAGCTAACATCAGCCTGAAGTGCTTGGCTGATCCAGGAAAGCTAGATATCTCACCAACCTCATCCCATTTTTTGTTCTCTTGGTGATATGAAAGATCACCCCAGATAGCAAGAAAGATTTGCGATCGACCTCTAAGACTGTGACGTCTGACGTCCTCTTGCATGAGATGAGAAAAAACAAGGCCGCGAGGTTAGCCGAGACGGCTTTACACGATAATGCCTCGTTTTCTGGCCATGATTGGAAAAGTTTGGCGCCAGAGACTTCAAGAGCCTTACTCCCTTGCAGTCTGCACACCAGAGGATGCTCTGCTACCGAGGAGCCTTCCACATGGGCATGCCCTGCTGCTATAGCTGTGCGCGCTGTATTAACTGTCCGGTATGCCTTGCCCTGAGCCACCAGCACGGCCAAGAAATTCACTATGTGGACTATACCTGCTCTAGTGGGATGCACATTCCTAGCATTGCACGGGCTACTCCACTTCTCCGAAGCTGCTTTGTAGGCTCTCTTAGTCCCAGGGGCCTAGAGCTCCCCGATGAATTGTTCAGCCTCTCCAGAAGTCGTTCAGGCTATCAGACTCAGGCTGCCCGCCTGCACCAACGGGTGCCTTTCGCCTGCTCGGCCCTGCAGTATCGCCAAGTCTCGAGGAAGTAAGATGGGAGACTGGCACGATAGCTCTAGCAGGCTTGGAAACCAAGCTTGCCCTTATCAATCTGGGGTCACGAACACTAGCTTTGCTTTCTGCCTCAAGGTGAAGGGCGGGAACGCATACTCTGTGCTGCGGGCCGATGCTTGAAGGAAGGTGTCTGTCATCACTGCCTCTGGATCCGGCCTACCAACAGTAAAAACGCTTGAGTTGCCTGTTGAGCATGGAGGAGAACAAGTCCGTCTGACAGGGTCCCCGCAGAGCCATGATCTGGAGGAACACTTCCGGATTCGGCTGCCAGTCGCTGGAATCACTGTGATTTCTTGAGTTCCAGTCCGATACTTGGTTCTGTAGCCCTGGAATATATTCTGCTGTCATGCTGACGTTGTTCCGCATGCACAAGTTTAAGTCTCTTTCACTAGGCGGTTGATGTATCAAACGGCAAAGACGTTCATCTTGAGCAGAGTGCAACACTGCCTCCTCTCTTGCGTCCAACACTTTAGCGCAAAGGACCCTGCCAGTAACTCCAGGCAATGTTTCTCTCCAGACCACCTGCCTGGGGTCGTTATCTCCCCGCACTGGGCTCCCAAGACCCAGCGTCTGGCATCCGATTCTATGATTAGGTCTGGTGGGATAAAAAAAAGGATTTCCCATTTCAAGTATTCATGTGGTGATTCCACCAAGACATCTCCGTGCTTGCTTCAGGGGAGAACGGGACCCTCTGCTTGTACGACAGGCCTCTCCGGAGATGCTGAATCTTGAGGCTTTGTGGCGCTCGCTCCCTGAGCGAGACCCAGTCTTTCAACATGAACATTTTGATTTCTTTCCTGATTGAGTTGACCTTTGCCGGGGGCCGGCTGAGGGTCCCTTGCACAGAATCCTCCACAAAGCCCAGGAATTCCATTGTTTGGGACGGGTATACCTCTGACTTGTCCCAATTGATTAGGAATCCCAGTTCCTGCAGTAAAATGACTGTGTATGCCAAATCAGGCACACATCGTCCAAGTAGATAATTAGCCCGATGCCCTGCTCTCTCTGCTTGGAAACGACTGGCTTCATTACCTTGGTGAAGCACCCAGGTGCAGACGCCAGTCTGAACAGGAGACAGGTGAACTCCCACCTTCAGCCATGCCAAAGGAACTGTAGAAAACAGTGGAATTACTACGCTATGGGCAATGTGAGGTAAGTGTCCTGCATATCTTCACTTGCTAGCCAATCTCCTGTCAGAGAGATATCCTGAAGGAGATAAATGCCCTCCATCTTGAAGTGATGATACACTAGAAAGGCATTGAGCTCCCTTAGATTGATCACCGGACGCAGCCTGTCTTTGCGTCTCACAAGAAACATGTTGCTCACAAATGAGTTGGGGCAGCCTTCTCCTGGTGCGATCGCTCCCTTGAGCTGCAGCTCTGTGATTTCCTCTCCTAGCAGGTGTTCGTCCTCTGCTGCAAACGCTATGGGACTGAGCAGCTGCTAATACATTTCTAAACCAAAGGATTGTACCGATTGCAACACCCATGCATCCTTGGTGATCTCTAGCCATTTTCCTGTGCACTGCGCCAGTCTGGCCCCTACTGAAGGGATATTCATGTTTGTTAAATTGCTGCACCGTGTGGAAAGTACTCTCACCTGAGTTGGCAGGTTGCTGCTTCTTGCCATGCCTTCAGCCTCTTCCTCCCTCTCCACCCCTGGACAGGAAGAAGAGGCATGGCTTGCCGTCTTCCTCGTCTCGCCAGCTTATCCCAACAGGGACCCTAGAGCTGAAGGAGCGGCTTACAGAATGGCCCTTGCAGGCCCTTCCAAAAACTCCAGTTCCAAAAACCTTCTTCAGTAATGCTTGCGCTTTGTTGTGCGCTGTATAAGTACTAACAAATTTGCTCATGTCCTTGATGAAGTTGTCACCAAACAACTTCCTTTCCGCGGCTCCCGCCGCTTCTGACTAGGCGAGCTCCCATAGTATTGAATCGATTTTAACCAGGATAGACCTCCTGCGCTCAGTAGGCAAATCGACCATTGTTCCCAGCCCACTAGGACATCAGGGTTGACGGACTGCTGCTGCTTGGCCTCCTCCTCCAGTTGCCAGACCTTTGCCAGAGGCCTGACCAAGTTCAACACCTTGTCCTGGCATGCCCTCCAGAACCGGACAATGCCTTTCTTAATATCTCTCCTGAAGACCCCCATAAAAGAGAGCATGCGCTCATCGATCTCAGGGGTCTCAGCCACTCTGTTAGGAAGGTGAGGTTGGTGGCACTTGGTCCAGAGCTTATTTCGGGCCTCTTTGTCCAGGGGCATATTCAGACCTTTCCCCAGTTAGGCCACTATCTTCTCTGGTGGCTCCCACTCAGCTAACCTGGGGTGGACGAGGCTATCTTTGTCAAACACGGCCTCCCCCTCATCCAATCTCTTGCTTTTCTTTAACGCTTTATGCGGTCTCCCTGCATTTGAGGAGAGATCTTCCCTCTCTTCTGGGCTTGTTCAGAGGGGTCCGCCCAGCTGTTCTCATCTTGACCATCCAAGAAGGAGGCATCCCTTCCCCATCCTCGGCCTCTGCTGTCCCATGACCTTGTTCTTTTGCAATGTTTACTGCGCGGAGTGCCCGGGGGGCCTGGGCACTCTTGGCCTGGCAGGCTTTCTGTCTACCCCCTTCTCTAGGAACTTGCGCAGAATCTCTAAGGTGATAGTCCCTAAGCTCCTGCATGCCTTGCGAGAAGGCTGTACAGTCTTCCATGACACTCAGCTGTTTGCCGAGCAGTCCCAAACCAGCACAGATGGTCTTCTGCACTACTCGCCCCATGGAAAGGTGCAGACGCCGGTTGCACTGTGGTTCATCCTCCGTGGTGCTATACTCTGTCCGGCTCCTATTGCTGAAACTAGCAATGGGGTTTGGGTCCCAAAAGGTGTACTTGACCTACTGTTGTGGCGAAGAATCGAGAGAGGGCCCCTTTAAGAAGGATGGAGTATGGGCAATGGGAGGGAGGTGGGAGGAGGGAGGGGAACGGTGTGAGGAGGAAAGGGCAGTTGTAACCTGGGAATTAAGGTAGACACAGTACCTTGAGGCTCCTGTGTCGTTTGTTAGAGGAATGAATGTGGCCTAACAACTGGTGACGAAGCAACGTCACATGCTGACTGGCAGCGCCACTGAGCGTCCAGCTGCGAGACTAGGACTACGTGGAGGAAAGAGTGACCAGGATCAAGAGGACCCAACAGGACGCTGGAGAAGGCAGAGGGGACCACCAAGCCGACGTGCGGACAAGGAGAGTCTCACGGACAAGAGAAGCGGATGGAGAACAACACACCAGCGTGAGGAGGACCCTGCGGAAGGATGGCGAAGAGGAACGACACTGCCAACAGTACGCCACACCGGCCAGCTGTAGGAAGTGGAGGGACTAGCACAGATCATCTGCAGCCAGCAGAAGGAAAGGGAGAGACGAGGACGCCACCACACCACACATGGCGGCAAAGAGGGAAGCAGCGCCTGTACCAAAAGCGGCCAAAACCCCATTTCAGGCGACAGGGGTGCAAACGCACCTACCTTAATGGGATAAAACACACTTAGCCTTCCCACATCACCAGGGAAAATGATAACAACGCACACCATACAACACGTGCCCACCACACTACACCACCAGGGACAAGAGAAACAAATGAAGGACCAACGAGTCACCAATGCCCAGCCACAAGAACAGGAGCACTGGCCAGGACTACCACCCAGCAGATCACAACCAGACCTGCCAAAGAAGGTCAACCAGAGGCTGGGTGTGAGCAATCACCCACAGAAGCCCCTGGACCAGCAAACAAAAGAAACCTAGCTAGGTTAGGGACCGTGAGGAGACCCACCCTACCTACAAACACCCATAACAAGCAATATGACCGAGGAAGCACGGCTAGTTCGGGCGCAGGAGCCCAAGTCATCATCGGACCAGGACTGGCCTCCATTGAATCCTTTTTAAGACTACCCAACCCATTCCAACTACAACCACACCATGACTAGGGGTAGAGGTGGGATGAATGGATAGAGGAATTCAAGGAGAGCCATAGGGGACCAAGATCCGCCCAACAAAATAGACATTCATCCTCTGGCTTAAAAAACAAATGACCTACTTTGACTTTGCCAACTTCCACGACGATGAAGCGATCAGATTCAGGATAATCGAAGAGTGCACCTCCTCACAGGTTAGTATCACCTATTGAAGAAACCCCTCCCACTGCAAGAAATCGTTGACATAGCAAGAATATATATACGAAAGAGTAGACGTGCAGGCGGTGGCCATGGAGAACCCACAGAAAGGCGATACCATTGCAGCATTGGCCACCGACCCCCAAGGATACACCCGATACCCAGGACCGCCAGCAGACAAGAACCCCAGAGCCCTCGCCGACGAACACAATGGGGGAAGCAATGCTAGAGGTGAGGATTCGAATTTCCCAACAGGGGCCAATGCCCGGCCATAGGACAAATGTGTATGAGGTGTGGCCAAGAAAACCACTTCCAGGTGATATGCATCTTTGGCCACATCTTTTTGGACCAGGGCATCACAGCCTACACCGACAAAATCAGCACCATGGGCGGCCTAGCTTTCCCCACCTGAGTTGCCGAGCTGCGATCAATCCTAAGGATGGCAGGTTACTGTGCTCGATACCTGCCGAATTACACCACCCTCACAGAAACTGCCCAGAGACTTCTCAAGAAAAACTCCCCGTTCGAATGGGACATGCGCTGCCAAGAAGCATTTCACACCATCAAGGAGGAACTGACCAACAACCGCTAACTCACCTACTTGAACCCGGAGTGGGAGACAGAACTCACCGTTGATGCCAGCCCTGTTGGCCTAGAAGCAATACTTGCCAAGGTGAGCCCCAACAGACCCCACAAGAGCGACATAGTCGCATACACCTGTTCAGGCCCCTGTCGCACACTGAACATGCATATTCCCAAGCTGAACGAGAAAGCTTAGCTGCGGTATGGGCGTGTGAGAAGTTTCATCACTTCGTTATCAGCAGAAGATTCACCCTCATCACGGACCACCAGGCACAACTCTCCCTTTTTGGCCACACCCAAAAATCCAAATCCCTCCATGCATCGAAAGGTGGGGCATCAGGCTCCAGCAGTATGCATATCTAATCATCCACAAACCCGGGGGTGAGGCCAACCCAGCAGATTATCTGTACAGGCATCCAGAAGGAAAGACATAGGACTCCATGAGACAAGAGGCGGAAGACTACCTCTCATACCTGTCGCTCATCGCCCTCCCCCCGCCATGACCACTGAGACATTTACCACTAAAACCAGAGCTGACCCCACGATACAGGCGACGATATGCCTCACCAACCCAAACAAATGGAAGCATGGAATGGCTCGTGAGCGATGAAATGGACAAAAAAGATCTGCACAGGATGGCAAAAATACAGAATTAACTTGCCACAGCGGAACAAGGTATACTGCTATGAGGAAACCACCTAGTAGTCCGCAAGTGCCTAAGGAAAGCACTCATGACCATAGCCCATGAAGGTCACTGGGGGGTCGCAAACACAAAGAAAATACAGAGAAATCAAGTGTGGTTCCCGTGCATGGATGCAATTGTTGAGGACACCCTGACCCTCTGCATACCCTGCCAAAAGACAGTGGCGAACAGCCCCTCCATGTCCACTTCAGATAGTACCACTAACTGATGGACCCTGGCAAAGAATAGCCATGGATTTTTATGGCCCACTTCAGGAAGGAGGGCACATCCTCGTAATAATAGAGTACTCACGATTCCCACTAATAAGACACGTACAATCCACAGCATTTAACCACATAGTAGGAGTGAATGAGGGATCCCCAACACTGTAAAGACAGATAACAGCCTGCCATTGCAAGGACAAGACTTTCAGAGATTTGATACCCAAGTGGGTTTCCGCCACCTGAGAATCACACCACTGTGGCCACAGACCAGTGGCATGGTGGAATGATTCATGGCCACCATCAAGCAAACCAGACAGAAGACCACTACTGATCAAACATCGCTAACCCAAGCGTTATGCCAAATGCTAAGGAGTTACAGAAATACACCATATGAAGCAACAGGATGGACGCCCTTAGATCTAAAGATAAAATAGAAACCTTGAACCCACCATCCACAAGTAGAATACTACACACCAGAACAGGATGCAGAAATCCAAGAAAGAGACGTGGAATGAAAAAAAAAGCTAAGCAATAGGCGGACCAAAAGAGAAGAGTGAAAGAACACCAACTCCCAGTGAGTGAGGTCGTTGTAGCAAGACAAAGAAAGCAAAGGAAGACCGACCCGAGATACAACCCAGAACCACTCCTAATTACCAAGTTGAAAGGGCTGTCACTGTGCCAGGAGACGGGGGTGAGATAACCCAAAATGCCTCCTTTTTCCACAAACTACACCCGGAGGAGCAGATACTGATGGAAGAGATAGCGGTCGAAGAAGGGGAACTGAGAGCTGAAGAAGAAAGCAACCCACCAAGCGTGGAAGGGTCCAAGGACACTCGCGAATCACCAGGGCGCCCTCAACGAATCACACGGAAACCCCTACGCCTCATCGAGCAAATGTAAATGGCGAACCTCCATGATAAGCAAGGGGGAGGGAAGCCAAAACAATGAAACTTGACAAAATTGTAGAAGAAACCGACAGAGGCCCCTGCCTCCAAATGGCCAAGATGGCGATTCTAACCGGTGAGTGAAAAACGTTCCGCACGGCTATCGCCCATAGGACGCCCCAAGCGCTGGGGATGATACAAGCCCTCTTTGCGATACGCCATGTACTGCCCGTGTCGCTCGAATGTCTCATCCTCAAAGGACATTGCATAGTGATGGCCACCAAACACCACGAGAGAGCAATCCAACTCGCGCATGAGGGCCACCAGGGAATCGTAAAGGCACAAGCCTTCCTCAAGTCACGAGTATGTATGCTGCAGATACAGCAAAAGGTCATTGGACTTGTTGAAACCTGCACAGCATGCCTAACAACCCTCCGGCCCGTCCCACCAGAGCCCATGGCCTGTTCCCCAAGAAGCGAGCGCTGCTGGGACGCAGTAAGCATCGACTTCTGCACAATTGCCAACGAGGCCTACCTCCTGGTAGCCATAGACGAGTACACTAGATACCCAGAAGTCGAGCCGGTTAATGACACCGATGCAGCTTCGGTCACAACAGTGCTGGCAAAGATGTTTGTGGTCCACGGCTTACCCTCATTGATAAAGAGCGACAGCGGCTGCCATTCATAAGCAAGGAGTTCAAGCGCTTCGTCGATGATATGGGAATCCGTCACCACCATATCACACCATGCTGGCCCAAACCCAACAATGATGCAGAAAGATTTATGGCATCCATCAACAAGTCTGTGAGGATTGCTAAGGACAAAAGAAGACCGTGGCTACCCGAACTATACAGGTTTTTTCGATCTTATTGACAAACCCCTCACTCGGCCACCAAGGCCAGCCCCGCAGCCTTGATGTACGGGGTACCCATCCAGGCAGGTCTATCCCTTCACCACTCATGGCAAACCCCAAAGGGGGACCTAGAACACATGGAACGCAGAAGACAAGAGCACAATGCAAGAGAAGACAGGTCAAGAAGAGCAAAGCCCAATGACCTCAAAGTAGGAGACACAGCACTGGTGAAGAACCGAGCGCCAGTGGGGGGAAATGGCCCTCCCATACGAGTCTCTCCCCTGGAGCATCACCCATCAAGAGCATGAGCTAGCCATGGCCTCGCGAGGACCTGAAACAGTTACCAGGAACGTGTCCCACTTCAAGCAGACGCCCCACACCCTGTGGGAGGAATCCCAAGTGGACAACGCCCCCATGAGTGCCCGCTCTCTGTCGGCTGAGCTTACACCACCAGCGGGAGGACAGAAGGAAAGACCAACTCAAGAGACTCCTGCACTTGCAACAAAGAAGGAAGTCCGTCCAGATCAGCCACCCAACACAGGGAGCGAGTAGAATGATACGAATAACCTGCATTCGACTGCAAGGGTACATCCTGAACGGCATCTACAGACGTGCGTGAGGCGGAACGCATGGGACTAGCGCCCTAGCGATCAACAGGAAAGGCCACCACAATGTTTAAAAAGTTCATGTGTTTGTTCATATTAGTCGTTTGTTTGTCCATGTTGGGGAGGGATGTGTTGTCCATGTGACATGGATCATGTGGGCAAAAGAAAGCCTGCGAAGGGCAATCTCTGCTCTGACACTAGAGCCGGCGTGTCAGTGTCCTCATTACGCGGCTAGCCTACTGCGTGTCCTGCTTTCCAGGCCAGACCCGGCCCTGCAGCTCCACGGCACCTCTTCACACCGGGGGTGCTGCGGCAAACCGCTGATGCTGGTTTAGCAGTCACTGGTAGGTTCTCCCTCAGGTGAGCCGATTTGCGACCTGTATGCGAGAGGAATCGGATTATGCTGGGCGACTGGAGCTGGTAAATATGCAGCAGCTACCTCCTCAGAGGGCATGTAGGAGTGCGCAGGTGTGCACAGGAACACTGCAGAGACGGCCCTCTGCTGCTGGCAATGACTGAAGCACCTGAGCCGTAGGCCCCGTTGCTCTTGACTAATTCTGTTGCGGAAACGTTCTGCCTCGCCTGCGCTGCTGCAGCGTGCCGCGCAGCTGGCAAATAGCCTGAGGCGCTATCACTCACACCGCGCCGACCAAATAATAAAGAACTAACTCTCTCACACACACTAGATAAGAAATGTGCACTTCTTTGCTGCTTCAGTCAGGGTGGTCTAGCCTCCGGTGAAGCAGGATTGGATGACAGAGTCACATGGAAGTTAATACCCTATCAACTGAAACCACAAAAAAGACTCTTTCTCCTCTGGATGTTGTAGTTTTTGGTGCCATTGCTCTCCGAGATGCTGCAAAACGTAGGCACGTAAAAAATCTATTTGGTGAAAAGGCTGGGAGTGCAGCACACACGACGTGAAACTTGCTGTCATCAAGTTGAACATGTATTGCATGTCAGTGGAAGTGTGCCTTCCCCCATCACCTTTCAACCCCCACAAGCGCACGTCTCACGTTCGACAGAAGCAATGGGTTTGGCTCACAGGGCACACGGGAAAGTGGGCGCGGCCTTCCGAAAAGGGGGGAAAATAATGGTTATCGTTTCGTTTGTAGCTGTTAGGATGGCTCTTCCAGGGTCAGGTAAACGGTGCCCCTCTCGTAGCTCCTGCGGGGATAGCATAAAAAGGGCATAAAAAGAGATGCTTATTTAAATATAAATGAAGCAAGGGTGCAGAGTCAACAGGATATTCGCATAGCCAGAAGGCCTTGTAAATTATTTGTGTTTTTCTGTAACCGTCTGAGGCATTAACATTATACTGCTAACTAATATTGTGCATAGCATTAATTATTCCATGAGCATGGAGATATTTTGATTTTCTTTACTTACACTTTCATTCGATCATGCGGTTCAAATAACTGACACTGCTATTGACAGGATTTTCATTTTGTCTCTATTTGGTGAGGAAGATAGTTGGGTAGAAGCAAAATTCACCTTTTGAACGTTTTCTGGTATTCACTTCGTGGAGCAGTGATATTCTAGAATACGGATTTTTGGAAGATGAAAGTCCAATTAATTGTTAAAAATGATAGGCAAATGTTAAAGATTGTAAGCCGGGTTACTAAACGGGACACTTTCTTTGGTGACAGATTCTCTTTTTGCAATTTCAGATGCTGTGGAGCAGTGACATCAGATTATCCAAAATGTAGTGATGTGGGTGCTGAATCGGTGCAGGTGCTGCTTTGTGTACAAATAACCTGTGACTGGTGACCTAAAGCATTTCATTGTTAGCACCGGCATTCATAGGCATACAGTTTTAGGCGATTGAAATGGGGATGTGGCATTGGTACTTGCATGCCAGGGGAGTGATTGGAAGGCTAGTGAGGACAGCCATTCTCACAGCAGTCGGGTGGTTTCCAGGCGTGAAGGAGAGTTAACTGGTGCCAGGAGGATGTTTTCGGCAGCACTTTCTTTAAATTGAGATTTTCATGATATGTTATTTATGCCGTGCTTAAAAGAGGTTTCTAAGCGTGGACACAGGGGATCGAACCCATGTTGCTCCGTGTCATCTTGCTTCCAAGCCGAGCATGTTGCCGCTGAGCTTTCCTCCAGAGACCACATACTATTTAACGAAAATGCTGACGAGAACTACACCGTATGTAAAGTCCAAATGGGCCGGAATTTTGCACAGTCCACAGCACTGCTTGTGTTGATGCCCAGAACCACTTCAGATTTGGCATGGCGCTTGGGTGTCAGGAAAAGGCACAGTGAAGCATGCTCATGGCGCCTAGATGGGAATTGGGCCCTTAATGTGCTTACAGTCTTTTTCCTAGTTGCAACCAGCAGGTGATGATGTGAATTAACAAATATATCTCTTTCTTGCCTCACAGGCTCAGGTGGTAAGTGATCCTCTAGGAGTCAGGCCATTTAGAGGCTCAGGACCACAATAACACACACTGAGAAAATCAGCAAGTGCCCTTCTCTTGCTATCCCCTAGCCTCCAGGAACTAAGGTCCACACAAATGCTCCTACAGTGGAGGAAGGAACTAAGACCCTTCTCTTCGGGGGTGCTGTTGCGCACAAGAGAAAATGGTCGCTCCCGTGTGAGCTCCGGCGAGGACCAAGGCGTAATGCCCACAGAAGCACTCCTGGTGACCGGTTCATGACAAATACCTCATAAAATGTGCAGCAATGCTGGCGGAACAACCCTGGGAAGTTTGAAGCTTGGAGAGTGAGGGATTCTCGAGATTAAGCAATATCCGAATCCCACGCGAAATGGGAAGCGAAGCCTGAAAACAGGCCACGGATTGGGAGGTGGAGCCTGGCGTGGGACAACGCAGGCGGCCGCTGAGTGACGGGTGGCATACCAGCTACTTGAACGTGCTGCGGGCGCTCTGCTCTTCGTTGAGCGCCTGCGGAACCCCCCCCCCCAGACACTCTGCGATCACCGTTCTGCCTTTGCGAGGCGGGTCAGGCGTCTGTTCGTGGTCCGCACGAGAGGGGTGTGGAGTACGAGGCCTCGCGACCTTCGGAGCCTCGGAGAGTGGAATTCCGGATTCTAGGCGGACCTGCTGCTAATAAGTGGGGCGGCTAAAGTGGGGGGGGGCACAGTTGAATGCGGAGTCCCCAGGGTTAATTAAAGACATCAGTGCCCTCTGTGAGTGCGGGGAGTGGGTCCCCTCTTCCCCCCCTGGGGAATCAGGCACTTCTTTCTGGCCATCCCTCCTTCCACCCCCTCTGGGGAAGACTACTCACCGCGGCTGGGACACGGACGAGGTAATCCGAGCCGTTCACATGGTGCTGGGGCTCAACTGAAGAGGCACATAAAGTTACGGGGAAGCGTGCCAGAGAACATTCGCGCCTTGGTCTGCAGCGGGAGATCAGTTCTTGGCAGACCTACACTGACACCCATTGGTGTGAAGCGGGTGCGCAGGGTCGCTCCCACGTGGCAAACAGTGATAAAGGTCCTGCAGAGGATATCACTGCAGGGCGCGAACTTCTAAAGCCAGTCAACTTGTGGATAATGATGGTTATGTGACTTCTAGAGGGGTGCAATTGAGACGAAACACTTGGTAAAGACTTCGAATTTGTGCCGCACTCTACCTTATCATTGGGGGGCCACGCAGAGAAAAGCATTGGTGATACAATCATATAACACCCCCGTGATAAGTGTTGCTCACTTCTAGGCCAATGCAGGCTCCCTCATTGACAACAGCGTTCCAGTTCCTGAACCATAACAGCAGTAGCAGCTCGTAAGCCCGGAAATCTGTAGTGGGGCACAAGCTAGACCTGATGGAACAAAACCCCAGGGTATTAGACCCCTTAACATTCATTGGAGGGCAGATCAGATCCCCCTCCCGGCACACCCTACAAGAGGACAGTTGAAACTCCACCTTGAAAATTGCTAAAGTGAAGTGCATGAAAGGGCGCATTGCAACCCAGCTCGCAGGGTAGTCAACCTCAAGGAGAACAATGCCAAAGGGCTTTGGCCCCAAGAAGGGTAAAGGAGCCATTGATAAGTACACGACACCACTACAGAAAGAGACCGAAATCACGATGGCGGAGGGTACGCTCTCACTTGAACAACAGACTTCCCCGGCAACGATGATGGACCCTCAGGCAGTCTTTCTTGACATGCAACAGGGCTTCTCGGCCCTCAATGACAAACTAGATGGGATCACGGCGAACGTGGCGACCATCAAAACACAGCTAAACAAAACAACGTCACGCATGACTGAAGCTGAAACGAGAATATCGGGCACTGAAGACGCCCTCGAGACCCTGAAAACCACGATCTCAATGATGGCTATAGAATTGGGGACTGTGAAGTCCAAATCCGAGGACTTTGAGGCGAGGTCACGATGCAATAATATTCGCATAGTTGGTGTTCCGGAGGATGCAATAAAAGGTTCAATGGAAAAGGCGGTGGAAGATCTCTTGCAAAGCCTCCTGGGTGATCCGGGATGTTCATTATCGAGCGGGCTCACAGGTCCCTTGCCCCGAAGCCGAAGCCTGGAGCTTACCCTAGGCCAGTGGTCTTCAAACTTTTTTGGCCAGGGCCCCCCTGAGCAAAATTTGGGCAGGTCGGGACCCCCCAGAAATGCCAAATGGACAGTATATATTGCGCGCCGTCACCTGCTCCCATCAAAGTCGCTGGGCTCCCACATCCCACTCCTACCCAGTCGCTGGTCTCTCCCCACCCCATCACACACCCAGGGCTCTCCCCACTCTGCTCCCATCACTATCCCATGGTTCCCGCCCATTGTGCTCCCACCATAGTCCCTCGGTTCCCCCATCCCGTTCCCAACACAGTCTGAGGGCCAGTGGCGGCTGGTGAATCTTTTTTAAGTGGAGGGGCATTAAGGGGAGGTTCGGGGGGGTTTCCCCCTGTGAATTTTTTTTAAATAATAGGTTAAAATGTTGCATTGTAGAGCATACTTTTAACAAAAAATGGGTAAATAGCCAAACAGTTTGCAATTGTTGCTGGGAGTCCAGGGGGCAGGCATTGATATTTTATTTCTATCGTGCTCGTACACAAGTGTTTCAGAGCGTGACAAGGCAAGGGAGGGGAACAGAGGAGAATAAAACAGCGATCTTACTAGGCCCAGTGACATTGAGAACGCGCAAGTGTGAGGGGAAAAGTGCATGGAAGGGGGGAGAAGTGGAAAGTGCGAAGCAGAGGAGAAACAGATAAATAACAATAAATAAATAATAAAGGCAACAAACAGTGGTAGTGCAGCCAGCAATTTGCAAGTGCTACGTTTAAGGCAGCAGACAGGGTAAGTCTGATAAGTGCAGGAAGAAAGATGGTTCTCCTCAAGTTTTAGAGTGGCAGGGCGCTGTTCCAGAGGGAGGCCCCAGCCGAAGACGGAGATCTACCCCCAGCTCGTTTCTTTGATAAACGACTGACCCTGAGGGAGTTGGAGGTAGAGGAGTGAAGAGCTCGAGAGGGGAGGTATTTGCGGAGGAATAGCTGAAGGTATTTTGGACCGAGGCCCCAGAAAGCCTTGTGGACAAGGCAGAGGGTTTTGAATGATAGATGTCCGGTAAAAAGATACCATCCCTGTCCCCTGGGCCGCACTGGTCCTAACACAATGAACATGATTATGTGTATATGCAAGGCGCTGCACATTCATACAGCAATCACTCTATCATTCACATGAGCATCCATCACCATACACTCACTCATAACGCATCCATACAAATGTTTAAATAAAAACAATGAACATAAACGTACCTTCTGCATTGGCCTGTGTGTGGGTGCTGCTCCAGCTGCTCTGTCCGTATGTGCGAGGAGGCGCAGGAGCTCCCCCTCGGACATACAGACATGCAGTGCCCCAGCCAGCATTTCCAATGAGCTATGCAATGCTGGCGAAGCAAAACGCCCCAGCACTTGCATGGCTCAGTGAGCATGTGCGGCTGGGGAACTAAACTGAACTGTCAAAGGGAAACAGTGTTTCCCTTTGACAGTTCAGCCAGCCCAGGAGCACTCCATTAGCTGGATAAAGCAGCTGAGGGAGTGCTCACTGTTTCACTGGGCTGGCTCCTTAGCTCCTCCATAATGGGTGAGGGGCCACTATGCAGTTAGTAATGTTGACCATTGTTGCTGAATATATCACAATTTACTTACATTTTAACACAAAGCACCCCTTTGGGTACTATTGAAACAGTGGGCTTCATAACTACTCTGGCGGTAGCTGTGCCGGTAAAACCGGCACGGCTGCCACTGGAGTTGCATCCGGGTCTGGCACCCGCGAATGGGCAATTACTAGGTCATGCCGAGTTAGGCGGACATGATAATTGCCCTTTCGAAGGTGCCGGTAGATCCTCATTCCCATTTGAGCCCCATATGGCTCAAATGGGAAGGGGGAGCTCGGATGCACCGGCACCGTTAATAACGGTGCCGGTGCATCCGACGAGCTGAGGTCAGACCTGGCGGGGGCTGTCAAGCACCCACGAGCACAACTCTTACTATGGCGGAACGGTAGCAACGGTGCCGGTAGCTTACCAGCACCGTTGTTACTGGTCCGCCATAG
Organism: Ambystoma mexicanum; assembly: GCF_040938575.1. NCBI lineage: Eukaryota > Metazoa > Chordata > Amphibia > Caudata > Ambystomatidae > Ambystoma > Ambystoma mexicanum. The sequence continues at coordinate 1,457,575,814 of NC_090922.1, forward strand.
TAGTAATGAGGCCCAGTCTGTGACTAAAGGAATGAATATCCATTTACAACTGTGGGCCACTTTTTCATTGTTGCCTGAGACAGTTTCATTCTTCAGCCCGCCCATGTGGGCCACCCCTGCCCATTTCTTCCAATCTAAAAAAAAAAAAAAAAAATCTTTTTTCATGCTGAGCTCTCAGGGCCCCCCTGGGATGCACCCGCGGACCCCTAGGGGGTCGCGACCCACAGTTTGAATACCACTGCCCTAGACCAATAGTAGCCCGAGTGATGAACTACAGGGACAGGGATCTAATTTTGAAAGCCGCAAGAGAAAAGCAAGAGTTACGATGGGAAGCCAATATCATACGCATTTTTCCAGACTTTACTTTGACAGTACAACAGGAGAGGAAACTCTTTACAGGGGTTAAAAAGCTGCTACGGGAACAACGGATTCAGTATCCTATGCTTTACCCGGCGAGACTCAAAATTCACTTCCAGAAGAAAATTCATTTATTTACGTTTCCAGAGGAAGCGGCAAACTTTGTGGAAACGCATATTCCGGCATATTATTTTTGTAGTTATGTAAAAGCTAGCAAGTTTCTGTTATGTAATGAAAATTCCCGAAGCGGTCCTTATAGTGGGTGTATAAGGTTACCTTTACAGGTTACGGTAATGTGTGATACCCCCACAGGTTTCAATATTTGTGAGAGCAACAATTTTGAACCGGTCTACCTTTCATTTGCTCCGAGATGGCATGGGCACTGGGACACGCCGCAGGCCCCCCTGTAGCAGGCGCACATTCAGTGATGGGAAGGGAGGGTTGGGATCTCATGAGCACAGTTGAAGTTGGGGGAACTGTGAGGGTGGGGGGAGGGGAGAAGTTGGGATTGTTGGGGTGGGGTTATGTTAAAGGTGGTAGTAAAACAAAAAGCACACAGGTAATGAACACAATGACCATCACGTTTCTAACAGAGGCATATTTTTTTGCACACGTTAAAAGTTGCTTCATAGGTAATGGCTGAAAACACCACAGACAACATCAAGATATTAAGGGGCCGATTCATGGAACAAACGTGCGCCGAAAATCTTTGCGCAAGCAGGCGCAAGCAGGCGCAAGCGGAAAAAAACAGGCGTGCGATTCATGGAAGTCCCTGCGCGTGTTTACCTCAGGATGTGCGCCAAACCCGTGCATGGCGCACACGTCACTGCAACATCCCGAAAGACGTGCGCGACGTGCACAGTGAAAGCGCACAACCTCGGCGCATACACTAGAAAGTGGGCGGAACACGGTGCGTAACGCGCGGAATGGGGAACAACTCGCGAAAACAAGGGCGTAACTGGGGATGTACTGCAGGGAAGCAGACGGAACGCCCACACGCACCCGAACCACACGTATTCATGGAATCGAATAGGGCAAAGCCACGCACAGCGAAAGACACGCACAAGCCGATACACGTCCGCCACACGAAGGCAGGCGGTAGCGTCCCTGCGCATTACAAAAGTGGCAATATACAGCAATTGTGCGAGCGGGGCACGTGTATTTCGGGGTTGCGCGGGAAGTTACACACACGATTGAGCGGGGTACGTGTATTCCGGGGGTTCGCGGGAACATTTTCACACGATCGGGCCTGGGGGAGCGGGCTACGTGTATTTCAGGGGTTCGCGTGAACATTTTCACGCGATCGGGCCTGGGGGAGCGGGCTACGTGTATTTCAGGGGTTCACGTGAACTTCTACACGCGATCGGGCCAGGGGGAGCGGGCTACGTGTATTTCAGGGGTTCGCGTGAACTTCTTCACGCGATCGGGCCTGGGGGAGCGGGCTACGTGTATTTCAGGGGTTTGCGTGAACTTCTTCATGCGATCGGGCCTGGGGGAGCGGGGTACGTGTATTTCGGGGGCGCGCGGGAAGTGAAACACGCGATTGAGCGGGGTACGTGTATTTCGGGGGTGCGCGGGAAGTTACACACGCGATTGAGCGGGGTACGTGTATTTCAGGGTTGCGCGGGAAGTTACACACGCGATTGAGCGGGGTACGTGTATTCCAGGGGTGCGCGGGAAGTTCCACACGCAACTCCATCAGGGTACGTGTATTACAGGTGTGCGCGATATCAACAGGGTACGTGTATTACAGAGGTGCGCGGGGAGCAGCACACGTGAATTGCACGTGTGGGTCCTCCCAGGTGTTCCCTCTACACCCTCCACGGCCCCTGCAGGTGGCTCACACCACGGGGGCCTACCCAGCACATGTCATGCAGGCACCCCACCCACCATGGCCATGCCCACCAGCCAACCCACATGTCAACTTGCACTACTCCCCCCCAACGCATGTCCCCCTGCACCCCCAGCCACCAGGGGCAGCCTCCACCAGGCCCCCACCCATGTCTCCCACCACCCCCACCCCCCAGTCACCAGGGGCACCTGCCAGCAGGCCCCCACCCATGTCCAACTCATGTTCCCCACCACCCCCACCCCCCAGCAGTGCAGGGGCAGCCTCCACCAGGCCCCCCCATGTCTCCCACCACCCCCACCCCCCAGCAGTGCAGGGGCACCCACCACCAGGCCCCCACCCATGTCTCCCACCACCCCCACCCCCCAGCCACCAGGGGCAGCATCCACCAGGCCCACACCCATGTCTCACACCACCCCCACCCCCCAGCAGTGCAGGGGCAGCCTCCACCAGGCCCCCCCATGTCTCCCACCACCCCCACCCCCCAGCAGTGCAGGGGCAGCCTCCACCAGGCCCCCACCCATGTCTCCCACCACCACCACCCCCCAGCACTGTGGGGCACCTGCCAGCAGGCCCCCACCCATGTCCAACTCATGTTCCCCACCACCCCCACCCCCCAGCACTGTGGGGCACCTGTCAGCAGGCCCCCACCCATGTCCAACTCATGTTCCCCACCACCCCCACCCCCCAGCACTGTGGGGCACCTGCCAGCAGGCCCCCACCCATGTCCAACTCATGTTCCCCACCACCCCCACTCCCCAGCCACCAGGGGCAGCCTCCACCAGGCACCCACCCATGTCTCACACCACCCCAGCAGTGCAGGGGCACCCACCACCAGGCCCCCACCCATGTCTCCCACCACCCCCATCCCCCAGCCACCAGGGGCAGCCTCCACCAGGACCCCACACATGTCTCACACCACCCCCACCCCCCAGCCACCAGGGGCAGCCTCCACCAGGCCCCCACCCATGTCTCACACCACCCCCACCCCCCAGCCACCAGGGGCAGCCTCCACCAGGCCCCCACCCATGTCTCCCACCACCCCCACCCCCCAGCACTGTGGGGCACCTGCCAGCAGGCCCCCACCCATGTCCAACTCATGTTCCACACCACCCCCAGCACTGTGGGGCACCTGCCAGCAGGCCCCCACCCATGTCCAACTCATGTTCCCCACCACCCCCACCCACCAGCAGTGCAGGGGCAGCCTCCACCAGGCCCCCCCATGTCTCCCACCACCCCCACACCCCAGCAGTGCAGGGGCACCCACCACCAGGCCCCCACCCATGTCTCCCACCACCCCCACCCCCCAGCCACCAGGGGCAGCATCCACCAGGCCCACACCCATGTCTCACACCACCCCCACCCCCCAGCAGTGCAGGGGCAGCCTCCACCAGGCCCCCCCCCCATGTCCAACTCATGTTCCCCACCACCCCCACCCCCCAGCACTGTGGGGCACCTGCCAGCAGGCCCCCACCCATGTCCAACTCATGTTCCCCACCACCCCACCCCCCAGCACTGTGGGGCACCTGCCAGCAGGCCCCCACCCATGTCCAACTCATGTTCCCCACCACCCCCACCCACCAGCACTGTGGGGCACCTGCCAGCAGGCCCCCACCCATGTCCAACTCATGTTCCCCACCACCCCCACCCCCCAGCAGTGCAGGGGCAGCCTCCACCAGGCCCCCCCATGTCTCCCACCACCCCCACCCCCCAGCAGTGCAGGGGCACCCACCACCAGGCCCCCACCCATGTCTCCCACCACCCCCACCCCCCAGCCACCAGGGGCAGCATCCACCAGGCCCACACCCATGTCTCCCACCACCCCCACCCCGCAGCAGTGCAGGGGCAGCCTCCACCAGGCCCCCCCCATGTCTCCCACCACCCCCACCCCCCAGCAGTGCAGGGGCAGCCTCCACCAGGTCCCCACCCATGTCTCCCACCACCCCCACCCCCCAGCACTGTGGGGCACCTGCCAGCAGGCCCCCACCCATGTCCAACTCATGTTCCCCACCACCCCCACCCCCCAGCACTGTGGGGCACCTGCCAGCAGGCCCCCACCCATGTCCAACTCATGTTCCCCACCACCCCCACCCCCCAGCACTGTGGGGCACCTGCCAGCAGGCCCCCGCCCATGTCCAACTCATGTTCCCCACCACCCCCACCCCCCAGCACTGTGGGGCACCTGCCAGCAGGCCCCCACCCATGACCAACTCATGTTCCCCACCACACCCACCCCCCAGCCACCATGGGCAGCCTCCACCAGCCCCCCCCATGTCTCACACCACCCACACCCCCCAGCAGTGCAGGGGCAGCCTCCACCAGGCCCCCCCCATGTCTCCCACCACCCCCACCCCCCAGCACTGTGGGGCACCTGCCAGCAGGCCCCCACCCATGTCCAACTCATGTTCCCCACCACCCCCACCCCCCAGCCACCAGGGGCAGCCTCCACCAGGCCCACCCCCCATGTCTCACACCACCCCCACACCCCAGAAGTGCAGGGGCAGCCTCCACCAGGCCCCCCCATGTCTCCCACCACCCCCCACCCCCCAGCACTGTGGGGCACCTGCCAGCAGGCCCCCACCCATTTCCAACTCATGTTCCCCACCACCCCCAGCCACCAGAGGCAGCCTCCACCAGCCCCCCCCCATGTCTCACACCACCCCCACCCCCCAGCAGTGCAGGGGCAGCCTCCACCAGGCCCCCCCATGTCTCCCACCACCCCCACCCCCCAGCACTGTGGGGCACCTGCTAGCAGGCCCCCACCCATGACCAACTCATGTTCCCCACCGCCCCCACCCCCCAGCCACCAGGGGCAGCCTCCACCAGGCCCCCACCCATTTCTCCCACCACCCCCACCCCCCAGCACTGTGGGGCACCTGCCAGCACCCATGTCCAACTCATGTTCCCCACCACCCCCACCCCCCAGCACTGTGGGGCACCTGCCAGCAGGCCCCCACCCATGTGCAACTCATGTTCCCCAGCCAACATGTCATCACAATCTAGATCCCTGGTCCCTATGGTCAGCCTCCAAATGCAAAACACCCACCCGAGTATTGCATCCACCCACTCATAATTTGCAATTACATCACAGAACACCAATTGCAAGTTCCGAAACAAACACATTTCCCTCACATACACCCAATGGGTGTCAGTGAATCTCAAAACACATATCATGAAATGCATGAAACCAATAAGATACCACACATTGAAGTTCACCAAAAAAATATGTATTAAAGGAAACATCAATAGAATAAAAAAAGAAGAAACAGAAACGTGAATGTACAAAAATGAAAAGAAGCATGTCCGTCAAAAAAAGCAAAACCAAAAATAAAAATCCAAAGTAATGTCCAAAGTCGATGTCCACAAAACAAAATCCAATGGGAAATGAAAAATAAAGCCATTGCTCCATGGTCAAAAATAGAAAAATAAAATACAATCCAACTGTCAACTATGTACATGGGAACAATCCAGGGTCCATTATCCCAACAAAATAAAGGAAACCTATCTAACTACACTAACTAATAAAAAAAACTATATACAAAAATGTGGCCTATGTCCGAAAGGTCCTAATAAAATAAAAACAAAAATGAAACCTAACACTACCTAGAAACTATGTACAAGGGCAGCGGGCTAGTTTCACGGCTCACTTGTGGATGTTACGGGCCAGGGCATCATCGAACTCCTCCTCAATGTCCCGGAGGCGGTCCTCCTCCATGGCCCAGAGGGTCCGCAGGGCCGTCGCCGTGTCCACCTCCAAACCCCTGCGGATTGCCTCGAGGCACTCGGCCCGCCTCAGGGCCCTCCGCATGGAGTTCTCCGCCCTGACCATTGTGAGCCGTGCCTCTTCCGCCCGCTGCCACTCCGCATCTATGGCGTGGCCCAACCGCTGCCACACGGAACACACTCTCTGTCCTGGGTCCTCCTGCCCTCCGGCCGATGCCTGCCCCTCTGATGTCGAAGGCCCCGAGCCTTCATGGCTCCCACCATGTTGCTGCTGCTGCTCTGCCTCTGACCGTGCACTGCCTCCTGCTGCCTGCACATCCTCCGCCGGCTGGGGTGCAGTCGTAGATGTGGCCACCCCTGCTGGACGTCCGACTCCCGACTGTGGCAGGGATGCCTCCTCCACCAGCCTGGCCGCACCGTCAGAGGCAGCACCACAGGGCACCCAGGTGACTGATGGGTGGGAAGATGGCACAGAGGACGACTGGCGCGTAGGGGGTCCAGTTGAGGAGGGGGTCGGAGCAAGCCCCATCAGACGGAGGAATCCGGCCTGGGTGACCTGTCCCAGCAGGCTGACGTGGTCAACGAGCCATTCGAGATGACGTGCAGTGTCTCCATGAAAAGACTGCAGGTCACCTCGCATGGCCCTTTGACGCAACGCCACACAACCCAGGACAGGCTCAACCCGGACCTGGATAGCCACGTCCGCAGGCAGAGGAAGGCCAGTTGACGTGAGCTCATCCCCTGCCTGAAAACGGGTCTGGACGTAGGCATCCCTGCTGGTGCAAGATGATGCAGGGACCGGATCGGGGACAGGATTGCACACAGGCACCTCCGCGGCGGCCTGTGCTGCCTCCTGTCCCTGGTCCTGCACTGCACCACTAGCACCAGTGGGATCCCCACCTCCAGACCCCGTCTGTGGTGCTTGCACAGCCTCCTCCTCCACCAAACCCCCCACCAACCTGGATGACTCCGTGCCATCTTCCCCTGTTGGGCCCTTTGGGGTCCCAGCTGCCCCTTCTGCTGCCGAGGAGTCCAACTCCAACCTCCGCCTCTTGGACCTCCCCCCGGCAGCTGCGGCCTGGGACGCGGCACCGGACTCCTCACTCCCCGACGAGATGACAACCTGGGAGGGGAGCCGGGCCTTGCGTCTCCGGCTGGCGGTCGGATCCCCGCCGCTGTGCTCCACAGCACCTTCTCCGCCCTCTTCATCAGTTGACGCTGCAGACAGGGAGAAACAAAACACAGGCATCAGGGCACTGTACAATGGACACATACACACATGACAGTTGTACATGAGTGGCATTGGCAAACCTCAGACATGTCATCACAATCCCCAACACACATGTCATTACAACTCGCACGCATTAGCCATACCACAGCCATATCGCAACTGCCACCACCATCCATACACATACAACAGCATGAGCAGGCAAAGGTGAGCCAGACATCACATGCAACACAGGAAGTGCACCACACAAGTGCACACACCACCACACTTGCATGCATGTGTACACCTCTGCCAAGTGTCGCACTGTTCAGACGGGCATCCATGTCACATCTGCCAATCAGGCTTCCACATACCGCTGTCACATGCATCCATGTTGCATCACTGTTGCACCCTTGTCAAATACACACACATGCACATGTACACAGTGCTGATACATGCAGCCGAAAACAACATACATGCGTGACATCACGGACATGTCTACTTACATACACATTCATCCAAACATGTGTGCCCACACAACTGCATTTGGCATGCAAGCCTACACACACAAGCACCATCCATGTCTCACACATCACAGCCCTCGCATGTGTCAGCCCCACAGCCCTGTACACCCGCACCCATACTCGACCCCATACAAACAGATGTGCAACCTGCACAATACTGAATAATCACCACACGCACTGCTCACAATCAGGATGCATGTACACTCACCGCTCGACTCCAGACGGGTCTGCTTCTCTAGGACCTGGACGTGGAGCGCTGGGGATATGCGTTCCAGGACCCTCATCTGTTCTTCCGACAAGTGGCCCCGGCGCCCCTTGGCATCCGCTGCCTTCAAGAGGTGCCGGGCCTTGTTCAGGGTCCTGGACCTGAAGTCCTCCCAGCGCTTCCTGACATGTTGTAAGTCGCGGACTGCCACCCCCTCCGCGTTGATGGCAGTCACGATGTCAGTCCAGATCCGAGTCCGTCCTTCCTTGTCGGCGCGGGAACTTCCGGAGAGGGCATCATACTGCCCCAGGACTTGCTCCACCAGGACACCAACTTCGGTGGCACTGAAGCTGGTGCCCCTCTACCTCTCTGGCCGGGGGTTGTCAGTGGTCACAGATGGTGTTTGCCCCGACATGACAACCCCAGAGGCAGGAGTGGGTGGGCAACTGGGTCCTGGGGCTGGGCTGTGGAGCGATGGAATCCCAGTCGGGAGTCTTCGGTTCCAGCAGGGGTGGTCACAGCAACAGCACCCCTGGCTGATGTGCAGGCAGCAAATGGCAGTGCACGTGGGCAGCAGGCAGTCAGGCAGCAGCAGATGGCAGGTGGGAGCGTGCTTGGGGCCCTGGGGGGCAGTAGTTCGGCCTTCTGGGCAGGAGCGTGGTCTTCCGTGTGCATACGCGTGGCCAGCTTGATACGGAGTGATTTGGCACGTGAAAAATCTGCACGTCAGCGTGTAATTCGAGGAAAGGCCCTTAGCGCGTAAGCGCGTCTGCACGCATACGCATTTTCATTGGACAGAAGGCCCCTCAAGCGCAAGCGCCCCTGTGACGTGACGCGTACAGACGTGCATGCGCATTTCAGCGCGCGTGAAAAACTGCACGTCCGCGTGTAATACGAGGAAAGGGCCATGCGCGTAAGCGCGCGTGGAAACTGCACGTCCGCGTGTAATATGAGGAAAGGGCCATATCATTGGACCAAAGGCCCTTAGCGCGTGAGCGCGTCTGTGACGTGACGCGCGCAGGTGTTTCCCTCATTGCACGTGATGACAGAACACACGTGGATTTCCACCAATCACGGCACCCCGGAACACACGTACCCAGGCTAATCGCGTGTGGAACTTCCCGCGCACCCCGAAACACACGTACCCAGGCCAGTTGCGTGTACGCACACTCCCCTCCGATCACACGCGATGACACTCGGACCGTATCCGAATACGGGAAACCCGCGCACGGCAAAAGACGTGCACAGGCGTCAACGCGTCTGCCACACGAAGGCAGGCGGAAGTGTCCCCGCGCACAGCATAAAAGTGCGCGCAAACAACAAACGCGTATATACAGCTACGATGAATGCCCCATTTGTCGCTGCACTGATCGTGGGACACCGCAGGAGGAGGAGAATAGCCAGGGCACGCATTTTCGCACCACGGACAAGCCTTTTTGGGATGCCTGACGACCAGGTCTATGGCAGGTATAGGTTTCCACCCCATATCATCCTAGACCTGGTCAGGGAGTGGGAAGATGACCTCACATCCCCCACACTTTGCTCCCAAGCATTGAGCCCCTTGGAGAAGCTGTTCAATGTCCTGCATTTTTTGGCCACTGGGTCATTTCAGCGGACCACTGCCATAGTGGGGGGGGTCTCACAGGCCACGCAGTCACGCTGCCTACACCCGGTCTTGGCAATCATGACAGCACGCCCCTCAGTCCGCAGGCACATATACATGCCCAGAACACCCGCAGAAAGGCAGACCGTTGTCCTGGATTTTTTCAGGGTGGCACACTTCCCCAAAGTGCTCGGTGCCATAGATTGCACCCATGTGGCCCTACGTCCACCTAGGGCCATTGAGCACATCTACCGAAACCACAAGCACTGGCATTCCATCAATGTACAGGTGGTATGTGATGCAAAGGGAATCATCACCTCTGTCTATGCAAACTACCCTGGCTCCACCCATGACAGTTTCATATACAGAATGTCCACCCTGAGCCGGGCCCTGGAAGCTGGGCAGGATGGCGACACATGGCTCCTAGGTCAGTACAAATGCCCTTGCACATGCATGCAAGTCACACACAGACAAATATCCAAACCCTAATAATCTCAACTATTATCATCTCCCCAGGGGACAGTGCCTACCCTCTGAGCAACCACATGATGACGCCAATCCGGAACCCCACCACTCCACCCCAGGTAAGATACAACGCCGCCCATATTGCAACCAGGGGCATAGTGGAGCGCACATTCGGAGTGCTCAAGTCACGTTTCCGCTCCCTTGACCGCTCTGGTGGGCAACTACTCTATGCACCACCAGTAGTGTGCAGGATCATTGTGGCAGCATGTGTCCTGCACAATGTTGCAACACGGCAGGGCGTCCCGGAGGACATGGTGGTGCCCCCACATCCCCAACCACAGGCGCTGCCCATGGGAGGGGACAGGGCATGTGGCGAGGAAGCCCGGACCCAGCTTGTGGCCACATTTTTCACCTAAACTCCCACCCCTGCGGAGTGCACACAGGCCTGGCACATACCAGGTGACAATCGATGATGAGAAAGAGACAGTCAACTGTCACAACCTTACCACCCTGAGATAGTTGCCATGGAAGTGCCACATCGTCTGCATCCCTAGCTACTTAAACACAAGCTATCCTGTGTGACCAAAAGGCACACATATGACATATGACATGATATGGGCCATACACAAGTATTCCAAGGCGCAATGAGGCAGGGAGGGGGGAACAAGGGAACACAGAGAACGGTACTACTAGGCCAGGTGTCATTGGGATTGTGCAAGTGCAGGGGTAGGGGGAATGGGAAAAGTGCAAGGGGAAGGGTGGAGGGGAGTCCAGTACAGGGGAAGTAGCCCAAAAAAATAATACATAGGTCGCCTGGTGGCAACTACAAAGGTAAGTGCAGACAAGTGCTGGGAAGGGAGGGCTGTAGGGATAGAGAGACAGTACTGCAGTGCAGGGGTTGCCAGGGAGGCAGTGCAAGTGGAGAGTGGCTGGGCCAGGGACCGAGGTCGGTGAGAGTGGCCGAGTTGCAGCTCCTGTGCAGTTCCAGTGGAGAATTCTGCAAGGGAGAGGCAGACAGTAAGCAGAAGCAAAGGTCTTGAGGTGCTTCCAGAACTCGAGATGATTCCCCTCAAGTTCAAGTCAGGCCGGAAGTCTGTTCCAGGGGGAGGGCCCTGCTGCGGAGAGAAATCTACCCCCAGCTAGTTGCTCTGAGAAGCGGATGACACGGACATGCAAGGTGTGCATCACACACACCTGCAAACCAGGCCATGGCCATCACTGTCATGTCACTCAAACCCTCCCAAACATCAACATGACATGGCACGCAATACCCATACACCAATGCAGTAACGATAAGGTACACATTTCCATGTCCTAAATGCACAGTGGCATCGGACACTGCTGCCTGACCCGGAAATCAGATGAAATGACAGACCAACAACCTCCCACCCAAAATAAGTCATTTCCAAATGCATTACAACAGTCGTAGACGTAACATCACAATGAATGCCTGTCTACATGCACATTATGCATTGCAAAATCAACACTGCAGCTCATGTGTGCAGTGTCCTACTCCTGCATCACACTGCTCAGCGCACAGCACAGTGAACAGCCATTGTGTGTGATGCACACCCTGAGCATCACATCTAAGTGACAGACCACGTCAAACATCAAATTAGGCATGTACTGGATCCATGATCGGTCACAGAACATGTGCTGCCGGGACACAGTGGGCACCAGAAGGCAAACAGTGTACACGTGGATATGCAAGGGTGGGAGTACATGTAGTGCATCAGAGTGCAAGTGTGTGGTTCTGCAAGGACATGCACTCCACATATGCATGTGCACTCAAGTGACCATCAGTGTTCCCTACACATCACATGTGAACATCCACCATGTGTACACCCCAGTATGTCAAACCACAACTATCCCCTCGCACCTGAAAGGAAAACACAACACATGAACAGGCATTGATCAGCAGAACACAACATGTACATGGGATACCACCATTACTATGTCAGAGTTCCCATCACACTGCAGGGCAAGGCAACTATCAACAACAACCCCCCCTCCCTCACAAATGACCATGACCCACTGAACAACTGCACCTTGGTCATGGAGCCTCCAAACCTCAATTCCACCTGGCCACAGGATCACCTTTACCCTTCGTCACCATCTCCCACCTTGTGTGTAAAAAGATGCCTGAACCCTCAGAAACCACACTCATTTCCGAAATCACAAAATCCAAGGCATAAAAACGAACCCAAACACCCTCCAGTAGATGACTTGACGTAGCAGTACCTCACAAAGGCCAAGTACTACCACAATGATGCAACAACCAAGGTAGCACAGCAAAACAATGTCACGACAGGATGTGAGACATGTGTGGTACATGACATAGGATGATGCATCATGAATGGATGTGTACTGTCAGAGGTCCCCTGTACAGGCGCGGGAGTGTCACGAAACAACCACCCCCACCATGTCCCGGGTGCCTGCAAGGTCAAACTCACACAGGCCCCTGAGACCCTGGTGGGGAAGGAGGTTCAGGGATATGCAGTCGGGACAGGTGTTGACACACTGGATGACTGGAGTGAGCGGCAGGAGAGGGGAGGAGGAATGACACATGAAACTAGGGAATGCACGAAAATGTACAACCTGCATGAACACATACACAATCCAAACAGACTTGGACATCATTTTCATGGCCTTCTGTAGTCCAGGCTCAGGAGTGGTACGAACCAACCACCCCATCTAGGGTTTTGGCGCCTGCAAGTTCGGGGCTTACACAGGCATCCGCAACCCCAGTGGGGAAAGAGGGTCAGGGAACGTTGCTTGGATAGGCACGGGAAGCAGGAACACCGGGTAGAGAGTACAGGTTTCAAAATTGCATAGGATCACGGGTGATTAGGGAGAAAAAAACATACCAAACTGAACCACACATACATCCATGCATCAGTACACTCCCCAGCAAGCCTATGCAGAGCAGTTTGTAAGAAAAACAACAAGACACTTAGCTCTGGTTTTGAGTGCTGGCCTCCTGCCTGCGCACTCTCAGGTCCGGTTACAGGAGCACTGCAATGCTGCAAAGAGAGACACAGTCAACAACCTGTACGTGCCAATTGCACAGAAACACAACACCAAACATGCCCCATAGCAACAGACTACTCTACAAACAGACAATCTGTGGTTGATGCTTCGTACCCATATATAACATCACCCCTGTGACGGGTCATACACAGTCAATGCAGTAAGGCAGCCGCTGTTGGGTGCGTGGCAAATGGAACCCCAATGTGTCACAATTCACACAACATGCAATGTTCCCTGGGTAAGCAGACAGACCCATATAGCAAGCCATGACTACAGAGCAAGTTGCATACCACCATGACCGAAACAAAGTTGGCAGTGCATTTATCATGAAGTACGTGGAAAAGACATGCACTGCACCCGAGTATGTCCGTTGCTGCATGTCCCTGTGAGCTGCCCCTTTCCATGTCTCGGAAGGCTACATGGTTGATACAAGTGCCTCAATGGACCTTGGTGTACCGGAGGGTATGTGCCACTGCCCCTGCATGTGTCCCAGACAACCCTACTATCAGCAGCCATCAGTCCACAAACACATCTGAGCTGCATTGTGTGCTTCAACACCAATATTCGTCTAAGCTCACCCTCAGTGCTGTGACTAAGCCTGCATGTGCAACTCGCCTGGTGCAAGCTTTGCTGTGTCGTGGCCCCCCTGTGATGCTCACCTTGCCTGGAGTTCCTTGGAACATGTCAGCAGTTCTAGGATGTGGGTCTGCAATCACTGTGCCTCTGCTTCTGCACACATGTGCATGTGGGCACCAACAAACGGGTCCAGAATTCCGTCGTCCAATGGGACATGTCTGCTGGCAAAGGTGCTCTGGAGGCTCATCCCCCTGCAGAAAGGGCATGAAACACATGATTAATGCTTCAAAGTCATCTGTGTGTGTCTCATCAGGCATCTCATTACTTGACCATGTCAGAGAGTCACATCACAAATCACACCATCAGTCCGTCTTTCACCTCCAAAGTGTGGAACACTATCTACAGCATGAATTGCAACAAGCACATGTACAGGAAAGATATGAAACGTACTACACAATGCATAGCAATCAATGTCCACATTAATCATGACACACCCCATCTAGCAAAAGCTGAACAGTGGACAATGACACCTAAATCATCCCCACTAGGGGTGTCAACACAAGTCACACAGCACCAGACATGCCACAGATATGACAGTCCAATGCCCTTGTGTAAAATGCTGTAACACCGAACCATCCTTGTGAGCCCATAGATAAGGGAGGCAGGAGTGGCATATGTGAGTCAAGGAACCCAAGCAGCAAACACATACACAAGATAACCATGAAGGGCCCAGCTGGAACAGACAGTGGATGCCTTCAAAAGCCACAAAGCACCGCACCGTCACATGAAAGCACAATAGACTAGCAATTTTAAACTAAATCAACTATTAACTAATTACACTAACTATGGAAAACCTACATTACCTATTTAAACTAACTATCAAACAGAAACTTAACTAAATAAACTAAAAGAAAAATCAAAAATGGCCACATACGACCCGGGGGGAGGGGAGGCACCCAGGAGGGGGGAGGTACAGGGTGCTGCTCAACATCCACATGCGATGATGCTGAGCCAAAAAAAAATCCTCCATGGGCTCAACGCCTGCACAGCACGACCTATGTGGGAGATAGATGGTCGTCCGAGTCTGGCTCATCCTGGAAAGGAGGACGTGGCACAGTAGCCTGGCCACGCCTAGCCGCAGCTTGCCCCTCGTCGGCAGCAAGTCTGCCGGACGGGTGAGCCTGGTTCTGTGTGGCGATGTGACGTAGGTCTGCATGCAGAACCTCCCGTGATACACGTGCTTCCTCTTGCAAGGTAGCACGTGTAACACGGAGTTCCTCCTGCAAGGCCTGGCTGGACAACCGCTGCACCTCCCGGCAAGCCTGTAGCTCAGCCGAGATGGTACACTCAAGCTGTGCAAACCTCTCCTCTGCCTGCTGCCTCTGGGACATCATAAGGACACCCAGAGTGGATCTGAGGGAAGCATACTCCTCCCTCAAGGCATCCATGTGCGCCTCTGCGTGAGCAGCAATTGCTTGACGCAGAGACGACATTTCAGCCTGGCGTGCCCTGTCTGAGGCCGCCATGCCCAGCCTGAGCGAGCGGGCCGTGGACCGTGCCGCCTGCTGCTGGAGAAGCATCGGCCTAGCAGTGGGGAGCACAGATCGGGCCACACGCTCCATGCTCTCAGCAATGTTCTCCATTGCTGCCCCCTGCCGTTCGGAATTGGCAGTCATGTCTTGCTCCCACTCAGTATACAGCGGTTGCGCGCGGCGACCGCGTTGCCGGGCTTGACCCCTGCGGGACCCAAGGACCGGGCGTCCTCGCTGTGTTGGCACCGCCTGCGGCTGCACGACTACATGCCCCCGTCGACGTGATGTCCCAGGCACATCAGTGACTGGTGTGGAGGGTGATCCTGCGTCCCGATCCACCACGGGCGGAGGAACCAAGACTGTCTGATCCCTCAGTGCAGGGGTCGCAGACAGAGGAGTGTCCATATCAGAATCACTCACCCCTGACACATGGACTTGATGGTCATCCAACTCAACATGGACGTCAGAGTTGTCATCAAGGCTGGACTCATAGGCAGCCAGAGACAAGATGGACTGCAGCACTTGGGGGTTTTCGTGGCCTACCACCCCACGACCCCCACTAGTGCCGGGTTGATGTGGCGTTACCAACCCTGTGTCTGGCATGACAACACCATCCTCTGCCTCCATTGCGTCATCACCTGAAAAATAGAGAGGAAAAGGTCAATACACACGTCAGAAGCACACGACACACACACACACCGACAGCAAAGGCATCAGGCAGACATGTGACACACAACATAGGACCTGGCATGCATGCTGGGTCTACTTTGAATAGCTTCTGTGATCAGACCTGTTGAAAGGTGGCAGTTTCCATGGAAGTGGGTCTATGCAGTGCAGAAAATGTGTACGCCACTCACTACCTACATGTACAAGCACTACATGGTGTGTGCCAGGAAATGTGAAGGCAGTGCAATGTCAAAATCAGACATCACGTGCATTGTGCATTCAATGTGTACCATGTCTAGAAGCCAAGCACCCCTCCACCCCAGTACCAAAGCAGGGATGCCTAGCATGGTATCAAAAGGCTGACCATACACCTGTGTATTGACAGGCAGTGTTGACTGGCATCAACAGCTTCATGTGATTCAAATTACAACACTGCAAATGATGCTGGGAGAGTGGGCAGGACACATGATGGAAACTCTGGAGGCCGCCCACGTGTGAAGAAGACACAACAAGAGTTGGACAGAGTCATTGGCCATTGAACAGGCTGAGGCCTGTGAGCCACACAGATTGTCAGAGCCTAAACATGTGTGCAACGCAGGACTGAGGCACAGTTGACATGGGAAGGCTGATGAGATGGCAGGCAATGTATGTAACCAAGGACTTATATTACAGTGATCATCCAGTCAAGGACACATAGGGGCATGCGTGCAATGCACATGGAGCATGAATGGGCACTCATGTCCCTGCGGGACATCTGACCCATGCACAGTACAAGTGAGATACCCTGCATCGAGTACTAAGGCTGTACCACATGGCATATGTCTGGCAGATTCCACGCTGGATGTTAGCATCTACACAGAACACATGAACAAGAAAGTACACATTGGCAAGATTGGAGCAGACCAGTGCAAAGGTGGAACTGGGGTGCAGAGTGGCGGAGGAGGGGCAAGGGAGCATGCCTATATGGAGTCCCGCATGCAGGCAGAGGAGACATGCATGACGGTAGCATTGCATTACTTACACATCAGAACCATGTACACGTCACATGTAGCAGCAATCATGCACAACACATCCCACAAGTGAAACACACACGTCCTCAACAAACACGCATCAACACTCACTGGACTGGGCATCAAAGACCAGCTTCTCTCCCACTCCTTCGACCAATTCAGGTGGTATGAACTCCGCAACGAGAGCCTCATGCGGAGTGAGTTCTTCCTCCTCTGGTGCAGGCCCACCGCCAGTCACCAGAGTCAAGTTGTAATTTGAGGCACGCTTGGCCTTAGTGCTGCGCTTGATGTCATTCCAACGCTTTTTGCACTCCTGCGCCGTGCGCACCTCATGGCCGAATGAACTGACATGTTCCGCAACATGCTTCCAGTGGGTGTCACGTTGGGCAGCCGTGGTCTGACTATTGGCACCCACTAGCATGTCACGTCTGTGGCCCCGCACGTAGTCCACGAGGAAGTCTAGTTCCTGCTTACAGAAAGGCTTCTTCCTCAACGTTCAGGAGGTCGTGGCTGTGTGTGGGGTCCCAGCCTGTGCTGCAGGTGCAACCTTCCTCCTCTTGGACTGTGGCGCAGACCCTGGCTGGCTAATGCCGCCCTGACCAGCATGGCCAGTGGTTTCGGTGGATTGAGCCAAGGGAGTGGCAGGTGGAGGGATGACCAGAAGCCTGACTTGTGTCAGTGGCAGCTGGGTGCCCACTAATGGACCCTGCGCAGCAACATCAGCTGTGGCAGGGTGGTTGGCCGCAACGGTCCTGGTTGGCAGACTCACAACCGGGGTGCTGTTGGGTGCATCTGCCCCTGCACTTGCCAACACCCGGCTGTTCGGGGCAGCAGATGACATGACTGCCCCAGGGACACGTGTCTTGTTCTGAGCAGCCCGGCCTGCCCCTATGGTTTCCCCCCTGGCCTGTTGGAGATCTACCAAGGGCTCTTCAAGTGCCAACGCAGCCTGCGCTGGCAGACCCTGAGCCTGGGTGGCGGTGTCCACAGCTGCACCTGCAGCTACCACCACCCTTGGGCCCATGGCAGTCGATGGAACGGACTGCCGGGTCATATGGGTGCCAGTGCCAGATGCAGGAGCTGCATCCCCCGGAACCACAGGGGGTGGTGGCATGGCTGCACCGACACATGGCACAACATTGTGCTCAAGTGGCGCACCCCTGCCTCTTCCCCCTCTGTGGCTGCCCTGGACACCCTGGAGTCCCCCTACTCCCTGGTCACCACGGCCACGTCCCCGACCACGCCCGCCACGAGGAGTACGCCCAGCTGAGGCGCCCCTCACCTTTGGTGGCCTCCCAACCATGGCACAGATGTAGTAGTGCTGGCACAGATGGAGTGGTGCCAATGGGAGGTGTACACCACAATTGACCTGGGCAATTGGGGTGAAGGGGGTGGGAAGCAAGATGTTAACAGCCCCCCTGCACCTGCAAGGCTGTATGTGACCCCGGTGATGTGGTGACGGGTCACGCAACGCTCAGGCACCCCAAAACTGCAGTAAAACCGTGCAAGCAACCCTGCAGCCTACGTGCGTGGATTCAACCTCCCGCAGTACGCGGTGGCACCCAGTAACACGAATAACACATACGCGTGGGACACGCAGGCTACTATGACATCGAAAATGGGTGCGATACACAGGGGCACCCGCAGTGGGAAAAAGAGCGTGTGTGACTCACCGTCTGACTAGCGCAATGCAGAAAAACACGCGTAGCCAATACCCCCGCCAAAAGAAGAGATACGTCCTTGATAGCTGTGAAGTTGTGATGGCGCGCGAAACAACAGGAAGCAGCAACACACGTCGGTCTCCACGAAAGGCACGTACAGCGAACTGCTGGGCCCGCTCACCTTTAACCCGTGATGAGGGAAACGCACGTGCGCGTCACGTCACTTACGCGCATAGGCCCTTTCCTCGTATTACACGCGGACGTGCAGTTGCCACGCGCGCTTACGCGCATGGCCCTTTCCTCGTATTACACGCGGACGTGCAGTTTTTCACGCGCGCTGAAATGCGCATGCACGTCTGTACGCGTCACGTCACAGGGGCGCTTGCGCTTGAGGGGCCTTCTGTCCAATGAAAATGCGTATGCGTGCAGACGCGCTTACGCGCTAAGGGCCTTTCCTCGAATTACACGCTGACGTGCAGATTTTTCACGTGCCAAATCACTCTGTATCAAGCTGGCCACGCGTATGCACACGGAAGACCACGCTCCTGCCCAGAAGGCCGAACTACTGCCCCCCAGAGCCCCAAGCACGCTCCCACCTGCCATCTGCTGCTGCCTGACTGCCTGCTGCCCACGTGCACTGCCATTTGCTGCCTGCACATCAGCCAGGGGTGCTGTTGCTGTGACCACCCCTGCTGGAACCGAAGACTCCCGACTGGGATTCCATCGCTCCACAGCCCAGCCCCAGGACCCAGTTGCCCACCCACTCCTGCCTCTGGGGTTGTCATGTCGGGGCAAACACCATCTGTGACCACTGACAACCCCCGGCCAGAGAGGCAGAGGGGCACCAGCTTCAGTGCCACCGAAGTTGGTGTCCTGGTGGAGCAAGTCCTGGGGCAGTATGATGCCCTCTTCGGAAGTTCCCGCGCCGACAAGGAAGGACGGACTCGGATCTGGACTGACATCGTGACTGCCATCAACGCGGAGGGGGTGGCAGTCCCCGACTTACAACATGTCAGGAAGCGCTGGGAGGACTTCAGGTCCAGGACCCTGAACAAGGCCCGGCGCCTCTTGAAGGCAGCGGATGCCAAGGGGCGCCGGGGCCACTTGTCGGAAGAACAGATGAGGGTCCTGGAACGCATATCCCCAGCGCTCCACGTCCAGGTCCTAGAGAAGCAGACCCGTCTGGAGTCGAGCGGTGAGTGTACATGCATCCTGATTGTGAGCAGTGCGTGTGGTGATTATTCAGTATTGTGCAGGTTGCACATCTGTTTGTATGGGGTCGAGTATGGGTGGGGGTGTACAGGGCCGTGGGGCTGATATATGCGAGGGCTGTGATGTGTGAGACATGGATGGTGCTTGTGTGTGTAGGCTTGCATGCCAAATGCAGTTGTGTGGGCACACATGTTTGGATGAATGTGTATGTAAGTAGACATGTCCGTGATGTCACACATGTATGTTGTTTTCGGCTGCATGTATCAGCACTGTGTACATGTGCATGTGTGTGTATTTGACAAGGGTGCAACAGTGATGCAACATGGATGCATGTGACAGCGGTATGTGGAAGCCTGATTGGCAGATGTGACATGGATGCCCGTCTGAACAGTGCGACACTTGGCAAAGGTGTACACATGCATGCAAGTGTGGTGGTGTGTGTACATGTGTGGTGCACTTCCTGTGTTGCATGTGATGTCTGGCTCACCTTTGCCTGCTCATGCTGTTGTATGTGTATGGATGGTGGTGGCAGTTGCGATATGGCTGTGGTATGGCTAATGTGTGCGAGTTGTAATGACATGTGTGTTGGGGATTGTGATGACATGTCTGAAGTTTGCCAATGCCACTCATGTACAACTGTCATGTGTGTATGTGTCCATTGTACAGTGCCCTGATGCCTGTGTTTTGTTTCTCCCTGTCTGCAGCGTCAACTGATGAAGAGGGCGGAGAAGGTGCTGTGGAGCACAGCGGCGGGGCTCCGACCGCCAGCCGGAGACGCAAGGCCCGGCTCCCCTCCCAGGTTGTCATCTCGTCGGGGAGTGAGGAGTCCGGTGCCGCGTCCCAGGCAGCAGCTGCCGGGGGGAGGTCCAAGAGGCGGAGGTTGGAGTTGGACTCCTTGGCAGCAGAAGGGGCAGCTGGGACCCCACAGGGCCCAACAGGGGAAGATGGCACGGAGTCATCCAGGTTGGTGGGGGGTTTGGTGGAGGAGGAGGCCGTGCAAGCACCACAGACGGGGTCTGGAGGTGGGGATCCCATTGGTGCTAATGGTGCAGTGCAGGACCAGGGACAGGAGGCAGCACAGGCCGCCGCGGAGGTGCCTGTGTGCAATCCTGTCCGCGACCCTGTCCCTGCATCATCTTGCACCAGCAGGGATGCCTACGTCCAGCCCCTTTTTCAGGCAGGGGATGAGCTCACGTCAACTGGCCTTCCTCTGCCTGCGGACGTGGCTATCCAGGTCCGGGTTGAGCCTGTCCTGGCTGGTGTGGCGTTGCGTCAACGGGCTATGCGAGGTGACCTGCAGTCTTTTCATGGAGAGACTGCACGTCATCTCGAATGGCTCGTTGACCACGTCAGCCTGCTGGGACAGGTCACCCAGGTCGGATTCCTCCGTCTGATGGGGCTTGCTCCGACCCCCTCCTCAACTGGACCCCCTACGCGCCAGTCGTCCTCTGTGCCATCTTCCCACCCATCAGTCACCTGGGTGCCCTGTGGTGCTGCCTCTGACGGTGCGGCCAGGCTGGTGGAGGAGGCATCCCTGCCACAGTCGGGAGTCGGACGTCCAGCAGGGGTGGCCACATCTACGACTGCACCCCAGCCGGCGGAGGATGTGCAGGCAGCAGGAGGCAGTGCACGGGCAGAGGCAGAGCAGCAGCAGCAACATGGTGGGAGCCATGAAGGCTCGGGGCCTTCGACATCGGAGGGGCAGGCATCGGCCGGAGGGCAGGACGACCCAGGACAGAGAGTGTCTTCCGTGTGGCAGCGGTTGGGCCACGCCATAGATGCCGAGCGGCAGCGGGCGGAAGAGGCACGGCTCACAATGGTCAGGGCGGAGAACTTCATGCGGAGGGCCCTGAATCGGGCCGAGTGCCTCGAGGCAATCCGCAGGGGTTTGGAGGTGGACACGGCGACGGCCCTGCAGACCCTCGGGGCCATGGAGGAGGATCGCCTCCGGGACATTGAGGAGGAGTTTGATGATGCCCTGGCCCGTAACATCCACAAGTGAGCCGTGAAACTAGCCCGCTGCCCTTGTACATAGTTTCTAGGTAGTGTTAGGTTTCATTTTTGTTTTTATTTTATTTGGACCTTTCGGACATTGGCCACATTTTTGTATATAGTTTTTTTTATTAGTTAGTGTAGTTAGATAGGTTTCCTTTATTTTGTTGGGATAATGGACCCTGGATTGTTCCCATGTACATAGTTGACAGTTGGATTGTATTTTATTTTTCTATTTTTGACCATGGAGCAATGGCTTTCTTTTTCATTTCCCATTGGATTTTGTTTTGTGGACATCGACTTTGGACATTACTTTGGATTTTTATTTTTGGTTTTGCTTTTTTTGACGGACATGCTTCTTTTCATTTTTGTACATTCACGTTTCTGTTTCTTCTTTTTTTATTCTATTGATGTTTCCTTTAATACATATTTTTTTTGGTGAACTTCAATGTGTGGTATCTCATTGGTTTCATGCATTTCATGATATGTGTTTTGAGATTCACTGACACCCATTGGGTGTATGTGAGGGAAATGTGTTTGTTTCGATACTTGCAATTGGTGTTCTGTGATGTAATTGCAAATTATGAGTGGGTGGATGCAATACTCGGGTGGGTGTTTTGCATTTGGAGGCTGACCATAGGGACCAGGGATCTAGATTGTGATGACATGTTGGCTGGGGAACATGAGTTGCACATGGGTGGGGGCCTGCTGGCAGGTGCCCCACAGTGCTGGGGGTGGGGGAGGTGGGGAACATGAGTTGGACATGGGTGGGGGCCTGCTGGCAGGTGCCCCACAGTGCTGGGGGGTGGGGGTGGTGGGAGAAATGGGTGGGGTTCTGGTGGAGGCTGCCCCTGGTGGCTGGGGGGTGGGGGTGGTGGGGAACATGAGTTGGTCATGGGTGGGGGCCTGCTGGCAGGTGCCCCACAGTGCTGGGGGGTGGGGGTGGTGGGGAACATGAGTTTGACATGTGGGGGCCTGGTGGAGGCTGCCCCTGCACTGCTGGGGGGTGGGGGTGGTGTGAGACATGGGGGGGCCTGGTGGAGGCTGCCTCTGGTGGCTGGGGGGTGGGGGTGGTGGGGAACATGAGTTGGACATGGGTGGGGGCCTGCTGGCAGGTGCTCCACAGTGCTGGGGGGTGGGGGTGGTGGGAGACATGGGGGGGCCTGGTGGAGGCTGCCCCTGCACTGCTGGGGGGTGGGGGTGGTGTGAGACATGGGTGTGGGCCTGGTGGATGCTGCCCCTGGTGGCTGGGGGGTTGGGGTGGTGGGAGACATGGGTGGGGGCCTGGTGGTGGGTGCCCCTGCACTGCTGGGGGGTGGGGGTGGTGGGAGACATGGGGGGGCCTGGTGGAGGCTGCCCCTGCACTGCTGGGGGGTGGGGTGGTGGGGAACATGAGTTGCACATGGGTGGGGGCCTGCTGGCAGGTGCCCCACAGTGCTGGGGGGTGGGGGTGGTGTGAGACATGGGTGGGGGCCTGGTGGAGGCTGCCCCTGGTGGCTGGGGGTGCAGGGGGACATGCGTTGGTGGGCAGTAGTGCAAGTTGACATGTGGGTTGGCTGGGGGGCATGGCCATGGTGGGTGGGGTGCCTGTAGGACATGTGCAGGGTAGGCCCCTGTGGTGTGAGCCACCTGCAGGGGCCGTGGAGGGTGTAGAGGGAACACCTGGGAGGGCCCACACGTGCAATTCACGTGTGGTGCTCCCCGCGCACCCCTGTAATACACGTACCCTGATGGAATCGCGTGTGGAACTTCCCGCGCACCCCTGAAATACACGTACCCTGCTGGAATCGCGTGTGTGACTTCCCATGCACCCTGAAATACACGTACCCTGCTGATATCGCGTGTGGAACTACACGCGCACCCCGAAATACACGTACCCTGATGGAATCGCGTGTGTAACTTCCCACGCACCCCTGAGATACGCGTACCCTGCTCGCACGGGCCCAATCGCGTGTGGAAATTCCTGCGCACCCCTGAAATACATGTACCCTGCGGAAATCGCGTGTGTAACTTCCCCTGCACCCTGAAATACACGGACCCTGCTGATATCAAGTGTGGAACTTCACGCGCACCCCGAAATACACGTACCCTGATCGAATCGCGTGTGGAACTTCCCGCGCACCCCTGAGATACGCGTACCCTGCTCGCACGGGCCCAATCGCGTGTGGAAATTCCCGCGCACCCCTGAAATACACGTACCCTGCTGGAATCGCGTGTGTAACTTCCCATGCACCCTGAAATACACGTACCCTGCTGATATCGCGTGTGGAACTTCACGCGCACCCCTGAAATACACGTTCCCTGCGGAAATCGCGTGTGTAACTTCCCCTGCACCCTGAAATACACGTACCCTGCTGAAATCGCGTGTGGAACTTCACGCGCACCCCGAAATACACGTACCCTGATGGAATCGCGTGTGGAACTTCCCGCGCACCCCTGAGATACGCGTACCCTGCTCGCACGGGCCCAATCGCGTGTGGAAATTCCCGCGCACCCCTGAAATACACATACCCTGCGGAAATCGCGTGTGTAACCTCCCCTGCACCCTGGAATACACGTACCCTGCTGATGTCGCGTGTGGAACTTCACGCGCACCCCGAAATACACGTACCCTGATGGAATCGGGTGTGGAACTTCCCGCGCACCCCTGAGATACACGTACCCTGCTCGCACGGGCCCAATCGCGTGTGGAAATTCCCGCGCACCCATGAAATACACGTACCATGATGAAATCGCGTGTGGAACTTCCAGCGCACCCCTGAAATACGCGTACCCTGCTCGTACGGGGCCAATCACGTGAGGTACTTCCCGCGCACCCCAGTGATACACGTAGCCCGCTTGCTGTGCTGGTACAGGGTTAGCGCAGCCCTTTGCGCTGGATTGGGTATATTGATGGCTTTTCCCTGCGCGGGAGGCGTTCTTCGGGGCGTAACTGGCGCTGCTGCAGGGTCGCTGCGCCACTGTGCGCCACGGCTGGTTTTGGTGGCTGGAATCCATGAATATGCTCTGCGCGGAAATAGATTTTAGCCACGCGGCTGGCGCAGGGATTCGCACGTGCACACTGTGCGCCAGCCGCGTGCGCCACTTGTGCGCTGAATTCTATGAATTACCCCCTAAGTTGGAATGTTCGAGGCTTAGGATCCAGAGTTAAGAAAAGGAAAATCTTAGCATACATCAACAGACAGAGCCCTAGGATAATCATTTTGTAGGAACCACATGTAGGACCCCAACAGGGGGACAACTGGTCCCGAATTGGGGAACACATCAGTATTTTACAACATACTCTCTACGGGCAAGATGGATGGCGATTCTAGTACATAAAACCTTGCAGTTCAAATGTATGGATGTGGAATGTGATTCCGAGGGGAGGTTTGTGATACTCCATGGCATACTCTGCAACAAAGAGATAGTCCTTCTAAACGTATATGACCCAAACGTAGACGATCCGGAATTCTTCTCCAAAATATTCAGGAAATTGGCTACCTTCTCCACGGCACATTTGATATGTGGAGGAGACTTTAACACCATCCTAGTTGTCCACACCGACTGCACATCGACACACGCTAGGGTATTGACCAAAGCGGGGCAGACTATAATCACACATATGGCAGACCTAGGAATAAAAGAAGAAATTGAACAGTATCTGTCTCAAATACCAACGACCCTGTTGGCTGACGATACTAGGGAACTGTTAGAGATGCCGATAACTGAGGCTGAAATGTTTGAGGCAATAAAGGCATTGCCTAACGGGGAAGCCCCAGGCATAGATGGCTTGGGGGCTGAATTTTATAAGGATTTAGGGCCTCATTACACGTTAAGCGGTAAGGGTATACCGGTACCGGTAAGGGCACCGGTACTGGTAAACCCTTACCGCCTTACTACGAGTTCCCTTTGCGGAACTCGACCTTAACGGCTGGTTTTACCAGCTGTTAAAGCAGGGTGCCGCAAAGGGACCTTGGAGCTTATTACGGTACCGCAAATTGTGGTACCATAATTAGCGCCTTCCCCATTCCCATTATGCCCTATGGGGGCAAAAATGGGAATGGGGAAGTTCCTTGGTGAATGGGGAATTTCCACCCCCGCTCACCTTGGAGTAGGGCGGTAATTCCGCCATCCACCAAGGCGGACACAGTAAAATACCGGCGGTAACCATGGCGCCATGGTTACCGCCTACCGTGTAATGAGGTCCTAAGTCTCTTGCTGGTGCCCAGATGAATGGCGGTGTGGAGTGGGGCCCTTAACAAAGGAGAACTCCCTGAAACTACCAGGGAAGCAGTAATCACACTACTACTTAAGTCAGGGAAGCCCCTGGAAGAGTGCGGGTCATATAGACCATTATCATTAATAAATACCGACGCGAAGATCCTGGCCTAAATACTGGCAACTAGACTCACACCATTGATGCCTTATATGGTCCACGAGGACCAGGCAGGGTTTATTAGGGGAAGGTCCACCGCAACTAATGTCAGGAGATGCCACAAAATTTTAGCCACAACACCCCCCGATGTCCAGGCCATAGCTGTTTCCTGGATATGCAAAAAGCATTTGACTCGGTCTCCTGGCCCTTTCTCTTTGGGGTGCTACGTAATTATGGGATTCGGCCCCAACTTTCTGAAGTGGATAAAAATTCTATACACATGTCCCCACGCAAAAATAGGAATCAATGGAATCCTAACAGATAAACTAGAGCTAAGCGGGGGAACCCGACAAGGATGCCCATTATCGCCATTACTGTTCGCCCTAGTAATTGAACCCTTGGCGGATATTCTTAGGTCATGGTATAGCACAGCAGGACTAAGATTAGATGGTAAAATACACAAAGTAACTTTATACGCAGATGACATTTTCTTATATTTAAGGAATCTGGATCGATCTTTGGGCAGGGTCCTGGCGGAGGTTAAACGGTTTGGGGAATATTCGTCTTAACTCCAATAAGTCGGAGATATTCCCAATCACAGGAAATACACCAAAACCCCAGGACCTATATGGTCTCGTCTGAAGCCCGACTCATATTCTTTACCTGGGTGCCCATATTGCCAGAACAGCACAGCTCTCTCGTGCCTTGAACTACAGTGTGTTAGCCGACACCCTATGCACAAAAATGAAACGTTGGATCGCCCTCCCCATATCATTGATGGGCAGGGTAGCGCTAATTAAAATGATCAGATTACCAAAACTCTTTTATCTATTCAGCACAATTCCTGTATGGCCAGGCCGCGCTCTGTTCGCCACACTGTCCAGCGGATGCACCTCGTTTGTATGGGGAGGACATCCTAGGGTGAGCTGGAAAATGTTGACGGATACATACTCTAGGGGAGGCATGATGGCGCCTGACCTGGAATTATACTACCTAGCAGTGCAGGCACACTACGCCTCCCAATGGGCCACAAAATTCCTCAATCCTGAGACACTTATATCTGGTCAAACAGAGCGTGAAGCTGTTGTGGCGCTCCACAAAATGAGCAGACCAACCCCCAAGCACTATAACACCATAGAACCAGCAAAAGTGACTACCACTGCATGGGCTAAAATAGCCGACATGTTTAACGCCGACACATTATACCATCCGAGTATGCCACTCTGGGCCGACCCCCAAATACCCTTCAACATTGACGGGGAGATAGAGATGCATTGGACCTTCAGGGGTATTACCCAGTGGGGACAACTATTCCCAGAACAGTGCTTTGTAAAGTGGGAAGACATCAAAGAGGTAGTGGGAAACACAAATAGATACAAACAAAAGTACACCAGAGTACGAGCGGCTATACAAAAGGCGTACCCTACCTTCCCCAACGAACCGGTGATAAATATGGGCCTAGGTTAGATGTTCACAGGGGGGTCACAAAATGTCTCGGCGGCAGCACTGTATAAACTCTTACTCCAGACACGCCCTACAGAGAATTGCACAGCTAAGAGTAAATGGGAACAGGATCTGGGACAACAGATTGATGATCAAAAAGCTAATTCACATGTGCATAGGATACATTATACCCCTGTAAAACTCAAACGAATATATCCCAGAATGCCGGGGACCTGCCCTAGATGTCATACAGAAGATGCAAATATTTATCACATGTTATGGGCATGTATAAAGTTGCGAGCCGCGCTACCGCTTTAAGAGGAGTAGCTGCAGCCCTCACGTGATCAGGCAAGGCACGTATTTAAATTGAAATTACACACCGATACGATCGGACTCTTGCTGATGTCTCGCGATCGTACCGATGCGTAAGGAGAGGATCACGCTTGAACGAGGTAAGCGCTAGGCTGTTTTCATCCCTGCTGGGTTACGTGTGTTTTTTTAAACTTATGCCGCTACCGTGGTCTGGCTCAATTAAATGCAGTACCCATTTAAGCGCTTCCCCGCGTACAAGATGCCGGAATTCTATCTGTGCTTTCCCTCGTATTGTTCAGGAAATTTCGAAGGAATAACAAAAGATAGACTTTGGTTAGACGACGCTGTGATTGTGTGTCGTGTTGTTGATCTCTTTGCAGATCCGATATATCAGACGCCCTGCCTCCACACTATACCGGGACGCCACAACTACGCGGTTTCACGTGGAAGTGTAAAGTGCCTGTGCGCTGGCACGCATCCACGTCTCTCCTTATAATCCGCTTACTTTCTGGATATCGGACTAGGCGAGATTTCGTAAGTGTAACACCGTGCTCTGAATAAAACGTGTTTGTGTCAATGAAAATGACTGGTGGATGTATTACCACTAGTCAACACCTAACAGATCTGTCATATAACAGATGGCACAATAGGAGCCATAATAATGATGTAACGTCAGAAAGATACATATATAGAGGTTGAACAAGGTTGACCGAACTAAACAAAAAGCTTTTTTTGAACCATAATGAGGGAGCCAATATGTAATTGATCAACATAATGACCTCAAACAGCATGTATTAAATATATGTCTGAGCTCTTCTATTGTAGAGCCTTTTTAAGCCTTGAACTGGTCACGCTGAGCGGTGTTTGTGATAACATCTGAAAATAGCGATTGGTCTCTACCATTACTAAGGGGTACTCAACTAAAAGCTCTAGTGCTGCCAAGATGTAAGTAAAGGCCTTTTGTAACCTACAGTATTTAATGTAAAACTTTTTCGAGTAATCTAATGAGTTATGAGCGCATGTAATTCATATGTCTGCTATATAAAAAGTAGTAACAGGGAACCAGAGATGGTGTTGTGAGAACGGAACCATTCTTTTTTAATACGTAACAAATGACACCTGTTTGTTGTTTAGATTGCACTTGTCTGGCAACAGGGATTTGGGAAAGAAGTTCATCTTCTAAAAAGAAATCTGTCTGTCCTGAAGAAGGCCCATATTTGACTGTTTGTAGGGACACTAGGGATAGTGTCACATATATGCAGATGGCCGAAACATGTCGACACATGACAATAGACTAACCTAAATAGATAGTCTAATATCCGCACAACTACCCTAATCAATAGAGTGGCTATAATTAACCTGTCGAACCCCACATGAAATTGACTGTGCTTGTTTTTTGTCTTTTTTATATAAGTGAGAAGGATTTAGGACTGTGCAATATAGATTGGAATATGTGTGTTGTACTTCTCTCTGTGTTTTTCTACCTGTTTTAATTATTGGTGATTGATTTCTTGACTTTGAATAAATTTATATAAAAGATGACATGTTGTAACTGTATTTTAATTTTGATATAAGATGGTTCCGTGTCCTGTCACTCTGTTTCCTTGCGCTTTTGCATAAATTGCACTAATTGGGAAGTGATCCATCCTTCGTAACAATACAGTGTAGGTTACTCGGTCTCAGGTGGTAGCACCAAGAGAGGGGTAGCCAGTTCTCACTTTTCTATAGTATCCTTTCAATACGTCTCCCGTTCCGAGATACTGGCCCCCCCAGAACAAAAATTGAGGGAGTTTACCATTACTGATATAACGTAAAGTTAAGGGGCTACTGGGAGGAAGTTTGTGCTGCCCTGGATGAGATGGCAGATCAGCCTGTGGAATGGTCACCCCGGATATGCTTGTTGGGGGCGGTTGAGAAAATGAATCCGACCTGTCGTAAACTATTAAACTTGAGCCTACTAATAGCCAAAAGAGCGATTTTGTTGAAATGGAAGAGTGCATACCCCCCAACCAAGGCTGACTGGGATAAAGACATGGTATGGACTAACTATACAGAGGAACTTTACATAGACTCTGTGTTACCCCAATCGAGACCAAACATGTATACTTTTCCCTATATGGGATAGGTACAAACAATACCTGATTGATAAGGCTGAGCGTGACCACTCAGGATCGGAAAGTAATTGAATCTGTATAATGTAATGAAGCAATGTGCAATGTATGTATGCATCTATGTTACCTGTGTGCAAGAAAAATAAAGTTTTTAAAAAACCCTTCTCTTCAGGGACCCCCAAGGCTGATCTGAGAGTTCCAACGGCATATCACACCGTTTCAACCCTGGCAGTTCTGCCACAGGTGGCCACACCTTCCATATTTTCACAAACCCTCCAGATAACATCAAAGCCGCTGAAAGGTTCCAGGCCTTGAATATTATAACATGGTGTGAAATGCCAGCAAGGACCAGGAAGCAGAGCACCTGGATCTTCACAATTACTAAGCTTTAACTGAGTAGAGATAGTAAGCAAGTCGGCACCACCAGACGAGCCCAAGGCTGCAGTGACACCACTGATGGGCACGTCATCTGGGAACCAGCATCCACCCAGACTGGCTCGTCCACCCAAGAGGAAAATCACCTATAGTCTAACTACCGGCAAGCGCAGCACCCCAAACACCATGAGTGAATACCTGACGGGCTTGTAGGACCACCAGCCATGTGACAGTTACCATTGCTGGTTGGCAAGCATAAGTGCTACTAGATAGCGGCTCACAGGTGAACATCTTGTTGGAGCACTTGGCTGGACTGAACCTTCTTGGCGTGAGAGATGAACCCATCAATTATTTGGGGTACATCTGGATTGGACTGCAGTTTCCATGCGGTTTAGCTAGAGTGAGCAATCCTATCGACACCCTGGCTCTGGTTTGCAGCACTCACAGTGAAGATCCCTCAACACTGGTCGTGTCTGGGGCAAATTCTTCTATGTTCCAACCATTGGCGCATTATGTCGGGAGATCGCTGGACCACAATATGCAAATACGTTGTCCATGCACTGCATGCGTCAGCAGGCATACTTGCAGAGAGAGATTTGGTCCAGAGCTCCACCCGATGGACCAGTTGCATATGTTTCCAGCACCCGGTGTGGGCAGATCATGATCCCAGCATATGCCGCAGTGATGGTTCCTGACAGAGTACAACTCAGGTGGGAGAAATGTCCCAAAAGTATGCTTATAGTGGCATTAGACCATGTGGAGTCTGTCAATGGGTTTACTGGTTCATCAGACCCTGCTGACGATGGAAGGCACGGACCTGTGTTGAGCCTCTATGACCATCAGACCTTTGAGACTCTCAGACCTTTCAGAATCTCGGAAAGGAACAAGGACCACCAGAGGGAACAGCCCCGTATGCATAAGATTTCTCCACCTGCCCCGGGAAATTGGCAAGGCCCAATAATTGAAACACTGGATCTGTGTGAGTAACAAGATGCTCTTCAAGATGCAAGCAGAATGCATTTCCCCAGGAGACGATAAGGTTGTCCGATGCCCTGTATGTTCTTCTGCAGATAGGCATCATCCAGGAGTCCAGGAGCACCTAAGCTTCTTCCATTGTCGTCATCTGGAAGAAGAACAGGGATGTCCTGGTGTGCATCGATTACCATCGACTTTACACCTGCATTATTGTGAACATATAAACCACACCCATGGTGGACAAAGCATTGGACTGACTGAAGGGGAGCACATTGTTTTCTGTCCTGGACTTATGGAATGGGTACTATCATTTTCCCGATGTATCTGGTGGATTGAGGGAAGACAGCATTCATCTGCCCGCTTGGATTCTACAAATTCATCAGGATGCCAGAAGGGGTCTCTCGTGCGCTAGTGATGTTCCAGTACCTCAGGGAAAAGACCGTCGGGACATAACCTTCCTGGGCTATGGGTTCACCTGGATGATATCATTGTGTTTGGGAGGACCCTGGAAGAACACATCAGGAGGCTTATAAAGGTGCTGGATCACCTGCTAGAGCAAGAGGTAAAGGTCAATGTGGGCAAGTGACAGTTTTGCCATATGAGCATAAAATACATGGGACCCATTGTCTCAGTGGATGGCATCGCCATGGATCTGGAAAAGATGGAAGCCCTCCTAATACCAGAGATTGCCCATGGGATATGTTAACATTGTCTGACCACTTGTGGACCTCTCAGGAGGATACCTGCCAACCCAGAAGAGCTGGAGGACTAACGTAAACTCTGTGGATTGCTTTGGTGAGTAGTGGACCGACCGATAACAGCAGGCCTTCGAGGAGCGGGTGCTGTGGGATATATTGACCCACTCAACAGCATTTCCCCACATAACTAAGCTGCATTTGCGCAAGAAACAGCAATATGGCTGCGCTGGCTCCTGTGTGCGCCAGGACTTCAAAACTGCGTTTTTGCAGCAACACAAAAAGATGGCTGCACTGTCCTGCCAAGCCTACTTCAGGCAGGACAGAACAAGGGGGCACACTGAAGGAGCGTGCCAGTGTGGTCTAAACATATAAATGGAATAAAGTAAAAAGGCAGCACTGCTTTGCTGAAAACCCAGAATTCATATTTAAAATGAAACTTTTCACTTTAAATAAAAATGCTGCTTTGATGCTAATTCCATCTGTTCATTCTGAAACCACTGCGATTAAAAAGGTCCTGCCATGCCCAGGATATTTCATTATGCTTCACCAAAACCAGGCATAATTCCTGAATGACAGGCCCTGTCAAACCAACTCAGAGAAATCAACAAGGAACTTTACTTTTTACTCACACAGGAACACGCATTTATTTCTTTCCAAAAGTATCCAAAGCTCAGCAGTTCAAAGAAAGTCTAACTCTCTGAGCCTGGTCAGTTTCAATATATCTGTGCTTCAGACAAAACTCCTGCTTTCACGAAAAAGACTTCGGCTGTAAAGACAGTGTGGGAATCTGATGGAGCTGCCAAACCGAATTTAAAGAAAGAAATGCTAGCTTTTCACTAGACATGTAAAAGTGGGCCTTTGTAAACTAAAGAAAAAATAATTGCCTGTTTAGAAAGGAAAGTGTTCAATGAAAGCTTGCCTTATTTAGCAATATAAAGGGGTTGTGTTGTTGGTGATAAGACACACTGAGGTTATTTTATTTTACAGGTTTGTTTAATTCAGAACCCAAAATAAGAAGATAAAGCTTTTAAAACACATGGGCTGAATTTGCAAGCTCTCAAAAACCAGGTATTCCAGATGGCAGAGCCCTGAAACGTCCCCCTAAGGAAGGGAGCCACACCATAAACTCTCAGCAGATACTAACACCTGAATGATAATTGCTAGGTTGGAAAGAATATTGTCTAGGCCAACCCACGGACAATGGGCCTCCCAGGGCAAGTAAGTTTGAAGTGTGAAGGAGCAATAAAACCTGAGAAACCACCACCTTGCTTTGAAGGAAATGACAGTTGGTAGCAGTTGAAGAAAGGAAAAAAAATGTTCCTTTGACAAAGGACTGCCATTTGTTTCCAAAGACTATTTCATAAATAAACTTTAAAGATGTTTATCTCTGCAGAAAGACTTTATAAAAAATGTAGAATTTTTGCAGTGTAAAAGTGAATTTCTGGGCTTTATTTTAAGACTTGGTAGAATTCATTGACACCTTGGGGACAGAAAGGGCGATGTATTGCGGATTCCAAGAAAAGTATACATGTTGCAAATGCAAATTTTCGTACATACATCCCTGATGATAATCCACACCCGTGTATCAAGTTATAGAATTTTGAGTAATATAAATCTCATTGAAAAGCGTGAAAAACCGGTTGAAGGGCAAAACAAGGTCTCACGGACTGGAGGATTGGACTGAAATGTGCTGCACAAAATCTGTAACCTGTGTATATAGTTTGTTAAGAGATTACAATTTTATACATGTATGTTTGTGGCAAAATAGGATTTTAGTTAAAGTAACTGTGGGAGGTTTTTGGATATTGTAAAACTCACACCATGAATCTGACATTATTTTCCTGAAATCCAATCAGCTGAGAGCGAGGCGGAGACTATCACCCTTGTCCAATACCATTGTTAGAGGCGTGTTTAGTTAAGCCTTCCCCAGTCATATACTTTGGTGATGTCACTATGTATTATAAATGAGAGAGAGAGACACACAGACAAAGACACTCTTCCTGACTTTCCTGCACCAGCGTCCTGTTCCTGTTCTATCCATCCAGACTCCAGATCCCAACTACAAGGCCAAAGCATTGCTGACCCTACTCCAGGGCCCACTGCAAAACCCAATCATTTCTGGTCCTGCTCCAGCAAAACCCACTAAAATTCCCAAATAATCAATGGAAAAAGCTGGGGTGTTTTTGGGAAGCATCCTGCCATCCTGCCATCTTGCCATCCTGCAAACCAGCCATTTGCTGATCTTTAGCATCCAGTGACCAGAATTGCCAGTCCAGTGCACTCCAGTGACCAGAACTGGCCAGCTGTTTGCCAGGCGCCCTGCCGATTAGTGACCAGAACCATTGACTGTCCAAAATCCAAAACTAAAAGTGGACTGTGAGTATTTCGCCACCCCATCCAAACTAACAGCATATCTTGCCTTTGTCCTTATCCCACTCTTTAAGTCATCCTATCCTTACCCTGATTACTTGGAAACTGTCAGAAGCATTCTTGCAACCCTGCCCTTGATTTCTAGTGCTAGCGCCATCTCTTTAGTAATTTTGCCTCGTGAAATCCTAAACCTATGTGTTTCTTTTGCGCCATAGAGATAATATTGGAATGACTCAATAATCGATTACTTCAATTACAAAATACTCCAACTTGTGCATTAGGTAGTTCCTTTCCACTGCATGAAGGTCTCGGCTGGCGAAGGCGACTGGTCTCATCTCACCTTTGGTCTCCTGATAGAGGACAGTTCCCATTCCTTCTAGACTCACATCCATGTGCAAGATGTGAGGCAACGGAGGATCTGCGTATGCCAGGACTGGTGCTGTTTTGAGGGGCCGCACTGTCAGATGAGGCCCGAGCTGCTCTCCATCGTTCCATCAGGGAGAGAAGAACTGTCATGAAGTTAACCTATGATTCACCAGGGGTCCAGTGTAAGGTCCCCATTGCTCATTCCTCACATGTTTCCATTCCTCCTTCTTCTGAGCCAGTTCTTAGGAATTTAGGTGTAAAGTGTAAGGTGCCTGAGATTCAGGGAACTGGGTGGCAACCAATGTCCTGTAGTTCTTAATCATGGTTTGATAGATTCATAGATCAGGGTATAGCTGTCCTCAGTGCTGAGGATTGTTAATAGGGGAAATCATGTAACCCCTTTTGGGGACAATGAAAGAAAAAAAACGCTGCATGGGAAGACCCACACGTGAGAAGCCACGTGTGGATCCTTTCAATCAAAAGAAGAAACATTGTGTAAAGAAACCCTGCAGGTGATGCAGTATGGTGAATTCTTTACTCTAGTAAAGGAAAAAGACTTTGCTGCCTGCATGAGCGGAGCACTGTTATAACTGATTTTTACCACACTCCACGAAGGAAGGTGAGAGCTGGCACACTGCTCTGCACAGTTCATCGCCTCGATCCAACTCACATCTTTACTGCCGGCTGCCGGGCTCACAGGCACTCAGAGATGTGCCATTCTTCACTGTCACCTCTCCCGGGCTGCCTGCATTACGCTGTGCTTCTGGTGAGCGGTGGGGGTGTGCGGCATTAGACATAAAGACCCGGTACAGCTGCCAGGAGGCCAATCAAAACTCCCTGGGGTCCCTGCCAGGAGGCCAATAAAAACTCCCTGGGCCGCTGTTGGCAGACTAACCATCTTAATTAAAGGAAATCCCTGCACCTGTCCTATGCAGCCCAGACAGAAAAACGACTTTGGGGCCCTCCACACATGGTGCTGCCGCTGCCCGCCTGCCAGAAGAACGCCCTGCCTACTATGAACCATCATGAAGCAGAGAAAAGAAAGAACTACAGCAGCAAGGGCTTGTGACAGCCCTGACCAGGCTGTCTCCAAGTACGGATATCTGTACCTAGTGCACTGTATAGCGACTCTTGTGTATACATTTATAAAGATTTTATTTTATTTTTTAATAACTTTTTATATTCTTAAAAGGACTCTTAGGAATGCAACTGCTTAGGTTGGGTAATATTGTAAACAGTGTTGTCTGATTTTCCCCCTTTTATACAAAACTATTAAAAACTGCTGGTGTGCAGTTTACATGGCCTCAAGGGGCACGTGTGCTGGTGAGAGTCCAGTGAGGAGAGCATTGCGTTAGTCCACATTGGAGGGAACCAGTGCTTGGATTGCAGTACAGAAGTCATCAGGAGCAAGGATGTGTCTGATCTTTCGTGGGATGTCTAGTTGAAGATTGCATGTTTTGGTGACAGCAACAATGTGGCAGTCGATGGTGAAGCCAAGAGATTTGACAGGTGTGGAGAGGGATATGTGTGAGTTGTCCATGGCAAGTTCTTTGATCCAAGGGAGGATCTTGGTATTGTGTTTGGGGGAGGGCAGATGAGAAGGTACTGGGTTTTGGGAGGGTTGAGCTTGATGAAGAGGCTGGCCATCTAGGTGGTGATGATTGATAGAAAGCTTATGAGGATGTGGAGTTGTGAAGGGGATGAGATTTGGAAGCATATGTGTGTCATCTGTGTATTGGTGGTAATGGATGTTGTGTTTACTAAGGGTCTGTCCAAGGCATTAAACATATAGGTAGAAGAGGAGTGGAGACAGGAGGTGCCCTGTGGGACACCATACTTGACCAGGGTGGGTTGCATCAGATCCAAAAGGGGGCATGAAGACACAATGGGCCTCATTACGAGTTTGGGGGAAGCCATGCCCTTAATTAGGCTACAGAAGGGGACTTTCCGGGCCATTCTGACCTTGGAGGGCCCGGTAATTCCCTTTCGCGGGACACGGACCCGGTACGTCCCCATTCCCATTTGAGCCCCCATAGGGCTCAATGGGAATGGGGAGGATGCTAACAACAGGCCCGTTGAGAACGGGCCCGTTGTTAGCATCATGTACTGCTCACGGGGGCCGCTCTGCATGCCTGGTCTGACGAGGCATTCCAGAGCGGCACCCGCGAGCCCACTTAGAATGTGGCGGCCCGGAATGAACGGTGCCGGTCCATTACCGGCATCGTTCATTCCACGGCCGCCACACTCCTAATGAGGCCCAATGTGTCAGTAAGGAAGGAGGTGACCCACTTGCGGATGGTGCCTGAGAGCTTCATCCCATGCAATGGCATGTTGAGTAGAATGGTATGGTGGATGGTGTCAAAGGCTAGAAAGGTTGAGGAGTATGAGTAGTGCTGTGTGTCATTGGTCAATGATGTTGTGGATGTCAACTAGAATGTGAAGTGCATACATGCCAACATTCTGGAGCACCTGGGAGGGAGACTTTGTCAGAGAACATTTTAGGAGGTAGAATGTAAAAAATAGCAATAGTTTGAATTGAAAATTGGTTGTCTCCAACCTAAATCGGGAGGATTGGCATGTATGCAAGTGTAGCGGTCTTAATGCTGTGTCCAGGTCATAAGCCAGATTGGGAGGGGCTGAAAGGTTGTTTCTGGTGCTGTGGTTTTGCAGTTGGCTAGTGATGTAGTGTTCCATTATTCTGGCGAGGTATGGCAGGATAGTGATAGGTGTAATGTTCAGGGAGTGTGGGGCTGATAGATGATTTTGAGGGTGGTGAGATTTGTCCAGTTTTGAGAGCTGAGTGTAAAACAGGAGTTGATGATATTCAGTTAGTGGGGAGAGAGTGTGGTGATGAAATTGGATGCGGCTTGAGGTAGGCATGCATCATCCAGGAAGTGTGCAGAATGTCTTAACCTCTGCCTCTCATCCAACATCCATTTTCCAGAGAGGTGCACCAAGGTGATCTTGAGCTCAGGTAAGCATGGGATGGAGACATGCTAGATGGGGTTCAAGTGTTAAAGGTGACTGTCATAAAACTAATGCTGTCTCCCAATACGTGTGTTGTAACCATCCCGCTACCAAATCTGGGACATCAGAGACTTTTTACATTTATCACACAATTCCTCAGTGTCTCTTCACTATTATTTCAAAAACATGTGCTCATAAGAGGGACAGATAATTTAAAAAACGAACATAATAATTTGTAATGCTACAACATATATGAGATATGTGCAGAACTAACAACACCAGTGAAAGTTATTTAGAAAGACAGTTAATTCTCAAGGATGTTTCACTAGAAAAAAGACATGAAGACTAGAAAAGACCTCTAATTTCCACATCTACATACTTAAGCGGTAGGCTACTTATTTTTATGCAGTCATAGTGGCTACAGATTTCATCCACAGATCCTACCGCTATTCATAGTCTATCAGTCTGGGTGGCAAGTTTATGGGGCTCCGAACAGGCTTGGCTGCCTGTCAACCTGGTCGCAGGACAGCCAGCTGAGCTGCAGCAGCAATCACATTCATTTTGTTTTTACTTGGGAGGCAGGCGGCATTGGTGTCAATTGGGGTTCACCAGGGGTTGCAGCTGTGACCCCTAATTACTTCCCTGTGACCCCTGGCACTGCTGTTGCGACCCCTGGTCAAGGATTACAGAGGCAGGTCAGTGGCATAATAGGGCAGCCCGCCCAAGACACCACTCTTGGACTTCAGAAAGAAATGATTCCTTTTGTGGCGCAAGATGGAGGCACTCTGGCTCCTCCATCTCGCGGAGCAAAGGAAATAATTAATTTGCAGCTGGAGATATAGTACCTCCATCTTGAGCTGCAAAGGAATTATTTCCTTTCGCAATGCTAGATGGAGGTTCGCAGGCTCCGCTGTGAATGTCAGGAAACAAGAAACTCGTACTGTTGCAGGTGTATCAGCCATTTTCGAATTCTAGCCAGAGGATGTGCTGATGACCCCGTGAAGATCGAAATGAGTGGCTTGTGGTCTGTGTACGCTCTGAACCTCCATCCATACAGGTAAATGTGGAAATGTCACCAGCCCCAGAGTACTGCTATTGTCTCCTTCTCAATGTGGGAATACCGTTGTTCGGTAGGCGTGAGGGCCCGGGAGGCGTATGCAGTGGGCTTGGTCTCACCTGTTCGTGACTGTTGGACAAGGATAGCCTAACGTTGTGTTGGGAGGAACATTGCTGGTTCTTCCATCACATGTGGGTGAGTGTGTTCCCACTGTGTTTCCAAAAATGTGATCTTTGGATCATACTCTGCTGAAATTGCATGTTATTTGCTGCGTGCGTGCATGCGTTGGTTTGTGTACTCGTCGCCAAAGTGATGTCTCTCCTGCCGGTGCTGCTGGCGGGGAGAGGGATCGAGTGGGGCCACACACGAGAGCCTTCTCGTATGCGGCACGGTAGACTCAAACACGCGTCACACCAGTTGCTGCTCATTTCCCGAACTACCTGCCTTCCGGCAGGGTGGGCCCTTTATATGCGCCTCACGTCACCGCACATGAGGGACGTGAGGCAGATATAACACTGGCAAAGACCAGAGTATTGCATGAGGAAAGAAAAGATTCCCGAGAACAAAGAGTCTCAGGCAAAGAGCGAGCAAAAGCAGCACTGGCACGGTGCCAAAAATCTTCCACACATACCACGCTGTGCAGTAAAATCACAATCTGGTGTCAACTATACAAAATTCAATCACACAATAGGACAGTGCCAGAAAGATGTTGCTTAACTGGCCTCTGATCTTCAAAGAAAGGATGAGAGTTCTAGTTTAAAGACTGTATACATGTAGAAGGACTGTGTGATTGGTTGTTGAGTCACATGATATTTTTCACTATGGGCCTGATTCATGGCATTTTTAGCGTGTTACACAGTGACTTTGCACTGCCCCCAAACACCCTGATTCAAAGAGTGATGCAAAGTGTATTTTTGTAGTGCAAAGTGACTTTGCACTGACTGCACTGGTGCAAAGTGAGAAACTCTTAAATGTGCATCTAGTGTATGCCTAACCAAAGTAACTGTTGCTCTTTTCATATTCCTGCTACTAAATGTGCTGTAAAATGTGTTGTTTGGTCCTGGGAAGTTGTCTCTTTGCTCGGTGTGGAGGTGTTTGCTCTTGCAGTCAAAATCAAAGTTTGATTCTGCCCTTTTAGCAAACACCAAATGTTGTCTGCCTTGACTGGGAGGGAGTCCTTGGGAGCAGGTCCTTGAGCAGCTCATGATTACCTGGCCCTGCCGGGACCACAGAGTTCTAATAAAGAACCAGAGAGCCAACAAAACACCAGAAACTATGTCGGCCAAGGGCACCACCACGCTGGTGGAAAAAAACAGGTATCTTTCTGTGGCAGCCTGTGGCTCACTTTCCACCAGCATGGCGTCCAGGACTGTCAACTGAATGACAAACGGTTGCCTCACTTTTTGCTCTCAGCAAGTATGGAATGTCAGCTTTGCAGTTCTTTATTAAAACTCTGTGGTGGGAACAATGTAAAGGATTACCGGCCATTCGATAAACTGCAAGATATCCACATTCCCACAATTCCGCGTGAAATCTACATGCTGATTATTTGTCACACAATCACAAGTTCTTTACTTTTTTGCATTAGAGGCATTGCTTTACAAATTAGAAGACCTCAGTTTGTATTACTCAAAAAGTATTGGTTAATAAGAAAGCTGCCATATATTTTCGATGTACTGATATAATTTGCTAGTCTTCTTGTGGAAGACATCAGTAAGTCTTTGCTGGGAGGTGTGGGGAGAGAGGCAGGAGGAGGAACAGTGTGATGTTGGATTTTGTGAGGCAGATGGGCAAGGTGGGAGGAGTTGTGAGTTTATGTGAGCTAAGTAATGATTGGTGGATCTGGTGCACCTCATCTATAAGGATGGGGAAGAAGGCAGGGAAGCAGCCTGTGTGGGTCGCCCACTCATCCGATAGTGGGGCAGTAATAACCGGCTTTAAGCCACATTTTTGAAAGTCTCTGGTGAATCCACGAGGCTAAAAAGCTCGTTAATAGAAGATTGATTAACGATTTTACCATAGCTCTCAACCATTTCTGTTGCAAAGGCGGGTGAAATCACCCGATTTTGTTTTTGGCGGGTGAGACGCCCATTGAAATGAATGGGCGTGCAGGAGGCTTGGCAGGTGAGTCAGCCCTTTACAAGGCGGGTGACACCCGCCAAAAGCGTGTGAGTTGAGATCTATGATTTTACTCCATGCCTTGCGTGCTTTTGATTTCTATTTGCTGAAGCCGTTTCTGATTTTGTTGGAGGTATCGGAACGGAAGGTGGAAGTTGTACGAAAGCATTCAACCTTTAAGTGTCAAGAGCGGGTGTGTTTGCCTTGGAACATCATATGTTGGGTTAGTCTAGATAGATTTGAGTTAAACAGCATTTTGGGCTCCCTGCTGGATCATGGTTAGACCATCTCCAGGACAAAACACATGTTCTTTGTTTGAGACCTCATCTTTTACTTCCGGTGGGTGTGGTTTCCGGTAAAGGGCATCTGTAGGTTGTTATTTGAACTAAAGCTCTGACTCTCAGTGCTATTTATAGAGAGACATGTGGGGGCTTTTTAACGCTGCAGTCTTTGTTCTGCAGCTGATATCTTGCGAGGACATCTCTAGGCTGTTACTGGAACTACAGTCTATGTTCTCCAGGTGATATAGCGTAAGGACACCTGCAGGTTGTTATTTGAACTGCAGCCTTTGGTCTTCATGTGTTCTCTTGTGAAGAGGAAACCTGTCCTCTATCATTAGAGCTTCATCCTTTAGTTTCCAAGTTATCTCTGTTTTCTGTCTGGCAGTGGAATGAATGTACATCCACTACATATAAAGGAAAAGAAACAGTGGTCCACTTTGGATGACCAGGAGGGGATGCTAACTACCTTCTAAGCAGGGCTCAGGTTTCATCTGCTGCCTTTACGTATTTTCCAATTCAAATTTCAAAAATTGTGATGTGGCGGGAAGTTTGACGAGAAGAGTGAAGTTAGAGCAGTGCTGTTCTGTACATTTTTCCGGGAGGCAGTCTGTCCACTTTTGTTCTTACCTGGAGGAGGTGCTTTTGCAAACACTTCAGGCCCGATTCATGGAATAATCTGCGCTGAAAATCTGGCACTTGCACGCTAAATCGCGCGCAAGTTCCCATTCATCGATTCATGGAACACAATGCACAGGGTTTACCCGGGACTTGCCAGGAATCCGCACTGGCTAATCTTCACGCACTACAGACTGCACAGAGCAATGCAGTCAGAGCCGTTTCCGGACTCGCTTAGCAACCATGTATCTGAGGCTCAACGGAAATTACATTGGCTTCGGGTAAAGCAGCGTGTCACATATAAGCTTCTCACCCTTACCTTCAGGTCCTGCACCTCTGAGGCACCCATTTATCTTTCCAATCGACTCATCTCTCGCAGTGTAGAGTTCAATTTGTACTCTCTTAATTCCACCAAGCTCTTTCAACCCAGACTTAAGCTCTCGGGCTTTGGAGGCGCCACATTTAATATACAAGCTCTGTTGGTTTGGAACAAAATCCCCATCCATCTACGACAGGCCGGGTCTATCATAGAGTTTAAAATGGAATCAAGACTCATCTCTTCAACCTAGATCCAAACCTCCCAGCACCCGCTATAACTTGAGTTCCCTTCCTCTGTATGTCTTTAATTGTTTTGTTTTTTGTGTGCTTTGAGGCCCATGGGTAATTTATCGCTATACAAAAATTAAAATCAAACCAAATCCCCACATCACTGCGACCAGACCAATGGCTTGCGCGAGACTCCAAGAGAAGGGCCGGTCAGGCCCGCAGAGCCACCTAAAAGGGGGCGGAACACGTGAAATGAGGAAGAACAAGCGTAAATGTGGGCGTTACAAGGGACGCACCACCGTCAAACAATTGCACCACCAATACACGCGCAAAACAAACATATTCATGGAATTAAATAGAGAACACCGGCGCACGAAAAAGCATGCACACATCTAGAAACACCTACGCCACGTGATACAGGCATAAACGTCAACACACAAACTAACAAAAACAAATAAAAAGCATGTGCGCTAAACAAATGCACCGATACAGCCACGATGAATGCACCATTTGCTGCAGCTTTCCTCGGACACAACAGGAGAAAGAGGATGGCCAGGGCCCGGATCTTCCACCCAAGGACCAGTCTTTTTGAGATGCCTGATGACCAGGTCTAT
This sequence comes from Ambystoma mexicanum, assembly GCF_040938575.1. Classification (NCBI taxonomy): domain Eukaryota; kingdom Metazoa; phylum Chordata; class Amphibia; order Caudata; family Ambystomatidae; genus Ambystoma; species Ambystoma mexicanum. The sequence continues at coordinate 1,457,618,631 of NC_090922.1, forward strand.
GGCAGGTATAGGTTCCCCCCCATATCATCCTAGACCTGGTAACAGAGTGGGAAGATGACCTCACATCACCCACCATGTGCTCACAAGCACTGAACCCCTTGAAAACGTTGCACACTGCTCTGCATTTTTTGGCTACTGGCTCATTCCAGCGGACCTCCCTTGCAGTCTCGCTGCTTACACCAGGTTTTGGCAATTATAACTGCACGTCCTTCTGTCTGCCAGCATATATATATACCCAGAACACCAGCAGGAAGGCAGGCAGTGGTCCAGGAATTTTTTGGGGTGGCACACTTCCCAAAAGTGCTAGGTGTGTGTGATTTCAAGGGCATCATTACAGAAGTGTATGGGATGTTTCACTAGAAAAAAGACATGAAGACTAGAAAAGACCTCTAATGTCCACATCTACATACTTAAGCGGTAGGCTACTTATTTTTATGCAGTCATAGTGGCTACAGATTTCATCCACAGATCCTACCGCTATTCATAGTCTATCAGTCTGGGTGGCAAGTTTATGGGGCTCCGAACAGGCTTGGCTGCCTGTCAACCTGGTCGCAGGACAGCCAGCTGAGCTGCAGCAGCAATCACATTCATTTTGTTTTTACTGGGGAGGCAGGCGGCATTGGTGTCAATTGGGGTTCAACAGGGGTTGCAGCTGTGACCCCTAATTACTTCCCTGTGACCCCTGGCACTGCTGTTGCGACCCCTGGTCAAGGATTACAGAGGCAGGTCAGTGGCATAATAGGGCAGCCCGCCCAAGACACCACTCTTGGACTTCAGAAAGAAATGATTCCTTTTGTGGCGCAAGATGGAGGCACTCTGGCTCCTCCATCTCGCGGAGCAAAGGAAATAATTAATTTGCAGCTGGAGATATAGTACCTCCATCTTGAGCTGCAAAGGAATTATTTCCTTTCGCAATGCTAGATGGAGGTTCGCAGGCTCCGCTGTGAATGTCAGGAAACAAGAAACTCGTACTGTTGCAGGTGTATCAGCCATTTTCGAATTCTAGCCAGAGGATGTGCTGATGACCCCGTGAAGATCGAAATGAGTGGCTTGTGGTCTGTGTACGCTCTGAACCTCCATCCATACAGGTAAATGTGGAAATGTCACCAGCCCCAGAGTACTGCTATTGTCTCCTTCTCAATGTGGGAATACCGTTGTTCGGTAGGCGTGAGGGCCCGGGAGGCGTATGCAGTGGGCTTGGTCTCACCTGTTCGTGACTGTTGGACAAGGATAGCCTAACGTTGTGTTGGGAGGAACATTTCTGGTTCTTCCATCACATGTGGGTGAGTGTGTTCCCACTGTGTTTCCAAAAATGTGATCTTTGGATCATACTCTGCTGAAATTGCATGTTATTTGCTGCGTGCGTGCATGCGTTGGTTTGTGTACTCGTCGCCAAAGTGATGTCTCTCCTGCCGGTGCTGCTGGCGGGGAGAGGGATCGAGTGGGGCCACACACGAGAGCCTTCTCGTATGCGGCACGGTAGACTCAAACACGCGTCACACCAGTTGCTGCTCATTTCCCGAACTACCTGCCTTCCGGCAGGGTGGGCCCTTTATATGCGCCTCACGTCACCGCACATAAGGGACGTGAGGCAGATATAACACTGGCAAAGACCAGAGTATTGCATGAGGAAAGAAAAGATGCCCGAGAACAAAGAGTCTCAGGCAAAGAGCGAGCAAAAGCAGCACTGGCACGGTGCCAAAAATCTTCCACACATACCACGCTGTGCAGTAAAATCACAATCAGGTGTCAACTATACAAAATTCAATCACACAATAGGACAGTGCCAGAAAGATGTTGCTTAACTGGCCTCTGATCTTTAAAGAAAGGATGAGAGTTCTAGTTTAAAGACTGTATACATGTAGAAGGACTGTGTGATTGGTTGTTGAGTCACATGATATTTTTCACTATGGGCCTGATTCATGGCATTTTTAGCGTGTTACAAAGTGACTTTGCACTGCCCCCAAACACCCTGATTCAAAGAGTGATGCAAAGTGTATTTTTGTAGTGCAAAGTGACTTTGCACTGACTGCACTGGTGCAAAGTGAGAAACTCTTAAATGTGCATCTAGTGTATGCCTACCCAAAGTAACTGTTGCTCTTTTCATATTCCTGCTACTAAATGTGCTGTAAAATGTGTTGTTTGGTACTGGGAAGTTGTCTCTTTGCTCGGTGTGGAGGTGTTTGCTCTTGCAGTCAAAATCAAAGTTTGATTCTGCCCTCTTAGCAAACACCAAATGTTGTCTGCCTTGACTGGGAGGGAGTCCTTGGGAGCAGGTCCTTGAGCAGCTCATGATTACCTGGCCCTGCCGGGACCACAGAGTTCTAATAAAGAACCAGAGAGCCAACAAAACACCAGAAACTATGTCGGCCAAGGGCACCACCACGCTGGTGGAAAAAAACAGGTATCTTTCTGTGGCAGCCTGTGGCTCACTTTCCACCAGCATGGCGTCCAGGACTGTCAACTGAATGACAAACGGTTGCCTCACTTTTTGCTCTCAGCAAGTATGGAATGTCAGCTTTGCAGTTCTTTATTAAAACTCTGTGGTGGGAACAATGTAAAGGATTACCGGCCATTCGATAAACTGCAAGATATCCACATTCCCACAATTCCGCGTGAAATCTACATGCTGATTATTTGTCACACAATCACAAGTTCTTTACTTTTTTGCATTAGAGGCATTGCTTTACAAATTAGAAGACCTCAGTTTGTATTACTCAAAAAGTATTGGTTAATAAGAAAGCTGCCATATATTTTCAATGTACTGATATAATTTGCTAGTCTTCTTGTGGAAGACATCAGTAAGTCTTTGCTGGGAGGTGTGGGGAGAGAGGCAGGAGGAGGAACAGTGTGATGTTGGATTTTGTGAGGCAGATGGGCAAGGTGGGAGGAGTTGTGAGTTTATGTGAGCTAAGTAATGATTGGTGGATCTGGTGCACCTCATCTATAAGGATGGGGAAGAAGGCAGGGAAGCAGCCTGTGTGGGTCGCCCACTCATCCGATAGTGGGGCAGTAATAACCGGCTTTAAGCCACATTTTTGAAAGTCTCTGGTGAATCCACGAGGCTAAAAAGCTCGTTAATAGAAGATTGATTAACGATTTTACCATAGCTCTCAACCATTTCTGTTGCAAAGGCGGGTGAAATCACCCGATTTTGTTTTTGGCGGGTGAGACGCCCATTGAAATGAATGGGCGTGCAGGAGGCTTGGCAGGTGAGTCAGCCCTTTACAAGGCGGGTGACACCCGCCAAAAGCGTGTGAGTTGAGAGCTATGATTTTACTCCATGCCTTGCGTGCTTTTGATTTCTATTTGCTGAAGCCGTTTCTGATTTTGTTGGAGGTATCGGAACGGAAGGTGGAAGTTGTACGAAAGCATTCAACCTTTAAGTGTCAAGAGCGGGTGTGTTTGCCTTGGAACATCATATGTTGGGTTAGTCTAGATAGATTTGAGTTAAACAGCATTTTGGGCTCCCTGCTGGATCATGGTTAGACCATCTCCAGGACAAAACACATGTTCTTTGTTTGAGACCTCATCTTTTACTTCCGGTGGGTGTGGTTTCTGGTAAAGGGCATCTGTAGGTTGTTATTTGAACTACAGCTCTGACTCTCAGTGCTATTTATAGAGAGACATGTGGGGGCTTTTTAACGCTGCAGTCTTTGTTCTGCAGCTGATATCTTGCGAGGACATCTCTAGGCTGTTACTGGAACTACAGTCTATGTTCTCCAGGTGATATAGCGTGAGGACACCTGCAGGTTGTTATTTGAACTGCAGCCTTTGGTCTTCATGTGTTCTCTTGTGAGGAGGAAACCTGTCCTCTATCATTAGAGCTTCATCCTTTAGTTTCCAAGTTATCTCTGTTTTCTGTCTGGCAGTGGAATGAATGTACATCCACTACATATAAAGGAAAAGAAACAGTGGTCCACTTTGGATGACCAGGAGGGGATGCTAACTACCTTCTAAGCAGGGCTCAGGTTTCATCTGCTGCCTTTACGTATTTTCCAATTCAAATTTCAAAAATTCTGATGTGGCGGGAAGTTTGACGAGAAGAGTGAAGTTAGAGCAGTGCTGTTCTGTACATTTTTCCGGGAGGCAGTCTGTCCACTTTTGTTCTTACCTGGAGGAGGTGCTTTTGCAAACACTTCAGGCCCGATTCATGGAATAATCTGCGCTGAAAATCTGGCACTTGCACGCTAAATCGCGCGCAAGTTCCCATTCATCGATTCATGGAACACAATGCACAGGGTTTACCCGGGACTTGCCAGGAATCTGCACTGGCTAATCTTCACGCACTAGAGACTGCACAGAGCAATGCAGTCAGAGCCGTTTCCGGACTCGCTTAGCAACCATGTATCTGAGGCTCAACGGAAATTACATTGGCTTCGGGTAAAGCAGCGTGTCACATATAAGCTTCTCACCCTTACCTTCAGGTCCTGCAACTCTGAGGCACCCATTTATCTTTCCAATCGACTCATCTCTCGCAGTGTAGAGTTCAATTTGTACTCTCTTAATTCCACCAAGCTCTTTCAACCCAGACTTAAGCTCTCGGGCTTTGGAGGCGCCACATTTGATATACAAGCTCTGTTGGTTTGGAACAAAATCCCCATCCATCTACGACAGGCCGGGTCTATCATAGAGTTTAAAATGGAATCAAGACTCATCTCTTCAACCTAGATCCAAACCTCCCAGCACCCACTATAACTTGAGTTCCCTTCCTCTGTATCTCTTTAATTGTTTTGTTTTTTGTGTGCTTTGAGGCCCATGGGTAATTTATCGCTATACAAAAATTAAAATCAAACCAAATCACCACATCACTGCGACCAGACCAATGGCTTGCGCGAGACTCCAAGAGAAGGGCCGGTCAGGCCCGCGCAGCCACCTAAAAGGGGCGGAACACGTGAAATGAGGAAGAACAAGCGAAAATGTGGGCGTTACAAGGGACGCACCACCGTCAAACAATTGCACCACCAATACACGCGCAAAACAAACATATTCATGGAATTAAAAGAGAACACCGGTGCACGAAAAAGCATGCACACATCTAGAAACACCTACGCCACGTGATACAGGCATAAACGTCAACACACAAACTAACAAAAACAAATAAAAAGCATGTGCGCTCAACAAATGCACCGATACAGCCACGATGAATGCACCATTTGCTGCAGCTTTCCTGGGACACAACAGGAGAAAGAGGATGGCCAGGGCCCGGATCTTCCACCCAAGGACCAGTCTTTTTGAGATGCCTGATGACCAGGTCTATGGCAGGTATAGGTTCCCCCCCATATCATCCTAGACCTGGTCACAGAGTGGGAAGATGACCTCACATCACCCACCATGTGCTGACAAGCACTGAACCCCTTGAAAACGTTGCACACTGCTCTGCATTTTTTGGCTACTGGCTCATTCCAGCGGACCTCCCTTGCAGTCTTGCTGCTTACACCAGGTTTTGGCAATTATAACTGCACGTCCTTCTGTCTGCCAGCATATATATACCCAGAACACCAGCAGGAAGGCAGGCAGTGGTCCTGGAATTTTTTGGGGTGGCACACTTCCCAAAAGTGCTAGGTGCCATTGATTGCACTCATGTTGTCCACCTAGAGCAACAGAGCACATCTACCGCACCCGGAAACATTGGCACTCCATCCATGGTCAGGTTGTGTGTGATTTCAAGGGCATCATTACAGAAGTGTATGCTACACTGAACCCTGGAAGCTGGGAAGCATGGCAACACATGGCTCATTGGTGAGTATGAATGGCCATGCACATGCATGCATGGTGAACAGAGACCAATAGACACTGTCAACAAATGACAAAGACAACCATTCTTACCTCTACAGGGGACAGTGCCTACCCTCTGAGCATATACATGATGACGCCCATACGCAACCCCAACACACCTGCCGAGGTAAGGTACAACACTGCCCATATTGCAACTTCGGGCAGAGTGGAGATAACATTCAGAGTGCTCAAGTCACGTTTCCGCTCCCTTGACAACTCTGGTGGCGTGTTGCTAGATGCACCACCAGTAGTCTGCAGGATCATATTGGCAGCATGTGTCCTGCACAATGTTGCAACACAGCATGGCGTCCCGGTTTACCTGGTGGTGACACACTATCCACACCCACTGGCACACCGCTTGCATATGGCTGGGCAAAGGGCATGTGGAGAGGCTGCACATACCCAGCTTGTGCAATCGTTTTTTTTTTTTTTTTACTTTTGTTTATTGGCAGGAAGTCAAGACAGGTGCATCAGATAATGCGCAGCAACAAACGAGCATCATATCAGCGCACAAAAACATTACATCATAACTATTATGTACATTTTCAGGCAGGGGAGAGTTGAAGGCACAGAAAGGCACAAATGTCACATCTCTTATGGAGAGTTGGGTTGGACTAGCGTGGGGGTAGAGCTCCATTCGCTCTCATCACTATTGTTCAGGTAGCTGCAGAATTCAGACAATACATTTCTTGGGCGGGACGACTTGGGTAGGGATCCAATATACTCCTCTTCGCACATTTGCACCCAGGTGAGGGCTTTCAGCCACATCATAAAGGTGGTGGGGGGGGGTGTGGTGCTTCCAGCATTGCAGTATGCATCTTATGGCGACAATTGCACTTACATTTAAATATTTTGCCATTTTCCTCTCATTTTCTCCTACCCAGATTCCGAACAGCAAGGCTAATGGGTCTAGGTTTACTGGGGACACAATTATCTCTGAAAGCGCCTTAGTCACTTCCCTCCAGAACAGATTCAGCGCGGGGCATGACCAACACATGTGTATATGATCCGCCTCGCTAGATTTACATTTCGGGCATGTGTGGGTCAGGGTGCGTGTAAATTCACCACTCTGCGCGGTGTGTAATAAAGCCTATTCAGGAGTTTATATTGTATGCAGCGGAATCTGACACTAAGCAAGACTTTGCGTGTGTGTGCACACATTTTGTTCCACAGATCCTCAGTGATTTCCGTTTCCAGCTCCCCCGCCCATGCCTCCCGTAGTTTAAAGGATATAACCCCAATCTTTTCCAGCTGCATTTTGTACAGAGAGGATATCATGCCCCTGACTCCAGCGGAATTCGATATGTATTGGAGTTCGGGTGAGTCAGGGGGTTTGTCCGGGAATGAAGGCCACAAACTCCGTACCGCTGCTTTCAGCCTATAACATTGTAGCATCTCGAGCGCGGAGTTGGAATGCCCGGCCGCCATGTTTGGGGAGTAATAAACGTACCATCGTGAAACAAGTCAGTCAGTGCCTGATAGCCCAGGTTTTCCCAGTGCCGCAAGAGGTGTTGGTCGTGCATGGGGGGGAGTCCGGGGAACTGCCATATGGGAAGCCACTTATAGTACGGATGTTGTTCTTGTCCAGTGTGCAGTATGTTCCCCCAGGCTCTGATTGTAGTGGCCACCGGGTCTGACGGAGCGTCCGTCTGGAACATGTGGTGAAGTAATAAGGTCATGACGTTGGTACCCTCCCCAGCTAGTTTCTCTAACTTTACGTGTGGGGGTGGATCCAGGTGTGTGTACCAGTGGGCAGCATGTTGGGCCTGTGCCGCGTTCTAGTACAATAACAGGTCTGGGGCCATAAAACCCCCCTTCTCATAAGGTAGGGTCATGTGCTGCCACTTTTTCCAAACCGCACCGGAGTGCCAAAGAAATTGTGCGCACACCGAGTGAAGTCTCTTAAAGTATTGCATCCCGGGCCATACCGGAACGTTAACAAAGATATAGAGGAGCTTAGGAACCACTATCATTTTTATTAGGGAGAGCCTGCCCGCAAGGGATAGTGGGAGATTGCACCATTTGAGCATCTTAGATTTGACGTGCGTTGCCATTGCTTCATAGTTATCCGACAATAAGGAGGCTTTGGTTAGTGACACTTGAACCCCGAGGTATTTAATGCCACCCGGGGACCAGCGTAAGGGGTATTTGCATGCCGGTTGTTGAGTTGCTACAGTGAGCGGAAAGATGTCTGATTTGGAATAATTGATGGTGAAACTGGAGTACGTGCCTATTTTCGGATAATCGGGTCTAGGTGTGTGGAGGGGTTTCTGACATATAGAAGTACGTCATCTGCGTATAATGAGATGATTTCCGGCGTGTCTTGTAAACGAATGCCCTTGCTGGTGTGTCGATCCCTCACGTGATCAGCCATAGGCTCGATGGCGAGCGCAAAAAGGATGGGGGAGAATGGGCATCTCTGGGGAGTGCCTCTGTGTAACGCGAAGGGAGAGGAGGGAATAGAGCTGACCAGCACCCTAGCCAATGGCTCTGTGTACAGTAATTTTATATAGGAGATCATATTAGGTCCTACTCCCATTTTCGTTAGCACTGCCCATAGATATTGCCATGAAACCATGTCGAATGCCTTTTGGGCGTCCAACGTTACTGCCACCGCATCAGCCTTTGGGTCAATTCTGGATAGTACGTTGAATAGACGGCAGATGTTAAGCGCGGTGGAGCGACCGGGGACAAATTCACTTTGATCTGCGTGGACTAGATGGGGCATGAATGGGAGGAACCTGTTGGCGATTATCTTGGCAAAGATTTTCATGTCCGTATTGATGAGAGAAAGGGGCCTGTAGGACCCACATTCGTCCGGGGGTTTCCCTGGTTTGGGGAGGACCGTTATCAGGGCTTCTCTCAGAGAGGGGGGAGGGTGTTTAGCCGGAGTGATTCGATCCAGACCCCGTATAGCACAGGTGTTAGTATGGCAACATGCTCCCGATAGAACTCAGATGTGAGCCCATCAGGGCCCGGGTCTTGCCTTTAGGGAGGTCTGAGATCACCTGGACCATCTCATCCAAGGTAAACGGAGCGTCGAGGCGCTCCCTGGTGTCCTGGGAGATAAGGGTCATAGGGATGATTTCGAGCAGATCGTCCAAGGCCCGAGCAGTGTGCTCACGCTGGGGGCCATATAAATCAGCATAAAAGCTGGCAAAGGTGTCAAGAATAGCTTGGTCCGACCAGTGTCGCTGACCTTTTTCATCTATTATGCTATCAATGTGGGTCCTGCCCGCCTCGCTCGCACCAGCCTGGCCAGGGTTCTACCCGGTCTGTCCCCCTCACCATATCTTCGGGCCGCAACAGGACAGGCATAATATCACACCTCGCGCAAGGCATGTGCCTCAAATTGTTCCAGTTCCGTTCTGATTTTCGCTAGGGTTGTTGGGGCCGGTGTAGATACATATTCTTGTTCTAGGGTTTTGAGCTTGGTTTCGTAAGTGTTTAAGGCCTGCCTTATGGACTTGAGGACCCCAGCTTCCCTAGAGATACACATCCCTCGAATGTACACTTTAAATGCCTCCCAGCGGACCCCTTCAGGTGTATCAGACGCGTTGTTGATTTAAAAAAAAGTGTTTATGTCCGCTAGGATCTCAGCCTTAAAAACAATGTCCGACAGGGCGTCAGCCTTAAAGTGCCAGACGGGTCGGGGAGACAGTGTATTGCCAAGCTGTATCTGGAGCAGCACGGGGGAGTGATCAGAGAGTGTGCGTGCAAGGATCTTAACATCCGACACCCTACCCACGTGGCCCCCCGACAGAAGGAGCAAGTCTATTCTTGAGGAGCTATCATGCACCTTTGAATAGAAAGTATAGTCTCTTTCCTGGGGATGGAGCGTTCTCCACACATCATGTAGGTTCAGGGAGCTCATATGTGTGTGGAGTCGTCTGGCAGTTCGAGTTACGGCTCTACGAGTGGTAGTAGTTCTATCCAGGACGTTATCTAGTATAAGGTTCATGTCCCCCCCCAAATAATGGGGACTTCCACATATTTCATAAGGATGGCAATTAACGTGTCCATACATTCGGGGGAATCAGTGTTAGGTGCGTATGTGTTGACGAGCATACATTCTTTGTTGGCTAAAGTACAATGCAAGATCACATATCTACCTTCTGTGTCGATGTGGGATGTATGAAGTGTAAAGTTTACCGCTTTGTGGATGAGGGTAAGAACACCCCTGGCTTGAGTGGAATATTGACTGTACCCCCCTAACCCCCACCCCCACCGCCCTGTACAAACTGGCAGTGTGTCGATACCCACCCTTGGAGCAAACAACCGCGTGCCATCCCCAACTTGGCAACGCCTGCAAAATCGCCCAACCGGGGCATGAACACAAACCTTTCGCCTCAAGGGGCATTGCAGCTGCAGTGGGGGCTGCCGCTGCCGTCCGACCCACATTAATGAATACATTTGTAATGATGAACCATCATTAACCATTTAAACGGCTGAAGAAACATAGGTTACGAAGCAAGGACACATATGTTTAAGATCAACAAGGACATGGTAAGAACTGCCTCAGGCCAGTCGGAAACAATAATAATTAATTAATAATTCGCACAGCTGATGAAACTTAGGTTACAAAGAAAGAACACTCATGTACGAGGGTAACGAGGACCGAGCTGGCACCGCCCCAGGCCAGTGTATGGCAGTACATTCAGCTTTCGGAGTTCAGGTCCGGTGTGTGGCGTGCATTGAGGATAGGATGCGGCCCCTACAAGGAGTAGTGCTCTTGATATGGTGATGGTGGGCCGCGTTAGGCTCGAGATGGGACGATGAGGGGGAGAGCATCAGCACACCGGGGGAGCAGACAATCGATCGGCCAAGGCCACTGAGGCCTACAGAAGGAGCTTGGGATTCCTGGTGTTAGTCGTTGTCCATCGGTTCCTCTAGGGCATGGGTGCACAACATACGGCCCACGGGCCAGTTGGGGCCCGCCATGCTGTTTTTTCCAGCCCGCGAGGCACAAAGACTTTCCTAATGGAGGGCGGCCCACAAGCAGCATCGGCCGCCCTCCTTTAGGAAAGTCTTTGTTGTCTGCCGGGCCCGGACAAAACACTGGCCGTCATTGGCTCAGCACACACGCACCACATCGCTCCTACGAGCCACATAGTGCGTGTGTGCTGCACCAATGGAGTGCCAGGACTACGGCTGGCGTGGCCAGTAAGGCTTGATGCCAGAAGGCATTTCAGCCTTGCTTGCCACGCCAGCTGTAGTACTATTCCACTTACCTCGCCAGCTTTCCAACTTACCTGCCTTCCAGCACGTCTCCGGTAAGTGGTCTGTGTGTTTGTGTTTGTGTGTCGGGTCTGTTCTGCTGTATGTTTGTGTTGTGTATGTTGAGATGGGGGATGTGGGGGGGTATGTCGGATGTGTATGAATGTTTGTTTTTGAGTGTTTGTGTTGTGTATGTTGAGATGGGGGGTGGGTGGCGTGTCGGATGTGTATGAATGTTTGTTTTTGAGTGTTTGTGTTGTGTATGTTGAGATGGGGGCGTGTCGGATGTGTATGAATGTTTGTTTTTGAGTGTTTGTGTTATGTATGTTGGGATGGGGGGTCGGGGGTGTGTCGGATGTATATGAATTTTTGTTTTTGAGTGTTTGTGTTGTGTATGTCGAGATGGGGGGCGTGTCGGATATGTATGAATGTTTGTTTTTGAGTGTTTGGGTTGTGTATGTTGAAATGGGGGTGGGGGGTGTCGGATGTGTATGAATGTTTGTTTTTGAGTGTTTGTGTTGTGTATGTTGAGATGGGGGTGGGGGGCCGTTGGATGTGTATGAATGTTTGTTTTTGAGTGTTTGTGTTGTGTATGTTCAGATGGGGGTGTGGGGGTGTCGGATGTGTATGAATGTTTGTTTTTGAGTGTTTGTGTTGTGTATGTTCAGATGGGGGTTGGAGGGGTGTTGGATGTGTATGAATGTTTGTTTTTGAGTGTTTGTGTTGTGTATGTTGAGATGGGGTGGGGGCGTGTCAGATGTGTATGAATGTTTGTTTTTGAGTGTTTGTGTTGTGTATGTTGAGATGGGGGTGGGGGGCCTGTCAGATGTGTATGAATGTTTGTTTTTGAGTGTTTGTGTTGTGTATGTTGAGATGGGGGGGCGTGTCGGATGTGTATGAATGTTTGTTTTTGAGTGTGTTGTGTATGTTGGGGTGGGGGAGTTTCGGATGTGTATGAATGTTTGTTTTTGAATGTTTGTGTTGTGTATGTTGAGATGGGGGTTGGGGGGTGTGTCGGATGTGTATGAATGTTTGTTTTTGAGTGTTTGTGTTGTGTCTGTTGAGATGGGGGGGGGGTGCCGTATGTGTATGAATGTTTGTTTTTGAGTGTTTGTGTTGTGTATGTTGAGATGGGGGGGTAGGGGGCGTGTCAGATGTGTATGAATGTTTTTGAGTGTTTGTGTTGTGTATGTTGAGATGGGGTGGGAGGGGTGTCGGATGTGTATGAATGTTTGTTTTTGAGTGTTTGTGTTGTGTCTGTTGAGATGGGGGGGTGTGCCGGATGTGTATGAATGTTTGTTTTTGAGTGTTTGTGTTGTGTATGTTGAGATGGGGGGTAGGGGGCGTGTCAGATGTGTATGAATGTTTTTGAGTGTTTGTGTTGTGTATGTTGAGATGGGGCGTGGGGGGTAAGTCGGATGTGTATGAATTTTTGTTTTTGAGTGTTTGTGTTGTGTATGTTGAGATGGGGGTGGGGGGGCGTGTCGGATGTGTATGAATGTTTGTTTTTGAGTGTTTGTGTTGTGTCTGTTGAGATGGGGGGGTGTGCCGGATGTGTATGAATGTTTGTTTTTGAGTGTTTGTGTTGTGTATGTTGAGATGGGGGGGTAGGGGGCGTGTCAGATGTGTATGAATGTTTTTGAGTGTTTGTGTTGTGTATGTTGAGATGGGGCGTGGGGGGTAAGTCGGATGTGTATGAATTTTTGTTTTTGAGTGTTTGTGTTGTGTATGTTGAGATGGGGGGGTGGGGGGTGTGTCGGATGTGTATGAATGTTTGTTTTTGAGTGTTTGTGTTGTGTATGTTGAGATGGGGGTGGGGGGCCGTCGGATGTGTATGAATGTTTGTTTTTCAGTGTTTGTGTTGTGTATGTTGAGATGGGGGTGGGGGTGTCGGATGTGTATGAATGTTTGTTTTTGAGTGTTTGTGTTGTGTATGTTGAGATGGGGGCTGGGGGCCGTCGGATGTGTATGAATGTTTGTTTATGAGTGTTTGTGTTGTGTATGTTGAGATGGGGGGTGGAGGGGTGTCGGATGTGTATGAATGTTTGTTTTTGAGTGTTTGTGTTGTGTATGTTGAGATGGGGATGGGGGGGCGTGCAGATGTGTATGAATGTTTGTTTTTGAGTGTTTGTGTTGTGTATGTTGAGATGGGGGTGGGGGTGTGTCAGATGTGTATGAATGTTTGTTTTTGAGTGTTTGTGTTGTGTATGTTGAGATGGGGGGTGGGGGGCGTGTCGGATGTATATGAATGTTTGTTTTTGAGTGATTGTATTGTGTATGTTGAGATGGGAGGGTGTGTCGGATGTGTATGAATGTTTGTTTTTGAGTGTTTGTGTTGTGTATGTTGAGATGGGGGGTGCGGGGCGTGTCGGATGTATATGAATGTTTGTTTTTGAGTGTTTGTGTTGTGTATGTTGAGATGGGGGCTGGGGGCCGTCGGATGTGTATGAATGTTTGTTTATGAGTGTTTGTGTTGTGTATGTTGAGATGGGGCGTGGGGGGTAAGTCGGATGTGTATGAATTTTTGTTTTTGAGTGTTTGTGTTGTGTATGTTGAGATGGGGGGGTGGGGGGTGTGTCGGATGTGTATGAATGTTTGTTTTTGAGTGTTTGTGTTGTGTATGTTGAGATGGGGGTGGGGGGCCGTCGGATGTGTATGAATGTTTGTTTTTCAGTGTTTGTGTTGTGTATGTTGAGATGGGGGTGGGGGTGTCGGATGTGTATGAATGTTTGTTTTTGAGTGTTTGTGTTGTGTATGTTGAGATGGGGGCTGGGGGCCGTCGGATGTGTATGAATGTTTGTTTATGAGTGTTTGTGTTGTGTATGTTGAGATGGGGGGTGGAGGGGTGTCGGATGTGTATGAATGTTTGTTTTTGAGTGTTTGTGTTGTGTATGTTGAGATGGGGATGGGGGGGCGTGCAGATGTGTATGAATGTTTGTTTTTGAGTGTTTGTGTTGTGTATGTTGAGATGGGGGTGGGGGTGTGTCAGATGTGTATGAATGTTTGTTTTTGAGTGTTTGTGTTGTGTATGTTGAGATGGGGGGTGGGGGGCGTGTCGGATGTATATGAATGTTTGTTTTTGAGTGATTGTATTGTGTATGTTGAGATGGGAGGGTGTGTCGGATGTGTATGAATGTTTGTTTTTGAGTGTTTGTGTTGTGTATGTTGAGATGGGGGGTGGGGGGCGTGTCGGATGTATATGAATGTTTGTTTTTGAGTGTTTGTATTGTGTATGTTGAGATGGGGGGGTGTGTCGGATGTGTATGAATGTTTGTTTTTGAGTGTTTGTGTTGTGTATGTTGAGATGGGGTAGGGGGGCGTGTCGGATGTGCATGAATGTTTTTGAGTGTTTGTGTTGTGTATGTTGAGATGGGGGAGGGGGGCGTGTCGGATGTATATGAATGTTTGTTTTTGAGTGTTTGTGTTGTGTCTGTTGAGATGGGGGGTGGGGTCGTGCCGGATGTGTATGAATGTTTGTTTTTGAGTGTTTGTGTTGTGTATGTTGAGATGGGGGGGGTAGGGGGCGTGTCAGATGTGTATGAATGTTTTTGAGTGTTTGTGTTGTGTATGTTGAGATGGGGGTGGGGGGCGTGTCGGATGTATATGAATGTTTGTTTTTGAGTGTTTGTGTTGTGTCTGTTGAGATGGGGGGTGGGGTCGTGCCAGATGTGTATGAATGTTTGTTTTTGAGTGTTTGTGTTGTGTATGTTGAGATGGGGGTGGGGGTGTGTCAGATGTGTATGAATGTTTGTTTTTGAGTGTTTGTATTGTGTATGTTGAGATGGGGGGGTGTGTCGGATGTGTATGAATGTTTGTTTTTGAGTGTTTGTGTTGTGTATGTTGAGATGGGGTAGGGGGGCGTGTCGGATGTGTATGAATGTTTTTGAGTGTTTGTGTTGTGTCTGTTGAGATGGGGGGTGGGGTCGTGCCGGATGTGTATGAATGTTTGTTTTTGAGTGTTTGTGTTGTGTATGTTGAGATGGGGGGGGTAGGGGGCGTGTCAGATGTGTATGAATGTTTTTGAGTGTTTGTGTTGTGTATGTTGAGATGGGGGTGGGGGGTGTGTCGGATGTATATGAATGTTTGTTTTTGAGTGTGTTTTTTTTTTTTTTTTTTTTTATTATTTGATTTAATTGTACAAACAATTTTTTCAAAAGTAAAACAAAAAAAAAGTCCAATGTTTCCATAGATTCCAGAGTGGTCCCTTTCAGCCTTAAGTGATCCAAAAGAAGGCGCGAAAAGAAAATCCCTTCCTTATCCTCCATTTTGACCCATAATGTTTATTTCGCTGCCTGACCTGTTGGATTATTTGCGTAGTTCTAGTTGTTCTCAAGGTCTTTAGCCAATTTCTGTTATCAAGCTTCCTTCCATTATTTATTTATTTATATAATCCTTTAAGTCTCTTCGTGTACTCATACATTTTCAAACTTGAAGTCTTTCACTTCGATGGAATTCTTTTTCTTCCCCTGGAAGTTCCTCCTATTACTTTTACTTAGTTGTTAGCCTAAGGTTTTCAAAGAAGGAGGCCACTGCAATCACATTTTTGTTATTTTCTCCTTCGTTAAAGGCCTGCCACCAGTCATCCTCTGTCAGTGTGGAAAACGATTGCATTATTTTTCCTATATAAGCTGCTCTCGATGTATTGGTACCTTCACATTTGAGTAGAAGATGTCGGCTAGTTTCTACTATCTCCTCTGATTTGCAGTATCTACATTTATTATCTGATGACAATTTCCTTATAGATAGGATTTTGTTAGTATGTAGTTGATTTAATCGAAATCTCAAATATGTTCTAGCCAGCCTTTTATCCGGGAACTTTTTCAGATAACCTCTTGTATCATACAGTTTTTTCGGGGTCGTTGGGAAATCTTTCATCAGCTTATATGATCGCGCTATGTCCTCTGTCCTAATCCAATCTGCTTCAAATAGTTTTTTTGATATCTTGACTGGGTTTGTTTCAAGTGTCTCATCTGCGACATCTAGATCTTTCAGTAGCTTCATATTTCTCAACTTCCAATCTTTTAGTGCCCGAATCTTGTTCGTTGTCATCTCCTTATTCACCAACTCCAAAGGTTTTAATTTATTCTTCAGTTGGAGTTTTCGATATAGCATTAGCATGTTTCTCTCCTGGATCGCTTTTAGTGACACGAGACATAGCTCTCTCCTTAACAATGGCATAGGTGTAGATTGTGCCAGATTAAGCACTTTCTTCCAGAAATAGCTCTCTAGTTTAATCCACAGTGTGTCAGGTATTAGGAACATTGCATCAGCTCCATAGAGGATCGCAGGGACCACCTTTGCCTTATAGAAGTTGATGACTGCCAGTAATGAAAATTTCCCATATTTTTTGTCAATCATCCTTGCTTGTGTTGTTAACGTTTTTATCTTTGTCCATAGCAGATTTTGCATTGTTATTTCTGACTCGTTGATTGACATCATGACTCCCAGATATTTGAAGTCTTTTACTTTTTCCAGTTTTAACCCCTCCGCCAGTTCTGCTTGCTTTGGTTCTTCTTTTTCTTGCCTTCCCAGGCCATTATTTTGGTTTTTTCTGGATTTAGCTTTAGGTTATTCTGCTTTAAATATATGATCAGATTCGTCAGCTGTCTTTGCAGACCTATCGGCGTGTTATCTATCAAAATGATATCGTCTGCATATAACAAGCGCGATATTTTTTCACCCCCAATAACAGGAGGGAAGCATCTTATTGCCTTCTCGTGTTCAGCATAGTCAGCGATGTATGCGTTAAATAAAGCAGGGGCCAGGGGGCAGCCTTGTTTCACCCCCCTGGAAGTTGGAATTTCCCTCGACAATAGACCATCTTGCCCAAGCCTTACTTTGATAGATGTGTCCTGGTACAATGTTTGAATCGGGCCCATAATAGCTGGAGGGCATTTCATAGCGGCCAGCTTTTCCCATAGTTTGTCCCTGTTGACCTGGTCAAAAGCCTGTACCAGGTCAACGAATGCCATGTATACGGGTTGACCGGTCTGCATAGCCTTGGCCTTGATTGTTGTTAGCGTCAGTATATTGATCGATGTTCCTGCATTTTTTACAAATCCTGTCTGGAATGGGTCTCCACCATTTTTGGCTTTGAGCCACGTTTGAAATGCTTCCAAGGCGAGGCCGCCGTATATTTTCCCAATGACATCCAACAAGGATATAGGGCGGTAGTGGCATGGATCTTCTCGATTTCCACGTTTAAATATTGGAACCACTATCGCTTTTCTCCATGAAGCTGGTATATTTTGCTCCTGGTTGCAGGTTTTAAAGATGTTACTGATCAAGGGAGCCCATATTTCTTGGTGTTGTTTTAGGTCACAATTTGTGATCCCATCCGGCCCCGGGGCCCTTGAGTTGTTAAGTTTTTTGATTTTTGCCAGGATATCTTCTTCCTTTGTTGTGATCTCCCACGGCAGGTCAGTCCCCTTTTTCCTTTTTCGGAGGCAGGCACTCTCTATATCGGGCAGTGGTGCATATAGGTTGGAGAAGTGGGAGATCCAGCTGCCTTCTCCTACACAGTTTTGTAGGGCGGTAGTAGATGACGTCATAGTTCCCTTTATAAGGGTCCAAAAGTCTCTTGATTTTTTCCCACATAATGTTTTTAACATTAACTCCGAATCTGCCTGGTAAAGGGAGTGCCTTTTTGAATTATCCAGGATTTATAATTCCTATTGGCGCTCTTCCAACTTTCATGTGCCTCTTGTGTATCGGATCTGATCGCCATCCGCTTTAGTTTTCGTACAGTTCTTCTTCTTATTACTAGTTCCTGGTTATAGGCATGAAGATAATTCATTGAGATCTTTTTGGTTTTGTTTGTCGTCTTCATGTATTTATTTAGCAGAAGTGTATAATCCATCGTCTTCTCTGACTTCTTTTTTATTGTATTAACTTCCCCATCCATTATCCTGGAGTATTTTTCAGAAATCTGCTTTATTGCGTTCTCCGTCAATTTTAACCTGGATTCCTTGATGTTCACATCTAATTCTTGGTTGAAGAGCTGTTGCGGTTTCTGTGAGTTCGCCCACCTTATATGCTGTAAATTGTGATCACAATTTTGAGTCCTTACTATCGCGAAACTGACTATAGTTCCCAGCAGCTCCTTGGACACAAATGTGTGGTCTAGTGTCCCTGATTGTTCCATTCTTTGCCAAGAAGGGATCATCAGGTTTTTATCTGATCGTATCCAATGCAGGTTGTGCAGGTCTCTTGAACTCAATATTCTTTCGAGTTGTTCACGTCTTTTCAAGATTGGCGCAGATTTTGATAAATGTGGTCGTTGGTTTCCAATGTTCTTGCATATAGCATTGAAATCCCCTGTGATTATAGTGTGATTACACGTTTGGTTTTCCGTATTTTCATCTAGAATATTTGTAAGATTTTCCAGATACAGCTCGTCCTTGCTCAACTCTGGGTTCCAGTACGTGTTAATTAGTAGTATGCGCTCTTCCTTTTCTCTACTACTACTGTCTATATATTTCCAGGATATTATTAAAATTTGGGATTGATCGCAAGTATTTTTTTGTTCTATCACCTCCAATCCAATACCTGATCTTATTGCTGTAAGTAAGCCAGCAGTGGGACGGCCTTTTAGGCCCTGTTTTGCAGGTATAGCGAATGTAGAGTATCCATCCATTTCTGGTTTCTGTGTTAACCATGTCTCCTGTAGACATAGTATATCCCATTGCCCCAGATTCACGTCACTCTTTAGAGTTAGGTGACTGAACCCTCGTGTGTTCCAAGAGGCCATTTCTATGAAAAAGTTTCTCCGTGTCAATAAGGAACATTCTTTTACCAGTTGATCAACCTGAGGAATCCCGATCAGGTTTTCTAGTTGCTAATTGTGTTTCTTTATATATGTGTCCGACACTTTCCATGACCAGTTTGGCGGTGATCTCCTCACAATATTTTCCGCTCCATGGCTACTCTTATGGGCGGAGTCTTTACTTCCTTTTAATCCATGTTGGTTTTCTTTTTCTTTTTTCTCCTTCACGGGTTGTTTTTGATTTTGTTCAACATCACCCGTCCTTTCCCTTCCTTTTAGGTTTCCCCATCGAGTATTTCCGATGTTTTTATGAGGAGTATCTTTTGTCTCATCCTCTTGTCTTGACGTCTTAATCCGTGATTTCCTTAGATCATATCCCAGGATATCAAAGTTTGCTGTTTCGTTCTCAAGCATCGTTTTGATAACTTCTGACTTAATATGTAGATATCAGCAATCTTTTCTCCCAGTTTCACAAGGTTCTACCATCCATAAATCTCGATTTTCAACGCATCGTAATCTTGGAATCTGTTTGAATAGGTCGATAATTGTATTTCTGTTTAGAATTAGATTGTCTTTAGAGCTTTTTTTCCGTTCCAAACGAAATATACATGAGCTTTGTATTCTAGACGAGTATGGTTTGTCAGTTTGTTCTTTATTTGGTGTGTTTTGCCTCAGCTCATTACTCCACCTTGGTTTCTGATTTGTCGGAGAGAAATTTCTACCCGTGGTGTTCCTGGGTTTGTTTCTAGGTGGAGTAACCCTTATTTCCTTCTTCTGGTCGGATTTCTTTCTTTGAGCTTCTTTCCGGCCTGCTGAACATTTTGGGGTCCGTTTGTTTTCTTCTAGGGTTAAATTTCCTTTCCCTATTGTAAACAGCCTCTTGTCTTGATTTTCTTTTTTATTATTTGCAACCTTCTCAGGCGCTCCCGATTTTTCATTCTCTCCTATGATACGAACCTTCTTCTTTGGTTCCATTTCCATGTTAGAGAGGTCCAGTATGACTGCTTTTCTTTTAAATCTTGGAGATGCGTTATTTTCTGTTTCGTATTCATCCACTGTGTATACACTCCATTCACTTATATCAGTTCCTGAATCTATTGTCTCGTCAAGTGGTTGACTACAGTTAGTAATAATTTTATTTATTGTCTTAGTGGCTTTTTTTCCGTGCACATTTTCTTTCTTGTTTGTTTAGACTGGCTATTACTGTTCACTGTACTTGTTAATAATTGTGGACTACTCACAATTGATTTTTGATTTGTGAATATTCCAAATGTGAAATTTGTTTTATTTCCTGGCTCTTTCTCTTTCCCCTTTTGGGTTATAACCACTTTTTCTTTCTGTTGTTTTGTCTGCTTGTTCTTTATTTCCAACCCGTCTTGGGTCTCCTTTCTTACTATTTTGGTGTTTCCATTTGGTTCTTTTGAGGACACTTTTTTCCCACCTTCTATCACCTTCTTCTTCTCCAGATCTAAGTTCGTCGGTGAAATTCCTCCGTTATCTTTCTCTATCAACCCATCTTCATGTATTTTCAGTGGCCTGTCTTTTGCTGTTACATATCCTTCCAGATATGTTAATTTCGTGTTCATAAGGGCGATCAAAGAAGTCTGGTCCCTTGCTGTATCATTTAAAGCCTCGTATAGCTTTGTAAAGGGTGCTAGCGCTATGGTTAGAGTCGACATTATTGACATTAAGTCTGTTTTTTGTATTGGGTCGCTATTTGAAGATGAGGGTTCTTCACTACCTCTTCTGCTAGTGAATGATGTTTTGTTTTCTGCCGACGTTTTTGATTGTGGCGATCTTGTGTTTCTGTTTGGGTTTCTAGCTGTTCCGCCCATTTCGTCATTTTTGCTAAGATTAAATTCAGTTTGTGTCCCAGCTTTCTCTATATTCCCAGAATTTGCGTCTTGCGTTAAAGCTGTTGTCTGTGTTGCAACTGAAACTTTTTTTATTGCCATTGGTTCTGTTAAAAATAGAGTGGTCTGAGTGCTGATAGCTGATGTTTCAGGCCTAAGGGTCTCGATCTCCTTCATTTGTGATGAAGGCGTGGTGGATAGGATCGCTTTTTCACTGAGTAGACTGTGTTTAACGGCCGGCTTCTTAAAATGCCATCTAACCTGCGCATTATTAACTTCCTTCGCTTCTTGCCCTCTTATATCCTCTCTCTCTGTGACTGACGTGGTGTCACAGTCTTCCGTCTGTAGCACACTATTTAGTAGATCTGCATCAGATATTTCTTCTTCTATATACTTTTCCTTGAGTTCTTTAAGGCCAAAGTAGCTTTTTATACGGTCTTCCTTTGTTAGATTCAGCAAGGTCGATTTATAGGCCGACTTTTTTTTTTTGCCTTTGAATTTCGGTGGGTTAGTCAGTAATTTGCAATACTGTTGTTTCTGGGATTTCTTTCCTTGCTTCCTTTTACCACCTTTTCCACTTTCCATTGCTGTGGACTTTGTTTTTATTTGATCTTCCGATTCATATCTCTTGGAATTATCCTCCTTATCTGATCCTGTCTGTATTTCTTGCGTCGTTTCGACTCCTCCACTTACGTTTTTCTCTTCAGACATTTTGTCAGTTATTATATTTGTATCTAAAGATTCATCCATCTTGCTTTTAAGAAGTTGATGTAGACGATCATATAAGGCCGCGTTTGGAGTTGCAGCGATATCATCGTTATAAAAAGCGTCATGTATCGATGTTATTTCTTCTAATGACTCATCCATGATTGCTGTTGTTTTTGTTGGAATTTGTATCTTGCCAATTGAGATTTGTCTAGGAGTTGAGTGCATTTCCACTATGATTTCCATTTTTTGATTTGGTATCTGGGTTTGCTCAGGAGGATTATCGTCTGTTGCAGGCGAGGTCAAGGTGTTATCTTTTTCTAAAGTTTCCTCAACTGCTTTTTGCAAATAAACTGCGTTTTCGGTATATTGATCAGCCACCTTGTTCTCTCCCTCCACCTCCCCCAACTGTATTTTTTGCCTTATATCCTTCAGGCCTTTGCAATTTGTCTCCGAATCCTGTTCCATCGGCGGCTCTTCAGTCATCTCTGCTCTGGCTTCCGATGTTATTTCCTCTATTGGAGGGCTTGGTTCCGCCTCCTTTGCTAAATTAGTATTTAGGGTAGCTCCTGCCTTTTCAACATCTCTCACCATGCATGGTATTGTTCCTTCATTGACCAGATAATCCACCTCTTTTACCCCTATATGGGTGTCAAAAGAATGGACTCCCCCTTCGCATACTCCCTCCTTCTCCATGTAATTCGTAGGTCCAATTCCAATGGTGCCCTTCAGGGCACTCCTGAGTAAGGGCCCCTGATTTCCCACTTTCCCCCCTTCTTTTTCCAACTGCCCCAAAATTGATTCAGCTTTCCTCGCGAACCACGAGGTCTCATCTCTCTTAGCGGTTGGCCATTTTATTTTGGACTGCGTCGGGTCTCTCATCAGGGCCTTCGAGTGTCTCCTCACCCTTTTCGATTTCCCCTCCGGCATGCCTCCTTTTCTCCCACTTGGACAGTGCCCAGTCGCCTGTGGCAGAGACATGTCCGCTGGCAAATGTGTGGAAACCGCCTCATGAGTGTTGGAAGGTGGAGGGTATAGAGGCAGCGTGGAGGCCCTACCTTCCTCCGTATTCTCGTTGGGGATTAGGTCAGAGGGAATCGTAATCCCTACTTCTTCCTTTTCGGGGACCCAGTCTTCGGCCCCTCCCGAACCCTTCTTTTCATTTAATTTCTTACCTTCCAGACAATTGGACCTGTCCATTTTCGAGTGCACGCCCACCTCGCACTCCACTCCTAATTCACATCTTGGGATATGTAGTGGGTTCACCTTCTCCTTTGGTGAGGCGGGACTCATCCTAGCCTCCTGTTGCCTCCAGTCACGAGCAGTCCCACAGCTCCACAGACTCCCAACAGACTTTGCCTCCGCCCTTTTCGCGACTCCGGGCTTATCGCCGCAAGGGTGACGCGGCCGGCCTTTAATCCAGCTGGTCAGGTCACGTGATCAGTCACGTGATTGCCTCTTCACAACAAGAAGCTGAGATGCGGTGGTTTAAAGGGCCAGAGCCCTAGTCCAATCCACTCCGTGGTATATAGGTGTAGCTCGCCTCACTCCCAGTCTCTCAGCCTGCGCCACGGGCACACGCAGGTTAAGCACAGGAATGGCACAGGGGTCACAGCTCCACAGACTCCCAACAGACTTTGCCTCCGCCCTTTTCGCGACTCCGGGCTTATGTTTTTGAGTGTTTGTGTTGTGTCTGTTGAGATGGGGGGGTGGGGTCGTGCCAGATGTGTATGAATGTTTGTTTTTGAGTGTTTGTGTTGTGTCTGTTGAGATGGGGGGTGGGGTCGTGCCGGATGTGTATGAATGTTTGTTTTTGAGTGTTTGTGTTGTGTATGTTGAGATGGGGGGGTAGGGGGCGTGTCAGATGTGTATGAATGTTTTTGAGTGTTTGTGTTGTGTATGTTGAGATGGGGGTGGGGGGCGTGTCGGATGTATATGAATGTTTGTTTTTGAGTGTTTGTGTTGTGTCTGTTGAGATGGGGGGGGGGGTGGGGTCGTGCCAGATGTGTATGAATGTTTGTTTTTGAGTGTTTGTGTTGTGTATGTTGAGATGGGGGGTGGGGGGCGTGTCGGATGTATATGAATGTTTGTTTTTGAGTGTTTGTGTTGTGTATGTTGAGATGGGGGGCTGGGGGTTCGTGTCGGATGTGTATGAGTGTTTGTGTTGTGCATGTTGAGATGGGGGGGGTGGGGAGGCATGTTGGATGTGTATGAATGTTTGTTTTTGAATGTTTGTGTTGTGTATGTTGAGATGGGGGTGGGGGCGTTTCGGATGTGCATGAATGTTTGTTTTTGAATGCTTGTGTTGTGTATGTTGAGATGCATGTATGGGTGCTTGTTTGAGAGTGTGAGTGCTGAGTTGGGGGGTGGGGGGGTTCGGGTCTGTATGGGTGCATGTTTGAGAGTGTGCTGATTTGGGGGGTGGGGGGTTCGGGTCTGTATGGGTGCATGTTTGAGAGTGTGTGTGCTGAGTTGGGGGATGGGGGGTTCGGGTCTGTATGGGCGCATGGTGTATGCTTGAGAGTGTGTGTGCTGAGTTGGGGGGGTGGGGGGTTCGGGTGTGCATGAATGTTTGTTTTTGTATGTTTGTGTTGTGTATGTTGAGATGCATGTATGGGTGCAAGCTTCAGAGTTTGTGTACTGAGTTGGGGGGTTCAGGTCTGTATGGGTGCATGCTTGAGAATGTGTGTGTTGCGTTGGGGGGCGGGGGGTTCGGATCTGTATGTGTGCATGCCTGAGAGTCTGTGTGCTGAGTTGGGGGGTGGGGGTTCGGGTCTGTATGGGTGCATGCTTGAGAGTGTGTTTGGGGCATAGTGTTTGGTTGGGGGTCAGGGGAGCCATGGGGCATAGTGTTTAGTTGGGGGTGAGGCGGCCAATGGGCATAGTGTTTGGTTGGGGGTGGGGGCCATGGGGCACAGTGTTTGGTTGGGGGTGAGGGGGCCATGGGGCATAGTGTTTGGTCGGGGGTGAGGGACAGGGGGCATAGTGTTTGCTTGGGGGGTGAGGGACAGGGGGCATAGTGTTTGGTTGGGGGTGGGAACCATGGGGCATAGTGTTTGTTTGGGGGTAAGGGGGCCATGGGGCATAGTGTTTGGTTGGGGGTGAGGGACAGGGGGCATAGTGTTTGCTTGGGGGGTGAGGGATAGGGGGCATAGAGTTTGGTTGGGGGTGGGAGCCATGGGGCATAGTGTTTGGTTGGGGGTGAGGGGGCCATGGGGCATAGTGTTTGGTTGGGGGTGAGGGAGCCATGGGGCATAGTGTTTGGTTGGGGGTGAGGGACAGGGGGCATAGTGTTTGCTTGGGGGAGAGGGACAGGGGGCATAGTATTTGGTTGGGGGTGGGAGCCATGGGGCATAGTGTTTGGTTGGGGGTGAGGGGGCCATGGGGCATAGTGTTTGGCTGGGGGTGAGGGGGCAGTGGGGCATAGTGTTTGGTTGGGGGTGAGGGACAGGGGGCATAGTGTTTGCTTGGGGGGTGAGGGACAGGGGGCATAGTGTTTGGTTGGGGGTGAGAGCCATGGGGCATAGTATTTGGTTGTGGGTGAGGGGGCCATGGGGCATAGTGTTTGGTTGGGGTTGAGGGACAGGGGGCATAGTGTTTGCTTGGGGGGTGAGGGACAGGGGGCATAGTGTTTGGGTGGCGGTGGGAGCCATGGGGCATAGTGTTTGGTTGGGGATGAGGGGGCCATGGGGCATAGTGTTTGGTTGGGGGCGAGGGGGCCATGGGGCATAGTGTTTGGTTGGGGGTGTGGGACAGGGGGCATAGTGTTTGCTTGGGGGGTGAGGGACAGGGGGCATAGTGTTTGGTTGGGGGTGGGAGCCATGGTGCATAGTGTTTGGTTGGGGGTGAGGGGGCCATGGGGCATAGTGTTTGGTTGGGGGTGAGGGACAGGGGGCATAGTGTTTGGTTGAGGATGGGAGCCATGGGAATAGTGTTTGGTTGGGGGTGAGGGGGCCATGGGGTATAGTGTTTGGTTGGGGTGAGGGACAGGGGGCATAGTGTTTGCTTGAGGCGTGGGGGCCATAGGGCATAGTGTTTGGTTGGGGGTGAGGGGAGCCATGGGGTATAGTGTTTGGTTGGGGGTAAGGGGGCCATGGGGCATAGTGTTTGGTTGGGGGTGAGGGGGCCATGGGGCATAGTGCTTGGTTGGGGGTGGGAGCCATGGGGCATAGTGTTGCACTCCAAGAGTGAACTCAATAATAAAGCTAAAACAGGCACAGTTAGGAGATGTACATCCTTTGCTTTTTTGAGGAAACCTGACTCAACGAAGGCCACACTCCTCTTGGGCAACCCAAACAGCAAACTATAGCAGTCCAAAATAACGGAATGTCCAA
This sequence comes from Ambystoma mexicanum, assembly GCF_040938575.1. Taxonomy (NCBI): domain Eukaryota; kingdom Metazoa; phylum Chordata; class Amphibia; order Caudata; family Ambystomatidae; genus Ambystoma; species Ambystoma mexicanum. The sequence continues at coordinate 1,457,644,283 of NC_090922.1, forward strand.
TAAAGGGTCAATAAAATATATACAATTTAATTAAACAGACGATATACAATAACTAAATTGAAATAAATAACAATGGAAAATGTGTAGTGCAAAATGTAAGTTTGAAATGCAATAAAAATTGTTACCCCTCAAAAACATATTCTTTTTCCATGTGTTTAATACAAATTGGGGGTTGAAAAAGCCTCCTGACATGTCCCGCCTACCGCCCCGCCCACTTTTACTTTTCGGCCCACTAAAGCCCTCATGTAAGGTACTTTCGGCCCTCTGTCAAAATCAGTTGTGCACCCCTGCTCTAGGGGATCCGCCAGTGGGATCTGCGCCTCAATGAATTTAACAGCCTCGTCAGGGACCGTGAAGAAGTAGAGCTTGTTGCGAAGGGTGAATTTTAGGCGAGCAGGGAAAAGCATTGCGTACTCGATTTTCCTATCTCTTAGCATTTTCTTCACCCCATCGAATCTGCGTCTCTCCATCTGCACCCCCACCGAAAAATCAGGGAAGATCCTGATGATTTGCGAATCCAGCCTTAGTTCCCCTTTTTCCCTGGCCAATCGGAGTATGTGATCCCTGTCCTTGTAGCTGAGCAGTTTTGCTATTATTGGCCTGGGGAAGTCTCCTGGTTTAGGCCGAGGTGCCAGTGAACGATGAGCTCTTTCAACCGTGAAGAATGGTGAGAGATCAGGGTCGTCAAGGAAGTCTTTGATGAGTTTTTCGACCGCAAGCTCCATGCGCCCCTTAAGCGCAGATTCGGGAACCCCCACTATGCGAATGTTATTTCTTCGCGACCTCGATTCGAGGTCGTCGCATTTAGCTTTGACCTGTTTTATGTCTCGGACAAGCTCTGAAACTGTGTTTTGTAGGGTATTCACATTGTCCTCATTAGTTCCTATCCTTTGCTCCGCTTCGGTGATCCTGGCCCCATGTTGGTCAAGTTTAGCCCTTAAAGAAGCCACATTCGCGTTGATGTCATCCAGCTTTTCATGGAAGCCTGCAATGTTTTTGGCCATGGATTCCATCATTGCGGCCAAGTCTGGTTGCGGGGGGTCCGGCAGGACCTCGCCATCCTCCTGTGCTGCAGAGGATGACACCTGGGCCGCCCTGGGCGCCGCCTTGGTAAACTTGTCATTGGCGCCCACCTTGACAGCACCTCAAGCTCTGTTGGACATTGCTGCGGAGGGGAGCAGCGACTGACTCGGTGGGGTAGTTGTTGGCCAGAGGCTGGGTCCTCGTAGAGGGGAAGGTAGGAGGTCAGCGGTAGCAGCGTATAGGTAGATCGAGTTCGGTGGGGCTGGTGTTGTCACAGCCTGATAGAGGGGGCTCGTTTGTGGCAGGGCATTGATGATGAAGCAGCAGTGGTCAGCACATAGCCTGGGGGGCTGTATAGTACTGAGTCTTGCTGGGGCCTCGCAGCGGCCATCGGCGACGCAAGTGGAGCAAACTGGGGGAGGACCGGCGAGTTCAGTGTGATTTGTGTCACTTTGGAGTATGCCTGGGCCCGCAGGGCGATGAGCTGTTAGTGAGGCAGGTAGGGTTCCTCCCTGGATTAAATGGGTGACACTGTTCTCAGCTACGTGCGTTGAGAAAGTAGGGTGCTTCCCCCTTCATTAGCACCCTGAAAATCTCAGAGCCGCGGTAGGAGACTCCCGCGCGTGAATATGTGGAGCCACTGGGGTGGCCAAAGGAGTGATAGGCAAGCAAGTTCCAGCGCGTGGACTGCGGGGGCTCACAGACACCGTGGGCACAGAGAGTTTGGGGGAAGCAGAGCGGGCTTATGTTTAGGCAGTCTCACTGGATGCAGAACCAGTAGCGGGGAGAGTAGAGGGCCTCCAGCAGGATGTAGCAGAGTGGTGTAGTTCAGTTTACAGCACCCACCTTACAGCCTTTAGGGTGGCTGAACCCGTGTGTTCCTGGCGTAAGTCTGCACTTCCAGAGGGCAGCGGTCCACCCAGCGGGGTCCGGTTCTGACCTGAGGCCAGTGATGTCTGGGGGCCGCGGCCAGCCTTAGGTTGATGTCGCGATCTTACAGATGAGGGCTGCGCAACGGCCCAGTATTTCTCAGCCCAGCCCAGGGGCATCCCTGGGGGGGGGCAGTGTCAGCAGGTCCCCGGTGGGATAGGGCCCAATCTTGTAAGCAGCCGCAGGGGGGCAGCGCACACCTCCCACGGCCGTTGCCAGCCAAAGATGCCGCCTTTCGTGTATTGGGTCCGCCAGGAAGGGAGAGCAGGCCTGCTCGTGTGGCGTCTTCGGGTCCTTGGGCCACCGAGCGAGTGAGCCGCGGCTCCGCAATGCAGCCTAGGCGGCACACGATTCCACAGGCCGAGGGGGGTCCACATACGTATGTATATGGGCGCAGGGGGGGCTCAAGCCCAGCACACAAACGCAGGATCCGATCGGCGCCCCGCTCAGTCAGGCAGCCGCCGGGCCAGCAGCGCCGGGCAGGCCAGCTGCACGTCCACGGCTGGGGCGACAGGTGCCTTGGAGTCTCACCTCAGCCGGCGCAAGCGAGAAGGGAGATCACCAGGCACAGAGCGCCGCAGGTAGTCCGCAGGTGGCAGCGCCCGGGGAACCAACACAGCAGCGCCTCTGGGCGGGGGACGCTCCAACGGCGAGAGCGGCCACGCAAGGAGGCAGAGCACCGCCGCAGGCCCAGGCGCTCGATGCACAGGCTGCAGGCACCGATTTCACCCCAGATTTCGGCCACAGAGAGAGGAGAGTAGCAGCAGCAGAATCGTGGCACTGTTGGGAGATGACAAGGATTAGCGTTGATGCTTAGCAGAATCTGGTGGGCAGGAACGGAGCTCACAGGCTAGGCAGCCATATTCCTTGGCTGCTCAACAGCGCCCCAGTGCAATCGTTTTTCACCTAAAACCTTTCCCCTGTGGAATGCACACGATCCCACCAAATGCCAGGTGCCATTCAATGATGACAATGGGCAATCTACTGTGCCCACAAAACTACCCTGAGAAAGATCCATTGGAAGTGCACATTTGTGTGCATCCTTTAAAACTAAAAAGACATTTCATTTTGTGTTTCCCAAAGAAACACATTGAAGAGGGAGGACACCACTACCATCATGCCAACCATTTATTGAAATCACCCCTTTGGCACCAAAAACATCCCATATGACTAACATACCAGTCAAATGTGTAAGCAGCGATAAATCCTGAAACATGTCTGAGCTGCAAGCCATACATGGCTTCAAAAATTAACAAGGACACAAAATAAAACAAACACAATGGCATATTGATGCACACATGTCCTAGAATGTGCATGATGCGCACACCCATGTCTCTATTGTGGGCTGTATAAAAGCAGAGCAGTATCGACACACATATGACACAATCAGGCAACATGACCACAATAAACCCCATTCCAAATACACCAATTAACAAGAGCTGATTGACAATTGTGACAAAGAGGGTGACACACCAGAATGGCCACATCCAGACATGCAATAACTAATGTAGCCATTCCAAAAGGATCAAGATACATGCACATTTTACCTGTCTCCTTGGCATACAGTCAACAGTCAAACTTCATCCCATGAAATAGCCATCATTCCCTGACGGAAGGATCTGCAGACTATGAACAAAATGAAACAGAGTGCAGCTAACACATCCATGCACCCATGAACTCACGACCCACGGGACCATATCAGTAACATACAACACATGTACACAACAACTCACAAGACAACCATCAATATGTGTCCCAGCACACATGCAGCAACACCTGCACACTGCATGCAAATCAAACACACAAAACACACACACTGACAAACAACAACAACCCCCACACTGCATATCCCCATGAAAGCCATTCAGCAAATTTACATGTCACATATCCCCATTCACAAGACGATGGCACATAACAACGCACGCATCAGTCAACATGCTGCATGAAAATGAGAAGACATCACATATGCAGATAATTGAGTCCCCAAAAAAGCAGAGACTACCCCTGGAAGACTATCAATGACATGACAAGGCATGACATCACCTGCGTAGTATTGGGAAAGTGCACTGAACACAGTCATGGCAGCCCATGATCCAAAGCACAAGAATGCAAGTATGCAAATACTCACCTCTTGCACTCCAGGCAGGATCATGCTTGACACAGCAATTCACAGAGGCCGAAATCAGACTTGAAGGCTGGCCACCGATGCAACTGCCATTGAAGACATACGCAGACAATACAAAGCTATGTGATACTGCAAGCAAGGATAAATGCATGCCAAACGCAGGATGCACAGTAAAACTGCAAGGTCAATGCATGCTTCATTTTGACTGCATACAATTCGTCCAATTGTGCATTCAATTGAATGCAGCAGTACCATGCACCCAGCTGTGGTAAACCTGAAGCTACAAACACCATGGTGCAACATGCATGGGACGTGTATGTGAAAACACCAACACCCCACGACGTAATGTGCTGCATCGCAATATAGCATCACAAAAATGTGCATCAATTGTTCCATGGTTGTGGCGCGTAACTAGGGCTGCACACTATAATTGGTGAACGCTAAGCAAGAGAGGCCAAATGTGACATGATATCATAGGTTATTTATAAGGCGCTTAATACCCAGAGGTTCTTAAGCACGGACCCGGGGATCGAACCTGTGTTTCTCTGTGTCATCTTGCTTCCACGGTGAGCACGTTGCCCCTGAGCTATCCTCCTGTGAACCATTACCCCACAAAAATTGCAAAGGATGTGAAGTATCACTCTGTACACATGCTCAAAGTGCAATGAGAGACACACCAGCACAACCATCAACACCTGTCACAGACAAACAAACAGCCGGCCCTGACACCCACTCCCAACCACCCAAGAAAGGCCCACACAGTTGGAACTCCCACAATTTTGAATATGAAACCAGTGGCCCCACTAATCCATAGAAACAGCACCATGCCCAAACCAATCACCAGAAACACACCTTGTGAAACATGCACCCATGAAGTAATACTGGTGCCCCACATGACAAGACAATTCAAAGTGATCACACACTGTGCAAGATTCCCAGCCAAACACCACACACGCATCTGCAAATGCCCTTCACTTACCTGCACAGGGTATCAACCTGCCTTGAATATGATGCATCCCATCGGGACACGCATCCCCTGAATGCAAGACATGCATAGTAACAACAGAAAGAACATGCACATCCATGACACCACGTGAATGGATCCAGAAAATATGCAGAGAGCCACCACTGCAGAATCATTACAGGGTACAAGAGGGTGACATGACATAGATTGTGATCTGCCCATGAGTGCAGCATAGCACAACAGAGAGAGGGAACGAGAGTGACAGTGAGAGGGAAGGCCAAATTAAACACACATCAAGTAGTACATTGCTTGGATTGGAGATGGCCAATGATATGCACTACACCACAGTAGTTGCGGGCATAGATGAGTTGACCAAGGGAGGTAACACAGTGACATGAGAACCACTTAAAAAACAATCTTGCACGGTAGCAAGACAGTGCTCATGATTACCTATAGAATGCGCCAGCCCGGTGTGAATCCTGCCTCACCTTCACCAGAAACTGTGTCTCCGAATAAGTGACAGGATGGCCAGTACCTGATAGAGGGCATGGGGAGAATGGACCTCAAAGGGTGCAGGGTGTTTCCCCTGGACAACAGTCATCGCCACATCACAGATTACTGAAACATAGGAGAAGACATCACAACAGGCATAGTGAAGTACCATTCACACAGCACACATATGCGAGGAAACACTGAACCCATAGTTACCTTCACATGCCATCCTGCGCACCACCATGCAAACATTCAAGATGACCTCACAATGCATGCCTGCATGTCCACCACTGCAAACGTCATGAGGGCAACTGCACAACTCAAGGTAAAAATAAAAACAAAATCAAAAATAAAACCTGGAAAGGGCAACTTAAAAATAACATGCCAACATCCGGGCCTGGGGTCTACAAAAGCATCCAAAAATGTAAAAAGAAAATCAGAAATGTCCATTATGCACGGGGGGAGGGGACCGCCCAGGAGGGAGGAGAGGCACGGTGCATGTCAACGTCCATGGGCTCATGGACTGCACGGCTACGGTGGACTAGGAGGCATGTCTGTGCTGGCACCCCCATCCTGCATTGAATCTGAAGGTGGAAGTGGTGCTGGAGGCTCACCATGCAATGCCCTGGCCTGGTCCTCAGTGGCAGTCACCATGTGTGACACTGATAGCAGACTGAGGGCTTGGAGGTCACTAGGCACAACCTCACGGGTTGCACAGAGTTCCTCTGAGATTGTCTGCCTCAATGATAAAATCTCCTGGTGGAACAGTTTTCTGCTGGCTGCCTCTTACTCACGGATTGCAGCTCTGTGGGTAAACAACTCACGCCTCAGGGCTTTCCTGTGTTCCTGACCCTCTGCAAGCAGGGATGCCTGTCGCCCCTGGTGTTGCACTCCATGTGCAGCCTGTGGGAGCGGCATGTGGACTGTATGACCTGCAGCTGTTGCTCCACCTGTGTTGATGGGGAGACCGTGGAAGTGGTCACCCTATCCATGCCCTCAGCCAAACTCTCATAGCCAGCACCCTGTCGGTGTGTGGAACGCAACATATGCTGCCCCCACTCTGTCTACCCAGTCTGCACACTTCCCCCACCTGTGCAGGGCCCATGCCTGCCTGATCCAAAGGCGCATGGCCCTTGCTGTGATGCCGCTGCCCCTGGCTGCAGGACTGGAACACTCCCTTGGACATCTGTCCCAGAACCAGAAACCAATACATGGAAGTGTGGTCTTGCAGCCGTAACCACCACAGACGGGCGTGCCACCACTGACTGCCCTTGTGAAGGCACCTGACCCCCTGAAGACTCACGGGCCCACATGCTCCACCAATTGGTGCACTCACCTCTGCCAGCATTGAGGACTGCACATCCGGTTCAGCATCAGAGCCAGTTGAGTCCAAAGAGTCAGAAGTGTCTGCAGCATGGCTCAGGATGGTCTGTAGCACCAGTGGGTTTTCACGGCCTGCCACGCCACGTCCTGCACGGGTGGTCTGAAGTACCACAAACTCTTCTACATCCTCTTCATCCTCTTCCTCCTCCTCTGCATCTGGTGCCTGCTCACCTGCACAGGGACAGAAAAGAACATGTGGAGTCATGTGCAATGTGTCTACAGTAAGCATGTGTATCACAAGCTTTCTGAGCATGACATATGCAGACTGACAACACAATTCTCTGATCAGGTCATGCTTCCAGTGGACACATTGCCAACCAACAGGGTCGTTAAGAAGCACCTTATGGCCTATGGCACCTCAAACTGTTGACTAATACCAGTGAAAAGGGCATGGGCATGTGGCTCTGTGACGTGCAATTACATCACATGGCAAAAGGCAGACACAAATATCCACATCCATGTCTGCATCCATCACATGCCACAGCAGTGTTGTCTTGGTACAGGGATTGTACTCAATGGGAACATGCCATAAATCTGGGAAAAAGGAAACAGTCCCTTTTGATGTATGGCTGTAAGAGTACCACCTAGAAAAGGTCTGTGAAGTGGAGAGAATAAGTCAATGAAGTTGAAGATAGGAAAAAGGTACAGTGACCCACAAGATGGAGCAGGGCATGGACAGTCCAAGTGGTACTTCCGGGGGCTGTGCCTTTGGCCCCACCCCAACGTTTCACTGACGATCCCAAAAAATATGCCATATTCATGAACCAGTGTCGTCTTCACTTTTTTGTGCCGCCTTGGGGCCTTTCCCTAACGATAGTGCCAGAGTTGCCTTTGTACTTTCATATTTGGGAGGTAGCGCATCGGATTCGTCTCTACCATTAGTAACCCAGGATGATCCAGTACTTCACAATTTATGGGACTTCAGTTGTTTGCTAGGCACACCCAAGGACAATTAACTGTTATCCCTTAGACAGGGAAGCCATGATCTGCTGACGTATATTGCCACCTTTAATCGTCTCATTGCACAAACCAACTGGCCCGAAGAAAAGAGATACACACTTTTCTATCGAGGATTGCGTGGGTATTAAAGGATGTACTAGCCCAAGTGGTCAACCCTCCCGAATGTTGTGCAGAATACATTAATCTGATGATACAACTGGATCATAGGTTACAAGACCGAAAAATGCACTGCACAAGAACTGAAGGGAAGTCGGTTTATATGCGACCCAGAGACAACCAAGTTAAGACTCATGAGCCAACCGAACCCATGCAGATTGGGGGATTACGGGCCCCTATATCCAAACCTGAGAGAGAAAAAAGGAGAGGAGGCAACAACAACTTTGTTTATATTGCGGCAAGGCAGGACATTTTCTTCGGGATTGCCCAATAAAACCGCCCAAAAGAATAGTAGGTGCAACGGACAACAGCAATGATAAAAAAGATCAGACCCCGGAAAACTCCAACGCCCGACAAGCGTAGGGGTCCACTTGTCGAGCGAAATGAAAGAAGTTGTTCAGAGCTCACAACTGGTCATTCCAGTCCTCATAGTTCACCACCAGCAACCATCAAAGGTACATTCCTTGGAAGCGTATATAGTGGAGCGGTGGGAAACTATATCGATCAGAATCTGGCTGCAAGAATAGGCCTTCCTCTCCAGCAGAAACTACAATCAGAAAAAGTCACCGCAGTGGATGGCTCTCAGTTGTCATCAGGCCCAGTAACACAACATACCGACAAAGTTATGCTGATGTGTCAGGACAGTCAACGGGAAGACATTTCTTTCAATCTTATTGGAGCACCCCAGTTCCAGATGATCCTAGGCATGTTGTGGCTAGAAACCCATAACCCCAGGATTGACTGGCGAAGATGAGTGCTGACCTTTCCTCAAGAATACGCCAAAAGTTGCTACCACAAGAGTGTGAAGAGCCCGAAAGTCAAGGCAAAACCCATCCTGGGGCTCTCTGGTGCCTTGCCCCCCGAGTATCTGGACTATCAGGATGTGTTCCAAAAGGAGTAAGCAAATACCTTGCCACCACACAGGCCTTATGACTGCCAGATCGACTTTGTTCCTGGAGAGCAAATCCCTTGCAGTCGAATCTACGCTTTAACGGAGCAAGAAAACCAACATCTAAGGACTTACCTAGATCAGTACATAGGACATTAAACCAAATCGCTGTTAAGAACAGATACCCTCTGCCACTCATCCCCGAATTACTTGATCAGGTGAAGCATGCTTGAATCTACACAAACTGGACTTACGAGGAGCCTATCACCTCGTGAGAGTTAAAAGGGGTGACGAGTGGAAAACAGCCTTCTGAACCAAGTATGGGCTTTTCGAGTATCAGGTGATGCCCTTTGGGTTATGCAGCGCACCGGCGGCATTCCAGTTCTTCATGAACAATGTACTTCACAAACTGTTGGACATCTGCGTCCTCATTTACATCGACAATATCTGGATTTACTCAAAGTCTAAGGAAGATCATGTTGGCCATGTAAGGGCAGTTCTGGAAAAACATTGTCAGCATCAGCTGTTTGCCAAATTAGAAAAATGCTTCTTCCATGTCACGGAAGTCGAGTTTTTGGACTTCATGCTTATCCCACGAGGAGCTCAAATGGACATACGCAAGATGGATGCTATTCTTCAATGGCCATCTCGACGACTACCAAAGGAGTGCAAAGTGTGATCGGGTTCTCTAACTTTTATAGACGGTTTATCCCAAGCTTTTCACAGATCGTCCATCCAATCACTTCTCTCCTGAAAAAGAATAACAAATTCTTCTGGTATTCCGAGGCAGAGAACGCCTTCCAAGAATTGAAATAGGCCTTCACCTCAGCGCCTATTCTTAGACATCCTCGACCTGATCTGCCTTATGTGGTTGAAACAGATGCTTCCAGTGTAGCCATGGGGGCAGTAATATCACAATGGGATCTTGGATGGGACAGTTGCATCTCATAGCATTTTGGTCCCATACATTTTCTGCACCAGAGAAGAACTACACAATCACTGACAAGGAATTGTTAGCAATTAAAGGAGCCCTCAAAACCTGGAGATACTACCTTCTAGGGGCAAGACACACGGTCACTGTTATCACACATCACCGTAATCTGCAATATTTGAAAAACTGCTAAGGCTTCGCATCAGCTTCTCTGGGCCCTTTTTTTCCGCTGAATATGATTTCATCATAACTTGCAGACCAGGTTTGCGTAACGGCAAAGCAGACGCCTTATCACGCATGTGGGAGGACAAAGACGCCTTCACTCCATCTGAACCAATGGCCATTATTCCTGAAAAACGGATTCAAAGCCAGATTGCTGCAACAGCCTGCTGAAAAGACTTGAAGGCCGATCTACATTCTCAAATGGATCAATCAGCCCAACAGGAATGGTTGAGTAAGGGAGACCAGTACTCCATCAAAGACAACTTACCCTATTGTCAAGGAAAACTATATATCCAAGACAAGGAAGTACAAAACAAAATAATATCCAACTACCATGAGTCATTATTGGAATGACATCCCGGAATCGCTAAGACTCAAGCCAAGATCCAAAAGAACTATTGGTGGCCCACCTGGAGAAAAGATGTTACCCAGTTTGTTACAACTTGCGGTGTTTGCGCGAAACTCAAATCCCAGAAGTCACGTCCCACAGGGTTATTGCATCCATTAACAGTACCACCTGAACTGTGGCATACACTGTCTATAGACTTCATTACTACTGCCCTGCAAGGAGTTTAACACAATCCTGGTCGTGGGAGACCTATTTTCTAAAATGGCACATTTTATTCCACTTCCCACTGCTGCTACTCTGGCCACAGTATTCTTGGAACAAATCGTCAAATTACACGGTTTTCCGTCTGTATTGGTTTCTGATCGGGGAAAGCAATTCGTCTCAGCTTTCTGGAAGAGGTGTTGTAAGGTAGCCCAAATCGACCTGTGGTTATCCACGAGTCACCATCGCCAAACCGATGGTCAAACAGAAAGCACCAACCAGACTCTCGAGCAATACCTGAGATGTGTGTTGCAGCAGACGGAAGGGTCCTGGAAAAACAGACGGAAGGGTCCTGGAAAAACATTCTCTGATTAACTGAATTTGCTTACAATAACTCTATCCATGCTAGTACCGGACAGACACCATTCTACACAATGAATGGCCGACATCCTAGGACATCTTCCTTCGATCCGATTGACGAATTGGAAATGCCAGCAATCACTTCCTTACATAAGATCATCACTCAGTCACTTAAAGAAGCTACCGAAAACTTGAACCGAGCCAAGGAACAACATAAAAGGTTCACGGACAGACACAGAAAAGAAGCCCCGCAGTATCAAGTCGGGATAAAGTTTGGTTGGCGTCCAAAAACATCCCATTGAAGGGACATCAGGCCTTCCGTCCAAGATACCTAAGACCTTACCCCCATCAAAGCCATCATTAACCCGGCTGCCATGAAATTGGAATTACCAGTCAATATGCAAATCCACCCAGTGTTCCATGTTTCCCTTCTAAAACCAATGAAACCTGATACTCGGATCTCAACACCACCTGAGCCAGAGATCATAGAAGGAGAACCAGAGTATGAAGACAAAAACATTCTGGATTCCAAGATAGTGCGATCAAAACTATACTACTTGATCGATTGGCAAGGTTATGGACCTCAAGACCGCACATGGGAACCCGTCGAGTTTGTCCATGCTCCACGACTAATAAAACAATTCCATCGATACAATCCCACCATATCGGAACCAGGAGGAGGAACGCCTGTGAGAGGGGCCTTGAGGGGGAGTGCTGTCATGGCCACTAACCAAGGGCCATTACTTTTATCCTCCAAAGAGTCCAAATGGACCCTGTCCTGGCGCCTTTGGCGCCAGGCTCATAAGAAAGTGTGCTCTGCACACTTTGTGTACAAAGCACGTGCATCAAGGGCATGGCCATTGGGAAGCATTGGAAGGCACATGCAGAAGTCTATGGGAGTGGTGAGGTGGGGCCATAAGGTGTAGCTAAAGGGGAGTGGCTAGGGCCAGGCTATTTAAGCCAGCCCCACCCGCATGTAGAGGCTTTGCGTTAGTCTGCTGTGTGCAGCGTAAAGCTTACCGCCGTCTGAAGCTCTTACCTGTTTCCAGCTCTGCATCTTCAGCACACTCCTACCTGATTCCAGTTCTGCATCTTCAGCGTGCACCTACCTGATTCCAGCTCAGCATCTTCAGCACGCATCTTACCTGAATCTAGCCATACCATTGCTCGAAGCGCAGTTAACTTCAACTCAGCATCTTCAGCATGCATCTTACCTGAATCCAGCCATACCATCGCCCGAAGCGTGGCTAACTTCAACTCAGCATCCACAGCGCACATCTTACCTGTCTCTGCAAATCCATCGCCTGCAGCATGTCTCATCCTCACCTGTCCGAGTGTCCAGCTACGCAGGAGTCTTCTTCTCATCCAGCATCCTCACGGATCTTCCATCTAGTAACCGCTGACAGGCTCTCGAATAGCCGCTCTCCATCCTCCGACGCCAGGCCATCCCTGCAAGAGAAAAGGAATGCACAAGGTTAGAGACTGCATAAACATTTAATGCTTGACCGCGCAACACCTAAGCGTTGCTTACCACCTTGAAACCCTACTTACCTTAAGTGGAGTCTGCTCCATTCCCTTCTGGCAACGTGTGGACTCGCTTTCAACACCACGACACAGCGTGGCCATCTTCACACCTATTGGGGAAAGGAAAGACATTATAAGAATTACAGACAATAATCATCACGAAAGACTTTGCAAAAGCACACAGACAAAACACATTGTTATGAACACTTACCTCCAAAGAGGATTGGGCGCAGCCGGTCTGGGCCATCACGCATACAGACCAGTGAAGCAACTGGGTCTATCTACAGCACCCCTGCCGAAGAGAAGCAGGATGGAGATCTCATTGTTACAAAACAATGGGTGAAATCTTATTGTAAAATGCATGCTCATCTCATTCTGGCAGAAGTGGTTCAAGGGGGATCGCAATTCAACCACAGCATTCTCACTGCCTCTTACCTTCTCCCAAGGGCATTGCCAGCGACCAGAGCAGTCCACACTTCAGCAGCTGGGGTAAACCCGGATCCAGGAGAGCCAAGTCCAGGGAGGGCTCCAACCGTGCCCCAACGTCCCTGCAGAGACCATGTGAGCGTAACAGAGGGTAACAGGGAGCATGATTCACAATAATTTACCTCAGGAGTCATTGCCATGGGGCCAGCAGGGATGTGCACAGTCTTGACATATACATACTAACTCATGGCACACCGTAAGGTATGTTGGTTGTCATCTTGGATGTTCTATGTAGCATAGAAGCATGGAAGCACAAACATACCTGTGTGAAAAGAGATTTTATACCCTACAGGGCATGAAGTGTAACTCCTATTTCAGACACATGCACATGTCTAGCAGAGCAGAGTCACTGACATCAAGGATGCAGCAAACTGTGCACGTTGTGGTATCATGTTGCAGATGTTGCGGGGTATGCTAGTGGGGATGAGTACTGTCACACAGACATGTTCAACTGATGCCCAACACATGGTTTGTATCCACTCTTGTGTACACTGGACAGGAGTCAGTACACCACATGACATGTTTCACCCAGGGCAGTCATTCCAATGCAGCCAGATGTGCACCACAATTAAACATCTTGGTGATGCTTATCTTCTCATACTCAGGATGCACAATGTTGGGCACTCACCGGACGTGTCCACGTAATTCTCCAGGCCTTCCTCACCTTGCAACTGCTACAGTAGAATGAATTGGCTCATAGCCTCTTCATGCTCGGTCAGCTCCTCCACCTTAAGTGACCCCCTTCAGTTGCCAGAGCAGAGGCTAGGTTGGCACCCAGCTTGGACTTGGTACGATGGGTGAGATCATTCCAGCACTTCACTACCTGTGCAGCAGTGCGCTTCTCAAACCCTAAGGCGTTGATCTCATCCGTGACATCCTGCCAATGCACCATACGCTGAGCTGGTGTATGTGTGCTCCCCTGATGCTGGCACATGTCATGGCACACCGTAAGGACATCTTCCTTCGATCCGATTGACGAATTGGAAATGCCAGCAATCAGTTCCTTACATAAGATCATCACTCAGTCACTTAAAGAAGCTACCGAAAACTTGAACCGAGCCAAGGAACAACATAAAAGGTTCACGGACAGACACAGAAAAGAAGCCCCGCAGTATCAAGTCGGGATAAAGTTTGGTTGGCGTCCAAAAACATCCCATTGAAGGGACATCAGGCCTTCCGTCCAAGATACCTAAGACCTTACCCCCATCAAAGCCATCATTAACCCGGCTGCCATGAAATTGGAATTACCAGTCAATATGCAAATCCACCCAGTGTTCCATGTTTCCCTTCTAAAACCAATGAAACCTGATACTCGGATCTCAACACCACCTGAGCCAGAGATCATAGAAGGAGAACCAGAGTATGAAGACAAAAACATTCTGGATTCCAAGATAGTGCGATCAAAACTATACTACTTGATCGATTGGCAAGGTTATGGACCTCAAGACCGCACATGGGAACCCGTCGAGTTTGTCCATGCTCCACGACTAATAAAACAATTCCATCGATACAATCCCACCATATCGGAACCAGGAGGAGGAACGCCTGTGAGAGGGGCCTTGAGGGGGAGTGCTGTCATGGCCACTAACCAAGGGCCATTACTTTTATCCTCCAAAGAGTCCAAATGGACCCTGTCCTGGCGCCTTTGGCGCCAGGCTCATAAGAAAGTGTGCTCTGCACACTTTGTGTACAAAGCACGTGCATCAAGGGCATGGCCATTAGGAAGCATTGGAAGGCACATGCAGAAGTCTATGGGAGTGGTGAGGTGGGGCCATAAGGTGTAGCTAAAGGGGAGTGGCTAGGGCCAGGCTATTTAAGCCAGCCCCACCCGCATGTAGAGGCTTTGCGTTAGTCTGCTGTGTGCAGCGTAAAGCTTACCGCCGTCTGAAGCTCTTACCTGTTTCCAGCTCTGCATCTTCAGCACACTCCTACCTGATTCCAGTTCTGCATCTTCAGCGTGCACCTACCTGATTCCAGCTCAGCATCTTCAGCACGCATCTTACCTGAATCTAGCCATACCATTGCTCGAAGCGCAGTTAACTTCAACTCAGCATCTTCAGCATGCATCTTACCTGAATCCAGCCATACCATCGCCCGAAGCGTGGCTAACTTCAACTCAGCATCCACAGCGCACATCTTACCTGTCTCTGCAAATCCATCGCCTGCAGCGTGTCTCATCCTCACCTGTCCGAGTGTCCAGCTACGCAGGAGTCTTCTTCTCATCCAGCATCCTCACGGATCTTCCATCTAGTAACCACTGACAGGCTCTCGAATAGCCGCTCTCCATCCTCCGACGCCAGGCCATCCCTGCAAGAGAAAAGGAATGCACAAGGTTAGAGACTGCATAAACATTTAATGCTTGGCCGCGCAACACCTAAGCGTTGCTTACCACCTTGAAACCCTACTTACCTTAAGTGGAGTCCGCTCCATTCCCTTCTGGCAACGTGTGGACTCGCTTTCAACACCACGACACAGCGTGGCCATCTTCACACCTATTGGGGAAAGGAAAGACATTATAAGAATTACAGACAATAATCATCACGAAAGACTTTGCAAAAGCACACAGACAACACACATTGTTATGAACACTTACCTCCAAAGAGGATTGGTCGCAGCAGGTCTGGGCCATCACGCATACAGACCAGTGAAGCAACTGGGTCTATCTACAGCACCCCTGCCGAAGAGAAGCAGGATGGAGATCTCATTGTTACAAAACAATGGGTGAAATCTTATTGTAAAATGCATGCTCATCTCATTCTGGCAGAAGTGGTTCAAGGGGGATCGCAATTCAACCTCAGCATTCTCACTGCCTCTTACCTTCTCCCAAGGGCATTGCCAGCGACCAGAGCAGTCCACACTTCAGCAGCTGGGGTAAACCCGGATCCAGGAGAGCCAAGTCCAGGGAGGGCTCCAACCGTGCCCCAACGTCCCTGCAGAGACCATGTGAGCGTAACAGAGGGTAACAGGGAGCATGATTCACAATAATTTACCTCAGGAGTCATTGCCATGGGGCCAGCAGGGATGTGCACAGTCTTGACATATACATACTAACTCATGGCACACCGTAAGGTATGTTGGTTGTCATCTTGGATGTTCTATGTAGCATAGAAGCATGGAAGCACAAACATACCTGTGTGAAAAGAGATTTTATACCCTACAGGGCATGAAGTGTAACTCCTATTTCAGACACATGCACATGTCTAGCAGAGCAGAGTCACTGACATCAAGGATGCAGCAAACTGTGCACGTTGTGGTATCATGTTGCAGATGTTGCGGGGTATGCTAGTGGGGATGAGTACTGTCACACATACATGTTCAACTGATGCCCAAAACATGGTTTGTATCCACTCTTGTGTACACTGGACAGGAGTCAGTACACCACATGACATGTTTCACCCAGGGCAGTCATTCCAATGCAGCCAGATGTGCACCACAATTAAACATCTTGGTGATGCTTATCTTGTCATACTCATGATGCACAATGTTGGGCACTCACCGGACGTGTCCACGTAATTCTCCAGGCCTTCCTCACCTTGCAACTGCTACAGTAGAATGAATTGGCTCATAGCCTCTTCATGCTCGGTCAGCTCCTCCACCTTAAGTGACCCCCTTCAGTTGCCAGAGCAGAGGCTAGGTTGGCACCCAGCTTGGACTTGGTACGATGGGTGAGATCATTCCAGCACTTCACTACCTGTGCAGCAGTGCGCTTCTCAAACCCTAAGGCGTTGATCTCATCCGTGACATCCTGCCAATGCACCATACGCTGAGCTGGTGTATGTGTGCTCCCCTGATGCTGGCACATGTCATGGTGGCGAATGGCCACATAGTCCATGAGGATCTTGAGGTCTTCATCATGGAAGTTCTTCTTCCTCAATGTGCCAGTGTCCTGTGCCGTATTCATGGGGTTGAGCCTGTTTCTGCTGTACTGGCTATGACTACTTGCCACAAGGTGTTGGAGCCACCCATGTGTGGCTGGGACCACTCTGGGGTCCAGATGCCGGACCACAAGTTGGCTGGGGTATGACATTACCCCCTGGGGCCGGGACAGCTGCTTCCACAGCACATGCCTTAGCCTTTCGGGCTGGGAAGCTGCTTCCACAGCACGTCCTGGAACACCTGGGGCTGGGACAGCTTCTTCCACAGCACGTCCCTGACCCCGGCCCGTCTCCCCCTTTCCCTTTTAGGGCCTGGGCAATTTAAGTGAGGATGCATTCTGCGTTATGGAAGATGTAGTTCTGTGATCCAGCAAAGCTCAATTGAACCCTAGATGTGAAAAATATGGTATGTGTAACGCAAAGACACCACAAAATAAAAAAAGGTGTATGCAATACCAGGATAGCTTCTGAAAAAGAAAAAGCGGGACGCGATACGCAGTGGCACCCAGCTTCACAAAAAATGCATACGGGAACCCCGGAAAGCTACCTGAAAGGTAGGAATAGTGATACACGATACACAGGGGAACCCAGAGTTGAATAAAATGCGTGCGCAACTCACCGTTAGCCTCGCAAAAATCAAAGTAAAGGCGCGTATGCGTACAGGCAAATCCCCCAACAAAATGAGAAGTTCAGACAGTCCCTGAAGTGAACGGATTATGTGGCACCCCAAAATATGCAGTGCTCTACTCGTCCGTCTCCTCCCATTCACACGCATGTTCAGAGTTGATGCTACACATACTAATGTATCCCCAAATATGGTGTGTTGAATGCCTGTGAGCACCACATGTCAAGTAAGTTAAATGCTAAGGGCCTTTCCTCAGATTTTACATGTCCACGATTTCCTCATTTTTTACACGCAAAGTCCCTTCACTCTGTTTCCGACTGCCTACATTGCGAGACATGGAAGACCCATGCTCCTGCCTCCATGCTATTTTACCTGCCTCCTACTGCTCTGTGCTGCCTCCAATTTAGCCATCTGCTGCTGCCTGTACAGTGTGTGTGCCTACTGCCGCCTGCACTGCATTTGGAGTGCCTGCTGTCCAGCCATTGTCTATGCTCCTGTCGTTGGCTCTGTGACCACCTCAGCTGCTTCATTGGACTCCCACTGTGCCATTCTACTACCACCGCTCCGCAGTCCAGCTCCAGGATCACCTTGCCCAGCCAGACTTGCCTCGGGGGTTGCCATGTCAGCACCATCATTCTCTAACCAGAGTGGCAAACCTGTGGCAGCGAGGCAAAGGGCTGTCAACTTCACCACCAGGGAAGTTGACATCTGGTGCAGAAGGTCCTGGAGCATTATGATGCCCTCTTCCACCCTGTGGTGCAACGTGATAAGGAAGGACGTCAGTAGATCTGGGGCAGGATAATGGATGCCATCACGCGGAGGGGGTGGCACCCCGCACCTTCAAGACCTTGCACAAGCGCTGAGAGGACATGAAATGCACTACTCACGGCAAGGCCCTGCGCTACGTACAGGCCGGTGCCACTGCAGAGTTGCATTGTGTGCGCATGTGTCAGATGTCGGCTAACAACATGCGGGTCCTGGAGAAGTTCTACCCAGCGTTGCACACCCAGGTCTGAGAGTTACGTCAACGTCTGGAGTCAACTAGTTAATAGTTGTGTGGTGCAATGCTCTACAGTGCATGTGCTCTGTGCATGAACCAGCATGTTGGCAGTGACCCCTTAGGCTTGTATCAAGTATGTTTCCGAGACGGATGTCTGTGTGCATGCACCAGACATTGCTCTCCATGTGTGCATTCAGGCCTATATGTATTTTAAATGTGCTATCCCTTGCATTGTGTGTTGTAGTGCTGGCTTGCAGACCGTACACATGCAATGTTACTTGTGTCTGAGATGTGCCAGGGTGTGGTAGTGTTTGCCCCATCGTGTGCATGCATGATGCTCATGTGTATGTGTCAAACATGGGAACGTGTGACTGGGCATCACTCACGCATGAATGCAACAAATGCTTTCGGACGTCTGGATTAGTCACGTAGCTGCATTGCAGTTCACGGGACTCTGATGTGATTGGTCATCGCACTGCTTGGGACCTCCCAGTTTATGTGTGTGCATGACATGTGTATGTGCTTGTTGCTATGGCATGCTCACATGTGCATGTGCAAATGATGCATGTGTTTATAGCATACACAATTGATTGGTTGTGACAGTGGCAAATAGCTTGATATGATTGTGCGGAGTCATGGGGATAGTGTCCAGTCTGGAGGGGGCTGCTTGGGGAGGATGTCACAGGTGAGGGGGTTGGGGTGGTGACCAGTCTGGAGGGGGCTGCCTGGGGGGTGTCACAGGTGAGGGGCTGGGGGTGTTGTCCAGTCTCGAGGGGTCTCCCTGGGGTTTGTCACAGGTGAGTGGGGCTAAGGGGGTAGTGTCCAGCTTGAAGGGGGATGCCTGGGGTTGTCACAGGTGAGGGGGGCTGAGAGGGTGTGTACAGTCTGGAGGAGGGCTGGTTGGTGTTATCCAGTCTGGAGGGGGCTGCCTGTGGGGTGTCACAGGTGAGGGGGGCTGGGGAGGTGTCCAGTCTGAAGGGGGCTTCCTAGCTGCTTTCACAGGTGAGGGAGGCTGCGAGGTGGTGTCTAGTCTGGATGAGGCTGCCTAGGGTGGCGCCACAGGTGAGTGGGATTGAGGGTGGTGTCCAGTCTGGAGAGGGCTGCCTGGGGGGTGTCACAGGTGAGGGGGGCTGGGGGTGGTGTCCAGTCTAGAGGGGGCAGCTTGGGGGGTGTCACAAGTGAGCCGGGCTGGGGGGGTGTCCAGTCTGAAAGGGGATTCCTGGGGGTGTCACAGGTGAAGGGGGCTGGGGGCGGTGTTAAGTCTGGAGGGGCCTGCGGGGTGTTGTCCAGGCTGCCGAGGGCTGCCTGAGGGGTCAGAGGTACAGGGGGCTGCCTAGGGGGTGTCACAGGTGCAGGAGGCTGATGGGGGGTGGTGTCCCGTCTGGAGGGGACTACCTGCGGGGGTCACAGGTGAGGGGGGCTGGTGGGTGTTGTGCAGTCTGGAGAGACTGTCTGGGGGGGTCTCACAGGTGAGGGGGGCTGGGAGGTGGTGTTCAGTCTAGGGGGGGCTGCCAGGAGAAGTGTCACAGGTGGTGGAGGCAGGGGGGTGGTGTCTGGGCTAGAGTGGTTGATGTGCAGTAGGGGGCTGTGCCTCCAGAATGGGTGCCAAGGGTGTAGGGGGGTTTATCGTTTTGGTAAGGGGTGGGCCCGCCTTATTGCTGGGGTGCAGGATGGGCTTGTGAGGGAGGGTACGCTTTTTCACTGGTGTGCAGCCTGGGCTTGCGAGGTGAGATGCGCGATTTCGCTGGGGTGCAGCCTGGTCTTGCGATGGAGGGCACGCATTTTCACTGGGGTGCAGCCTGGGATTGCGAGTTGAGATGCGTGTTTCACTGGGATGTGTCCTGGTCTTGCGAGGTAAGGCGTGCAATTTTGCTGAGGTGCAGCCGGGCCTTGGGATGGAGGGAATGCATTTTGGCGTGGGTGCGGCCTGGGCTTGTGAGGTGAGGTGTGCGATTTTGCTGGGGTGCAGCCTGGGCTTGCGAGGTGAGACACGCAATTTTGCTGGGGTGCAGGCTGGGATTGTGAGGAGAGATGTGCGATTTCGCTGGGGTGCAGCCTGGCCTTGCGATGGAGGGCACGCATTTTCACTGGGGTTCAGCCTGGGATTGCGAGTTGAGATGCGTGTTTTCACTGGGGTGCGTCTTGGCCTTGCGAGGTAAGGCGTGCGATTTTGCTGGGGTGCAGCCGGGCCTTGGGAGGGAGGGAATGCATTTTGGCTGGGGTGCAGCCTGGGCTTGCGAGGTGAGGTGTGCGATTTAGCTGGGGTGCAGCCTGGGCTTGCGAGGTGAGACACGCAATTTTGCTGGGGTGCAGGCTGGGATTGTGAGGAGAGATGTGCGATTTCGCTGGGGTGCTGCCTGGGCTTGCGATGTGAGGGCCCGCATTTTCGCTGGGGTGCAGCCTGAGATTGCGAGTTGAGGTGCGTGTTTTCACTGGGGTGCAGCCTGGTCTTGCAAGGTAAGGCATGCGATTTTGCTGGAGTGGAGCCGGGCCTTGGGATGGAGGGAATGCATTTTGGCTGGGGTGCGGCCTGGGCTTGCGAGGTGAGGTGCGCGATTTTGCTGGGGTGCAGCCTGGGCTTGCGAGGTGAGACACACAATTTTGCTGCGAAAAAAAGCATGCCATGATTATTTAATAGGCACTGTTTACATGACACTGAGCTGGAAGCAAGACGCCCTTTATTTGCTGCGACGTGGGGGCACCCTTGTGCTGCCACACCCTCTGAGCGTACCTTATGCTGGTGCTGAATTTCCAGAGAAAACTTGGTGCGCCTAAAACTTTGTCTAAATCTTTGAGCAAAGTGTGTGAAGCCATCTCTTCCACTGAAGCAAATCATACACTGATTAGTCCAAAGAACAAAATCACAACATTTTTTAACATGGCATTGCCTGCTGCTGCACCCACTCCAGTTGTAGCAAGTTTCTTTAAGGATACTGTGGAGGTCTCTACGGCCGACAATCACTGCCTCAGGAGAGATTAACCCTGTTTCTAATCCTGTTGCTGCTCCTCCTGAAACACCAATAGACCCTGTTTCCACAAATATAACAGACGTGGAAATGCTGGTTTTATTAAACGTGGACACAGACTATGCAACAAACTATGGGCCATACGCCCGGATACCACCAAACTGAATTACTGTTTCTGCCACTTGGTCCGGCGGAATTTCCGCCGGATTACAAGTAGTGGTGGTGGTGTAATTGGACTCAATGGGGCTTTTTTGGTGGAATTACCACCACGGAAATTCCGCCGATTCTGATGATTTTTCAGCGGTGAGTTTGAGGATTTACCTCCAGGATTTTCCTGGGGGGAAATTCCCCAATCCAGCCAAAATTGTAATTGGGCATAGTGGTAAAGTTGGCGGTAACATAGTTACCGCCAACTTTACCACTTACCGCCAAACTCGTAATGAGGCTGTATGTGTGACTCCAGTCTGTGTCTGTAGTCTAAACCAGGATCCCTACACAAAATGTAAATATTTTAATAACAACTGATGATATGGTCCAATGTAATGGGAACAATTATGCAACTCTGATCCATTCTGGGTCTAATAGCAGCGCAAAGAGGTGCAAGCGTGAGAAAGCAAGAGCATGTGCATGCTTGCGATTCAAGGAAGACGCTGCGCTACTTTCCCACTGGTTGTGCGCCAAATCTGTGCATGGTGCACGCTGGCGCACACGTCTCCAAATAGCGTGCGTTAAGCGCACAGTGAAAGCGCACATAGCGCAGCGCACACAACAAAAGTAGCCAGAACAGGGGGCGTAACATGCGGAATGGGGAATCACGCGTGAAAAATAAGGCGTAACGGGGGAAGTACTGCTGGGAAGTACACGGAACGCCCACACGCACGCAAAGCACACGTATTCATGGAATCGAATAGGGCAAACCCGCGCACGGGCAAAGACACGCACAGGCCTAAACACGTCCACCACATGAAGGCAGGCGGTAGCGTCCCTGCGCATTACAAAAGTGTGCACAAATAAAAAGCACGCATATACTGAGTGGGGTGCGTGTATTCCTGGGGGAAAGGGCCCTGTGCGAGTGGGGTACGTGTATTTCGGGGGTGCGCGGGAAGTTTCACACGCAATTTCAGCAGGGTATGTGTATTTCGGGGGTGCGCGGGAATTTTCACATGCGATTTCAGCAGGGTACGTGTATTTCGGGGGTGCGCGGGAAGTTTCACATGCGATTTCAGCAGGGTACGTGTGTTTTGGGGGTGTGCGGGAAGTTTTACACGCGAAACGGCAACGCCCGTGCGCGATACGTCACAGACGCGCTTACGCGCTAAGGGACGTTGGTCCAATGAAATTGCGTACGTGTGCTGACGCGCTTACGCGCTAAGGGCCTTTCCTCGAATTACACGCTGACGTGCAATTTTTTCACGTGCCAAATCACTCCGTATCAAGCTGGCCACGCGAAAACACATGGAAGACCACGCTCCTGCCCTGAAGGCCATTTTCCTGCCCCCCAGAGCCCAGAGCACGCTCCCACCTGCCATCTGCTGCTGCCTGACTGCCTGCTGCCCACATGCCCTGCTATTTGGTGCCTGCACATCAGCCATCTGCAGGGGTCCAGTTGCTATGTCCACCCCTGCTGGAACAGAAGACTCCCGACTGGGATACCATCGCTCCACTGCCCAGCCCCAGGACACAGTTGCCCACCCATGCCTGCCTCAGGGGTAGCCATGTCGGGGCAAACACCATCTGAGACCACTGGCGACCCTCAGCCAGAGGGGCAGAGGGCCACTAGCTTCAGTCAGAAGGAAGTTGGTGTCCTGGTGGAGCATGTCCTGGGGCATTATGATGCCCTCTTCGGAACATCACGCGCCAACAAGGAAGGATGGGATAGGATCTGGGACGACTTTGTGGTTGCCATCAACGCAGAGGGGGTGGCAACCCGCAACATCAAGCAAGTCAAGAAGCGCTGGGAGGACTTGAGGTCCAGGGCCCTCATAAAGGCCCGGCGCCTCGTGGAGGGGGGCCGGGGCAGCATGAGTACCATCCAGATGAGGGTCCTGGAACACGTAGGCCCAGCGCTCCACGGCCAGATCCTTTAGAGGCAGACCTGTCTGGAGTTGAGCGGTAAGTGGCCAAGCATTGCTGTGTGAGACAGGGCATGTTGCAGGGTGCTGGTTTTCTGATACTTGCCTGTATGTGTGACATAGGCCATGTACGTATGTGTGTGTGCAGGGACATCATGGTCATGCATGTGAGACCAGTAATGTGTGAACCACATGGTAGGTGCATGTGTTACAATGCAACATGCGGAGCAGCATGCGGAATGCACACATTAATGCATGCCTGTCCCTGTTATTGGACATGTATGGGGTGTGAGAGATGGGTTCTGCTGTCATGGACATGTATGGTGTCCATGTCTGTGTGTCTGACTTGCGTGTCTGTGACTTGTAAATGCCATGGATGCATGACACATGTCTGTGACAATGTTCAGATTCACTGATGCAGCCTACTCATCCTTGTATCCACTGTGTCTGGGGTGTACGAGGCCAGATGGATGAAACTACGGTGAAGTGTATGCATGTGATAGGCATGACCCATGATGCATGTGAGTTTCAAACCAGCATTGTATGTTTCAAGAGTCCCTTGGACATATATGCTAATGTTCATAGCATGCGCCATGCCTGTTACTGCATGTGTTTTGCCTGCACTGACCCATGTGTTGTGGTGGGACATGATGGAAGTGATGTTTGACAGTGCCACTCATCTGCTATTGCTTCCTGTCTAGGGGACCATTGTACAGTACCCTGATGCTTGTGTTCTATGTCTCCCTCTACACAGTGGCAAGTGATGAAGAGGGCGGAGATTGCGCTGTGGAGCAAAGCGGCGGGGATGCCCTCACCGGCCGGCGACGCAAGGCCCAGTCACCCTCCCAGAAATTACCATCGTCTGGGAGTGAGGGGACTGGTGCTGCGTCTGCCACTACGGCTGCAGTGGAAGGGGTGGGTGAGCCCCCACAGGGGCTTGCAACGGCGGAAGACGGTGTGGAGCCATCCAGGTTGGTGGTTTCCACAGAGGAGGAGGAGGCCGCTACTGAGCCCCACATGGGGCCTGGTGGGGGTAGTACCACTGGTGCAAGTGGTGCAGTCCAGGGGCAGGGGCAGGAGGCAGCACAGGTCGCCGTGGAGGGGCCTGTGCATGTCACTGTCCCTGGCACTGTGACTGCACCACCATGCACCAGCAGGGATGCCCCATCCCAGGCCCGTCCGCAGGTAGGGAGGATGTCCATGTCAGCTGAACTCCTATACCTGCGGACGAGGGGACCCCTGGTCGTATGGTGAAGATCCTGATTGGTGTCGCTTTGCGCACGCGTGACATTCGTAATGACGTGCGTGCTTCCCGGGGGGGAGCACGCACGTCATCACGAAGAGCAGCGTGCCAACGTGGCCCAGTTGGGAGTGTCCATGGTCGGGGGTTTTGTACATGTGTCGGCCACTCTGGCGGCCCTCTCCTCCTCTGTGGAGACTATGCGCCAGTCGTTCTCCATGCCGTCTTCCGGCCCAGATGCCACCAACGCAGCCAGCTCGGTGGGGATCCCATCCCTGCCACAGTCGGGAGTGGGAGGTCCAGCAGGGGTGGACACCCCAGCAACTGGACCCCAGCAGATGTAGGATGTGCCGACATCATTGGGCAGGGCACGTGCATGACGGCGTCAGTGGATTCCATCAGCCTGGATGCCGTCGTGCTGGCAGAGGCAGTTGCGTCGGAGGCAGCGGCAGGCTCAACGTGGGAGGCATCATGGCTCGGGCCATCTACATCAGAGGGGCAGGCATCGGCCGGAGGGCAGGAGGACCCTGGAATGGGAGTGTCTTGCGTGTGGCAGCGGTTGGGCCAGAAGATAGGTGCGGCGCGACGGCGGGCGGAGGAGGCGCGGCTCACAATGGTCAGGGCGGAGAACTCCATACGCATGGCGCTGAGGCGGGCTGAGTGTCTCGAGGGAATTCGCAGGGAGTTGGAGGTGGACATGGTGTTATCCCTGCGAGACCTCGGGGCCAGAGAACAGGCCCGCCTCCAAGACATTGAACAGGAGTTCGATGATGCCCTGGCCCATGACATCAACAATTGAGCCGTTGGACTTGCCCGCCGCCATTGTATATAGTTCATTAGTGTTAAGTTTCTTTTCTTTTTTCTTTCATTTGGGGCGCATGGACTATGCCCCACATTTTTGTATATAGTTAGTAATTAGGTAGGTTTCATTGTAGGTTTCATTTATGTCGTTGTGCTCATGGACCCTGGATTTGCTATTTGTACATAGTTTTACAGTGGATGTTTCTCCTTCATCTTTTTTTCTTTTTCACCATGGAGCAATGGATATTACGCTTTTCTTTCCCTTTGGATTTGCTTTGTTGGACGGTGACTTTGGACACATTTTCATTTGGATTAATTTGGATTCTCATTTTATTTATTTATCATTTTTTTGGGACATGCTGCATTTTGATTATTATTGGCATTATTGTGTGTTTTTCTTTCATTCCCTTCATTTTGACTTGAATACATTTTTGTTTCTTACTTCAATGTGTGGTCTTCTCTCATTGGTTTCATGCATGTCACAATGTGGGTTTTCTCAGTCATGTGTTGCCATTGTGTGGGTCTGACAGACTTGTACTCATGTGCATACTGCTTATTTGTGATCTATCATGTAATGGGGATTTCAATTTGGAGTGGATGTAAAGCTTGGTTGGGTGTTTGGACTGGGGTGGGGTGGGGTGGGATTTGGGTGGCCATAAGAGGCAGGGATCTAGATTGTGATGACGTGTTGGCTGGGGGATATGTGTCGGGGCCTGCTGGCAGGTGCCTGTCAATGATAGGGGGGTTGGGGGCTGGGGGACATGAGTGGGGGCCTGCTGGCAGGTGCTCCTCACTGCTGGGGGATCGGGGGGGCTGGGGCACATGAGTGGGGGCCTGCTGGCAGGTGCACCTGACTGCTGGGGGTGGGGGTGCAGGGGGACATGTGTCGGGGCCTGCTGGCAGGTGCCTGTCAATGATGGGGGGGCTGGGGGACATGAGTGGGGGCCTGCTGGCAGGTGCCCCTGACTGCTGGGGGGTGGGGCTGCTGGGGGACATGTGTCGGGGCCTGCTGGCAGGTGCTTGTCAATGATGGGGGGGTGGGGAGGCTGGGGACATGAGTGGGGGCCTGCTGGCAGGTGCCCCTCACTGCTGGGGGGTGGGGGTGCTGGGAGACATGAGTTGGTGATCATATTGCAACGTGACATGTGGCTTGGCTGGGGGCATGCCCATGGTGGATGGGCTGTCTGCAGGACATGGCCAGGGGTGCAGGGTAGTTCCCTGTGGTGTGGGCTGCCTGCAGGGGCCATGGAGGGGGTAGAGGGGACACCTGGGAGGACCCATACTGCCAATTCATGTGTAGGACTCCCGAAATATGCGATCCCCTCTCTGACAGCAAAATCGCGTGTGAAACTTCATGCGCAGCCCAGTAATACACGTACCCTGCTGAAATCATGTGTAAAACTTCCCGCGCACACCAGAAATACCCGTACCCAGGTCAATCGCGTGTAAAACTTCCCGCGCACCCCCGAAATACACGTACCCTGCTGAAATCGCATGTAAAACTTCCCGTGCACCCTGAAATACACGTACCCTGCTGAAATTACGTGTGAAACTTCCCGGGCACCCCTGAAATACACGTACCCAGCCCAATCGCGTGTAAAACTTCCTGCGCACCCCTGAAATACACGTATCCAGGCCAAACACGTGTGAAACTTCCCGCGCACCCCTGAAATACACGTACCCTGCTGAAATTGCGTGTGAAACTTCCCGCGCACCCCTGAAATACACATAGCCTGCTGACATTGCATGTGAAACTTCCCGCGCACCCATGAAATACACATACCGAGCCCAATCGCATGTGAAACTTCCCGCACAACCCTGAAATACACGTACCCAGGCCAATCGCATGTGAAACTTCCTGCGCACCCCTGAAATACACGTACCCAGCCCAATCGCATGTAAAACTTCCCGCGCACCCCTGAAATACACGTACCCCGCTCGCACAGGGCCCTTTCGCGTGTGAGATTTCCCGCGAACCCCATAATACACGTACCCTGCTGAAATCGCATGTGAGACTTCCCACGAACCCCATAATACACGTACCACGCTCGCACAGGGCCCTTTCCCGTGTGAAACTTCACGCGCACCCCAGTAATACACGTTCCCCGCTTGGCTTTGCTGTTTGGTGGCCCTGTAAACTGGTCCAGGGTTAGCATGGCCCTTTGCGCTGAATTGTGGATTTTGATGGCTTTTCCTTGCGCGAGGGGCGTTCTTGGGGGGCGTATCTGGCGCTGCTGCAGGGTCGCTGCGCCACAGTGCGCCACAGCTGGTTTTGGTGGCTGGAATCCATGAATACGCTGTGCGCAGAAATGGATTTTAGCGCATGCAGCTGGCGCAGAGATTCGCACGCGCACACTGTGCGCCAGCCGCGTGCACCACTTGTGCGCTGAATTCTATGAATTACCCCCGTTAGCTCTTCTCTGTTACACTCACTTAATTAACCCCTTCATGCCTATGCAGACCTGGTCCGGCAACATTTCTGCTTCCAACTTCACAACATCAAAGAAAATCAAAAAGAGCACCAAACTTTGCTGAATATAAGTACAAATAGCTTAGTTTCTTAGATGTATTCATTGTTGCGTTTCACCAAGGGAGTAATCAAGAAACCATTGATCCTTGTACTGCTGAGAATCTTGCGAGAGGTCTTGTTCCCAATAGAACCCAGCCTGATAACAATCCGATTGAAACCTTCATCTTGTCACCTAGGGGCTGATTCATGAAATTTTGCGCAGAAATCACACAAGGACCATGCGCCAAGAAGGACACTGTGGGAGCCTGTACATGGAAAGAAAAATGCGTGCAACGGGTATTCATGGAATTGTTTGTGCAAAGTAACCTTATTCGCAAGTCACTGCTGAAATGTCCCTGACACGCCCACACACAAAGCAGAAAACTGCCAGATGAGCTACCTTTGAGCTTGGGCGCGAATACACGCACCCTTCAAACAGTGTGTGGCGTCCCCCCTAAGCAGGCCTGCGACTCGGGGTGCCTGCGCCGTGTCCCCCGTAACTGTATCCAGCACCCTGACAACATGCATATGAAAATTCATAACTCAGCAATAACTCAGGAAATGTGCGTGCGAACCCACATAAAACGTTCCTGTACCCAGCTACACAGTTTACTTGCACACCTATGTGACTTCGGAACCCCGATTGAGTACCGCAACCCGAAATCCGGCATGCAATCCCATCTGTGCGCTGAAAATCCTACGCACAAGTGTACTTATGCCAGCCTTCGCGTGGCGGCTCCTATGAGGGACTTGCGTGGGCATTTCCCAGCTGAGACGTTGCACCAGCGATTCCATGAATACTTCTCTTGCCTTGCAATAGTGGGCGTGCGGAACACCCACTTATTCACAAGTTATTCCCCATTTCTGGTGTTCCGCCCCCTTCCCAGCCCTCTGCACAGCTTCAAATAAAAACATTAGTTCACAGAAGTTCTTAAAGAACTTAGGGGGTAATTCAAAGAATTCAGTGCACAAGTGGCGAACGCGGCTGGCGTACAGTGTGCACGTGCGAATCCCTGCGCCAGCCGCGTGCGCTAAAATACATTTCTGCACACAGCGTATTCATGGATACCAACCACCAAAACCAGCTGTGGCGCACAGTGGCGCAGCGACCCTGCAGCAGCGCCAGTTACGCCCCCAAGAACGCCCCTTGTGCAGGGAAAAGCCATCAAAATCCCCAATCCAGCGCAAAGAGCTGCGCTAACCCTGTACCAGCACGGCAAGCGGGGAACGTGTATCACTGGGGATCGCGGGAATTTTCACACGCGATTGGCCCTGTGCCAGCGGGGTACGTGTATTACTGGGGTGCGCGGGAAGTTTCACACGCGATTGGCCCTGTGCGAGCGGGGTACGTGTATTACTGGGGTGCGCGGGAAGTTTCACACGCGATTTCAGCTGGGTACGTGTATCACTGGGGTGCTCAGGAAGTTCCACACGCGATTGGCCCTGTGCGAGCGGGGTACGTGTATTACTGGGGTGTGAGGGAAGTTTCACAAGCGATTCCAGCTGGGTATGTGTATTACTGGGCTGCGGGGAAAGTTTCACACGCAATTTCAGCTGGGTACGTGTATTACTGGGGTGCGCGGGAAGTTCCACACGCGATTGGTCCTGTGCGAGCGGGGTACATGTCTTACTGGGGTGCGCGGGAAGTTTCACACGCGATTTCAGCTGGGTACGTGTATTACTGGGGTGCGCGGGAAGTTTCGCACGCGATTGGCCCTGTGCGAGCGGGGTACGTGTATCACTGGGGTGAGCGGGAAGTTTCACACGTGATTTCAGCTGGGTACGTGTATTACTGAGGTGTGCGGGAAGTTCCACACGCGATTGGCCTGTGCGAGCGGGGTACGTGTATTACTGGGGTGCGCGTGAAGTTTCACATGCAATTTCAGCTGGGTACGTGTATTACTGGGGTGCGCAGGAAGTTTCACACGTGATTTCAGCTGGGTACGTGTATCACTGGGGTGCGCAGGAAGTTTCACACGCGATTTCAGCTGGGTACGTGTATTACTGGGGTACGCGGGAAGTTCCACATGCGATTGGCCCTGTGCGAGCGGGGTACATGTATTACTGAGGTGCGTGGGAAGTTTCACACGCGATTTCAGCTGGGTACGTGTATTACTGGGGTGCGCGGGAAGTTCCACACGTGATTGGCCCTGTGCGAGCGGGGTATGTGTATTACTGGGGTGCGCAGGAAGTTTCACACGCGATTTCAGCTGGGTACGTGTATTACTGGGGTGCGCGGGAAGTTTCACACGCGATTTCAGCTGGGTACGTGTATTACTGGGGTGCCGGGGAGTCCCACACGTGATTTGGCAGTGTGGGTCCTCCCAGGTGTTCCCTGTACACCCTCCACGGCCCCTGCAGGCAGCCCACACCACAGGGGACTACCCTGCATCCCTGGTCATGTCCCGCAGGCAGCCTACCCAACATGGCCATGCCCCCCAGAAAAGGCACATGTCTCCTTGCACTACTGAACACCAACTCATGTCCCCTTGCACCCCCACCCCCCAGCATTGCGAGGCACCTGCCAGCAGGCCCCCACTCATGTCCCACTCATGTCCCCCTGCACCCCCACCCCCCAGCATTGCGAGGCACCTGCCAGCAGGCCCCCACTCATGTCCCATTCATGTCCCCCTGCACCCTCACCCCCCAGCATTGTGAGGCACTTGCCAGCAGGCCCCCACTCATGTCCCACTCATGTCACACCGCACCCCCACCCCCCAGCATTGCGAGGCACCTGCCAGCAGGCCCCCACTCATGTCCCACTCATGTCCCTCTGCACTCCCACCCCCAAGCATTGCGAGGCACCTGCCAGCAGGCCCCCACTCATGTCCCACTCATGTCCCCCTGCACCCCCAAACCCCAGCATTGCAAGGCACCTGCCAGCAGGCCCCCACTTATTTCCCACTCTTGACCCCCTGCACTCCCACCCCCCAGCATTGCGAGGCACCTGCCAGCAGGCCCCCACTCATGTCCCACTCATGTCCCCCTGCACCCTCACCCCCCAGCATTGCGAGGCACCTGTCAGCAGGCCCCCACTCATGTCCCCCAGCCAACACGTCATCACAATCTAGATCCCTATCCCTTACGGGCAGCCTCCACATGCCAAGCACCCACCCAAGTATTGCATCCACCCACTCAGGACAAAACAACTATCTTACTAGGCCTTGTGTCATCCAGATAGCGCAAGCGCAGGGGGCGGGGAGGGGGAGAAGTGCAAAAAGGGGGAGGGAGGATGGGGAAGTGCAAAAAGGAGGGGAGAGGGAGAAGTACAGGTAACAGAGTGCAGCCCATGTGTGGCTAAGTGGCAGTAATCAGAGGGTGTAGCCAGGGGGTGGCTAATAAGTGCAGAGAGTGTGTGGACTGTAGAGTTACAGATACAGACCACAGGTACTAAGGGACCATGAGGCAGTGTGAGGTGCAACTGGACAGTCAGGGTTGTGATAATTATCAGTGAAACTAAGGAAGCACAAATATCATTCAGCTTTAGAGTTAAATGGTCTACTCGTCAGATGCACTGAATGCCCACATCTGAAGAGGGCTTCAATGATGGGACTGGTTCACGCAATAAAAAGGTATAACTTTTAGCAGCCAGGCACAGCCTTAGTTGCGTTTTCTTTGTGCATCCTTGTTATGGATTTTTATTTTTGTAGTAAGCAACAGTGAAGTAACCAGGTGGGGTTCTTCTCTTCTTTTCTGAAGTACAGCACAGGACACCAGGTAAGTTAATAAGTAATATGTATTATCCAGTTGTAAACTGAGCCAAGTGTAATGCAGGAAGAAACACTGACCCATCCACACTCCAGCTGAGGTCTCTCCAACTGTCCACCTCACGCATCATCATTCAAAGACACCAACATTCCACATTACACAATCACATTCCACTGATATCCACCACACTGGCAAGTAATGTACAATAATAACATTACTACACTTCTCCCCCAGTTCATTCATCACACACACCATCAGAACCAAACCCATAAACACATTAGTACAAACAGTTATTGTACTCACAGCCATATCCAAGACTACAATCATTCTGCAATACAGACGAAAGGCAGAAACCGTGAGGTGCAGCGATCTGCATCCGGTCTTATGTGCTAAGGGCGAGTATATTCATCCTGAATTCCCATAGGAAATCATTGTAGGCCCACTCCCGCAGTTAATTAAAGAGTTGTAAACCAAGGTCAAAAGTCTGGAGACTGATTTTATTTTCCCTTTGGAAACTTTATTGTCAAGCCGGTGTGACGCGGTCTATGAAATGAGAGCTGAATATTAGCTGTTACCAAATGGCAACAGTAAATGCCATGATACAAGGCGCTAAACAGTAGGATCTGTGCGTTTTTTCCAAATATGCAGTAAATAGAAACGACTATGTCCCCAAAACACTATGAAGATGCTGCAATGCTCCAGAGGCAACTGAAGTGAAATCAGGTTAAAGGGTGGGCCCAGTATGGCCCCAGTCAGAGCCCCCCCTAACAAAGTGATCATTGGAATCGGAAGTGGAGCATGTGCAACCCGCAAGCAGCGGGGCACTTCTGCGGCCTGGACCGATCTCCAGGTGCCATTTAAGTGTGATGATGGTACAGCTTTAGGATACAGCAGTCTTAGAACCGGTGAACACAGAAGTTGGGATGAATTAGATGAAAGGTTTAAGGTATCAATAAAGGGGGTAGGGGAGAGTTAGGATAAGAGGAGAAAAGGTATGGGGGCATTGTGGGCATTGAAAGCCACCCACAAAGCATGGCGGAGTATTGGGGCGGACCTAGCCAATGAGGGACTTTCACGTTGCAGCTTCGGCTGCAGTGGCTCAGGATTGGCCGGGCTCGAGGCAAATCCATCGACGAGCACTGACTTCCCCTTAGCGCCCGATGCCAACAACCTCCGTGTCAATGCCCTTATGTGTCCTACTGGTAGTAACCGTTGTTCTCCTCGTAGTAACCAGAAGCGTGGTCAGCTTGTTCCTGTGGCAAATAGGGTGACATGGTTCACCCTTACCTGACTGTAATGTAATATGTGGCTGGGACTGGTCCAAGTTTATTGTTTGCTCCAAATAAACTGTGACCTTCTATATTCCAAAGAACCTTACAAAAGTTGTCTGTGGTTATTTCTTCATGTATGTGTGTGTTATACTGGCTACAGGAGGTGGGGGTGACCAATGGGGATCTCCCCGCTAAGAGGCTGACCGGCCCCTGCAGGGCGCGCTAGAGGGACAGCCTACATAGCGGGCTGTCCCCTCTGGCCACCCCCTTCCGGGTGGAGGCCAGCCTCTACTCTTCCTCCCCAGTGGAGGCGGAAGAG
This sequence comes from Ambystoma mexicanum, assembly GCF_040938575.1. Taxonomy (NCBI): domain Eukaryota; kingdom Metazoa; phylum Chordata; class Amphibia; order Caudata; family Ambystomatidae; genus Ambystoma; species Ambystoma mexicanum. Next base: position 1,457,677,664 of record NC_090922.1, read on the forward strand.
GCGTCCCACAGGGCCTGACTTCGGGTCGGGTTCCCGGGGGACGCATATAAGGCTGTAAGAGGATTCAATTCAACACTACAGCTAAGTCAACGCCTAGTCTATAATACTGAATGAAAACCCTTATTGATATAACTTTATGTCCAGTTCATGCGTTATGGATGACTACCCCTATATAACACCCCTCTCTTGGAATCCTCCTGACCCCACTGAGCCAAGAAGTAGTTCTGTTTTGCAAGTTTAAAGGTTTATTTGATAACTTAAACAATATATATTATATCACGCTTTATAATAAATTAATAATTGAATATCACACTTAATCTGAGATGATAAAGATTAACAACGGAGAATCTGGCACTAGCACCCTTCTTGATAATCACTAAAGAGTTGACATGAAATGGATAAGATAGCAACAATACTTTTATGGTTTCCAATGGATGCAATGTGGAATGAAATGCAGTACAGAAAATAACTTGATAGGATTTCAGCAAAGACAATGTAATCACTTTCTTGTACAATTCACCCCCCCCTTTTATGCAATGCAAGGAAATGGAAGGGAGGCACACAGTTCTCAGAAATGCAATTAAATGTGATTCAGTTAACCCAGCAAGCTTAGACTACAGAAGTTGGAAACACAGGCCCAAATGCTTTGATATGTGCTGGCAATGGAGTGAAAATATGTTAAAATGCTTTTAATTCCCTTTAGAGGTTCAGGGTGAGTGGTATCTAGTTAATATCTAGTTAATATTAGTCCAGGCTCACTTTAGCAAGGATCTAGGGTGTAACTAGCAGGTTAAATGAACACAAGCAGCTTCTGTTTTCACACGTTGAGAAATTTGCAAATCGCAGCTAAATTTGCGAATGCGCCGAGCGCGATTACAGAGGAACTACAAGGCCTATCACTATCGTTTTGGGGTCCTATGACAGCCTAGGATCTCAGCTTCCAGCTGAAAGTTACTGCAAGTCTCTAGCACAAACGGTCACGGAGATATGAGCGATTAAATAAAGGTCGTTTTTCAGATTTGAAATTTTAAAGTTAAAAAAAAAACAAGTGCAGCTTGCAACTAGAAATCACAGGTGACAGCTTTACAAATGACAGTTGACAGTTAGGAGACAGTTCTACTTAGATTAAAATAGGATTGAATTATATTATTTTAACTAAGAGATTGGTTCTGCACAGTTTTCTAGGTACTCACACTATATTCTTGAGTGAAATGGGCCTCGTCATGGATCTGGTCAGGTTTTAAACTGGACTCTGGTCTCTGCACTTCACAGTGATCTGGGTCTGCTCTCTCTCTGGATTCTGAAGATTGAGGGATTTAAAGTCTGGATCTTTCTGCACAGCTTTCTCTGGAGATTGATGGAGGTAAAGTATGGATTTTCCCAGCAGAGCTTCCAGCTGCAAATGGATTTGAAGCTCCCTATCTGTCCTGTCTCTCTGCTTTTATGTGTTTTGAAAATGGGTGTGTGTGAGCAGCATCGCTAGCCAGCCCCTCTCCACTTATCATTGGCCAAGCTTTCATTTCTCCCCTGATTGGGGGAGCTAAGTTGTGTCAGAGTGATGTCATTTTACAGCCTGCAGAAAGTCCACTCCTCCTGTCAACTTACACACAAATCTAGATTTGAACCAAATACATATTTGCAGAGGTACATATTGTTTTAAAATCATATGCACCCCTCACATATCACAGGAGGTATCTCCTGTTCAAACTCTGCTCTTCCTGGGAGCTTGCATTCAGAAATGGCAATATTTTGCACTTTTTAACTGGTTTGCAATTCCGGACATTACCCCAAATTTACACACATGTGCGCAAGGAGTATGGACATTAATTGATGAAGTGTCAGATTTTTCACATGCACACATTTTGAGTAATATCCTCTTTTCCGCTAAAACCCCCCTGAACATGCCACCGGTTCGAAAAACCTCTTAAAATGTGGGCAGAAAAATCACAAGAATTATGGTATCATTTAAATAATTTTCACAAGTCCGTACTATGAGTTATTCATCTTTTTCTAAAACCATATTCTGGCTATAGAGGTGTGTCTTTTCAGGTCACATGGTACAGAAACCAGTCTTTCCAGTTTCTGCCAAGCTCAGAGACCCTGCCACTCCCAGCTTCTGCCAAGAGGAAGCTGTTTTACGACATCTGCAATAAAACATTTGCCTGAGTCAGGACATGGCTTTGTTCAGAGCTGCTGTATTCTGTGGGGCTCCCCTTAATTCAATTATCAGAGAGATGGCATATCCTTAGTGTGGCCAGCAAAAGGCAGATAGGCCTGGGAACACAGCTGTGACTCAAGTTTCACTCCTGATGGGGGGTAGTTGCCAGAATCCAGTTCCTTAAGCCAAGTTTCAGATAAAATGTCACTTTTTGTTCCCCAGTTTCTGCATTCAAATAAAACTAAACATTTTTACATATGCAGCTAGAATGCTGATTCTAAGTTTAAAACTATGACATTTAAACAATTTCAACCTATGTGACACTCAAAAGTAGGTCACTCATTTCTCTTAAACATTGAGATTTTTAATGTCTTTCAGTCCAAATTTACTTAAACTGCTGAAATCCACAGCTCAGCCAGTCTTGTTATTAACCTTCAAGTCACTTCAGAATATAACTTTACATTGGTTCCACCTCTCAAAATGTCTTTCTTTGGCATGTTTTGGGTTCATTTATTCAGTTTTCTACAAAAAGTAAAATCTGGTGTTGTTTTAAAACGCCGGCTTTTGGATAGTGGTGAGTACGGGTACTGCACCCCTTTTTGGGATTTAAGAAAATGAATTCCCAACAGTTATGGGTTTGCTTTTGGCAATCAGCATTACCACTCCCAATGGTTTCAGACTACTGTGTGGGTAGTCCAATGGTGGTTTTAGGCAGTGTCCTTCTGTGCCCATAACATCGGCAAAAATGAGTGGCAGCCTATTCTTCATGCATTTCCCTGTGCATTTTCTGGGAAGCTCTGGCCATCATGATGTTTTCCATGTCAGTACTGCACAGTTTTGAGGTAGGGCTCGGATGCATGGGTAAATACATCCCACAAGCCCCCCTCTTGCGATGTCCATTCTGTTTCCTGATGGGACTCGCAAGATCTGGGATGTTTCTTCATCTTCTTCCAATAGATGGCACAGTTCAGCATCTTTTCCTCCATCCGGTATTGATCGATCGGTTCTCCTCGCCGGTCCTGATGGGAATATTGGGCGGTACCCTGGGCCCGTTGCGTCTCTGCTCCCGGTCTCCGGATCGTCGTCCTTGGCCCGTCTCAAGGTTTTCTTTCTCCTAGGACGACAAAAGAATAGCGGCAATACCTATTCATAGACATTTTTTTCCACCACTGTTGAGATAGTGGGGCAGCATATGCATTTCATCATAACGAAACATTACATTCTTATTTTGCAAAAAAAAACAGTATAACGAAGAGACAGTTTCGTGCAAATCACAATATTTTAGAGACTAGATGTGGTATGTTTTATGGTTGGAACTGAATTAATCTGAGACAGTACCCGCTAGGATTCCAGAGGATTCCTCCAGTTGTTGCAGAGTGTGCCTGGGATGGCAACATTTCAACTGGTTTATGTGGACCCACTTGTCTTCCCCCGCTGCCAACGGACCTTTGGGGATGTGGATTTTGTAGGCCACAGGGGAGATCTTGTCGATGATCTCAAAGGGTCCCTTCCATGTAGGCAAGAATTTCCGCTGTTTTGCCTGGTTTCTTTGGAAGTTGTATAGATAGACCCGGTCCCCCACCTGATATTCCTTCCTGGAAGTCTTCAGGTCATAGTGGGTCTTCATGCTATCAGCCGATCTTTCTAGATTCCGCTGAGCGTAAGCAAAAGCAGGTTGGAGGTGTTTCCTTAAATTCTCCACATACTCATGAGTAGTGGAGGCATTTATCAGTGTCTGCTCTTGGGTCCTATAGAGCAAATGCTGCGGAAGCACCATCTTGCGTCCAGTCATCAACTCAAATGGTGACATTTTGGTTGCAGATGAAGGGGTAGATCGGATGGCCATTAGGACCAGAGGTAATCGGATATCCCAACTTGGCCCAGAATCTGCCACAAACTTTTTTAATATGCTCACAATGGTTCGGTTATATCTCTCTACTGCCCCAGAAGAAGCTGGCCTGTAAGCAATATGCAACTTCCTTTTGACCCCCAGTATCTCCCACATCTTTGTCATTACTTCACTGGTGAAGTGGCTACCTCTGTCTGACTCAATCCTTTTAGGTAGGCCGAAACGGGAAAAGATGTGGTTAATCATCAGGGCAGCTGCGGTTTCTGCCTTGCAATTTGGGGCTGGGAGACATTCCACCCACTTGGTAAACAAGCATGTGACGGTCAACATGTACTTATTCCCCCTCGCGGAGCGAATCACGGGGCCTACAAAGTCGATTTGTAAATCTGACCATGGCAGTGTCATCCCCCTCTTTTGGAGAGGTGCACGATGCGTGAGGGATGATGGCTGAAATTGTGCACACACAAGACACCCCTTCAAGTATTGGTCGAGGTCCTGCCCCATGTGTGGCCAGTATGCAACCTCTCTTAAGATTTCCAATGTTGTGTGAAACCCCCTATGACCGGCAGTAGCCGCATCATGGGCGTGACTTAACATCAGGCTTCGGAATGAGGTAGGAACCACCCACTGGTCATGGCCAGCTTTGGATTTCCTTACCAACAAACCGTCTTGGATCCGGAACATTTTTGGACATTTCATCAACACTCTTAGGTCCTCTTTCCCAATGTAATCGGTATCCGTTAGGGGAAAGTTCTCAGGGTCCTCAAGGTGCTGGTAAAACTTACCAATAATTGGATCCCCCTTCTGAGCGGTAATCAAATCAGCATCAGGGGTCTCCTTACTCCATTGTGCAATTGAAAGGTCGTTGTGAGCATTTGTCTGGGACCTAGTGATAGCAGTGACCTGGATTTCCCCCAACAGGGACTCACTCTCAACTAGATCCCCTTGGATGGCCCTGGTTTTGGCCAGCTGATCAGCTAAGTCATTTCCAGTTTTGTCTGGTCCCTCTACTTTGGAATGACCCTTTATCTTTTTCCAATAGATGGTCATCTCATTCGAGGTGACCAGATCATCAATGTTTTGGATCAACTTCCCATGTTTCAAGGGTTTGTTGTTAGCACATAACATGCCTCTGGTTTTCCAATTAACCAGGTGCTCCACGAACCCGTTCCGTACATAATCCGAATCTGTGATTATGACCAGTTCGCGGAGTTGATGCTGGACAGCAGTGAGGATGGCCTGATGCACAGCCATCAATTCTGCCACCTGACTACTTCGGGGACCAATTTTGTATCCAGCGGAGGGTTCTGGGGACTCATTCACCCATGCATTCCCTACGCCAGCCACCAGTTCTTTCTCCCCGTTGTTGTCAACATGGTAAGAGCATCCATCCACATAGACAGTGGGCATTCCCTCACACTTGTCCTCTTCAAAGACTTTGTGTGGGGAATTAAGGTATGCCTCCGTGTTGTCCTTGACTTTTAGACTTTCGTCCTCGAGACAGTTTTCTCTGGCACAATCATGCAAGTCAGCCAGACCTTGCGCGAGGTGACTCTTCTTGTTTTGGCCATATCTGACCTCCACAGGAAAGCCTTGCATTGACAGAATCCAGGAAGTAATTCGGGAATTACTCACATTTCCGGCCCGGATTCTGTCACTTTGGAGATATTGCAGAGGCTGGTGTGGAGTCTCCACTATGATGTGTTCCCCCTGGATAAACGGGCGGTAATTCTTCAATGCCCACACCGTTGCCAGGAGTGCCTTCTCACAATCATTGAATTTTTCCTCCACAGAGGATAAAGTTTTGCTCGCATAGGAGATTACTTTATTGACCTTGTCATGCTTTTGGTATAATACTGCCGTCAAGCACGTATTACAGAACCCCGTCTCCAGGAAGAACTCCTTGTTTCTGACAGGGTAAGCTAAGCAAGGCGCTTGTGAGAGGCTTCTCTTGAGTTGTCTTACTGCCTCGGCTTGTTCTGGACCCCATTCCCACTTGACCCCCCCCTTCAGGAGATGAATCAGGGGTCTGGTGATCTCTGCGTAGCCCTCAATGAACTTTCTGCTGTAATTAGTCAGTCCAAGGAGGCTCCTTAGTTCTCGCAGAGTTGTGGGGTCTTTCAGTTTCTGAAGTGCTTCCACTTTCTTTTCCTGGGGACAGAGGCCCTGAGGAGTAATCTCATGCCCCAAGAAATTAACACAGGTTCTACACCACTGTGCTTTCTGAAAGGAAAGTTTTGCTCCGGCGGCCCTCAACTGGGTCAGAACATAACGGATCTCCGCTATGTGTTCCTCCACAGATGAACTTTTAATGAGGACATCATCTACATAAGCCAGGTTACCCCTTGCACCCAAGTCGGGCATGGCCTTGTGTAGAAAAATGTTGAATTCATTGCCGGAGTTGAGGTATCCGAAGGGAGTCCGGGTCCAGGTGTACTGCTGGCCCCCAAAGGTAAAAGCCAGTTTGTATTGGTCCTCCCTACTGACAGGCACGGTCCAGTACCCATTGGTCAGGTCTATTGCAGTGAATACCTGTGACCCCTGGATCTGGGCCAGCCCTTGGTCAATGTAGGGCAGAGGCCATCGGGAAGTATGGACCCGTTTGTTGAGCTCCCTGAGGTCAGCACAGAGTCTCCACTGGCCGTTTGGCTTCAATATTCCCAGCACCGGATTATTGAAGGTGCTGTGGACTGGACGGATTATTCCCCGGGACTCAAGGTTCTTAATTATTTCAGTAAGGGACTCCATTGATGCGAGAGGCAAGCGATATTGCTTCACAAACACTGGAGTCATGCCAGGGTCCGTGGGGATTGTTGTTGTGTGGATGTCAGTGCGAACACAGTCATATGAGTCTACCGCAAAGAGATCTTGGAAATCCAAGAAAACTTGTTTCAACTTTTGCTTTTATTCCAGAGTCACACAGGCATCAGCTAGGTTGCCTCTCTCTTCCACCATCTGCCTGAAGCCTGGAAAGACTTCTGGTTTGGCTATCTCCGCGGCCTCCTCCAGCTGGGTGGAGAAGTCCCTGGTCAGAGTGCTGATTTGGACTGTAGGCTTCAGGTGGGAAAGGCAGCCCTCATGGACTTGGAAAATCACCTCATCCCTCCTGAAGTCACAAGTCACATCTTCCTTACCATAGGGGCAGGAAGTGTACACCAGGAAGTTCCCCCATGCCGGGTAAAAATCCTGTCTGGTGTTGTATTGTCATTACTGTCACTGTCAAAGCAGTCCTTGGGGATTGGCCCTAACAGTTCATTTCCAAGATCAATGGAGAAATGTCGGTCATCAACCGCCATTCCAATAATGGTGCCTGCGGCTAGAGTAATACTCTTTAAGTCGCTGTTATCCACCTCTATTGGAATGGTGTCATGTTCTATGTTGACTAATGGAGTTGGGTTTACCCCCAACCCTTGCTGTTGGAGAGAAGCATTTAGATGTATGTAAGCATCAGGGTTTTGCAAATATTGTCCTCTTTTAACTTTCACTTCCAGGGAGAATTGTCGGGTCCTTTCAGGGATGGTGACTTCCTCTTTGATCTGAATTTCAACTGCATAAGGTAGCAATTGAGCTGACCTAAATGCTTTTTCTGTATCATCAAAGCCCATAGGATTATCCGCTAATCGGGACCAAGCTTTGAAGTTTATTAGGTCCAAACTAATGGCAAAGCGATTGAGAATGTCACTGCCTAAGTAAAAGGCGGCAGGGACGTCTCGCACGACCCAACAATTGTGGACTATGCTCTTGTTGCCAATGGAGATTTTGAGCATACACCTGCTTGGCAGGTGATGTTTGGAACTAGGTGCTTCCAGGTCCATTTCCCATTTGTCTATCAGTTTGAATGTGGGAATGGCTGGATCTTTTGGGAGTTGGCGGAACATGGCTTCGCTGATGAAGCTCTTACCGTTGTTCACACACACTCGAGCGAGAACAGAGTCCTTCCCATCATTTAATTGGACAGGGATGAACAACTGCTCTCCAATTTGCTGAATATCAGCCAGGCTCTGAGCTGATTTCACATCTTTCTGGACTATTGGAGTGGGAGTTTCAGATTGTGGATTAGTATAGAATCTCAGAGTGTTTCCTTCCAGTGTGGAATACCACCTTAAACTGGAAGGAAGGTTGATTTTCAGAAATAGAGAGGACCCCCCATCACCAGTCTGTTGTCCTACTGCTATTACTGTCACGTCTGGAATCTGGTTGTTCTGGAAGTGGAATTCTACTTGGTCAGATTTTTGTTCAACCATGTGCCGTTTAAACTAACATGGTTGACACTCTGTTTTAATTTTATTGGTCGGCTAGTCTGGGTCCAGAGGACCTTGTTTACACAATCTATTAGGGGTGACAACCTTCTCAGGAGGTCATTCCCCAGTAAACAAGGAGTGCCCTCTGGAGTCACAACTATGACTGGGTGTTTCAACTTGTGTCGCCCAATTTTAATGTCCAAGTCTGCCGTCCCCTCGACGGGAATTTCCTTCCCGTCAAAGTTCTGGAGTTGTCCATGAAGTGAGGTGAGAGGAATTTGGTAATTCTCTCCCCTTCCTGCATTCAGTTCATCAAGGGCCCTTCTGGACAGAAGGGTAGCTTGAGATCCAGTGTCCACCAGTGCCAAAATTGTACCCTGCCCCTGTACTTGTACCGGGGCATAATATCTTCCCTCCTTCTCCTCAAGGGGGCACAGATAATGCACATTTTTGGACAACTGGTGGGCTAGCTTTCTGGTTTTGGACATTGCAAGAGAAGAAATTTCGGCAGACTTCTGTGGAGAGCCTTGGGAATCTGAAAGAAAAAGTTGGCAACTGGAGATCAGAGCCATTGTGGATTCCCCTGGCTCCGGTTCTGGGCCGCCCCCCCCTTTTTGGAGGCAGTCACCAGGATGGGTTTGAACCGGGGGATTTTCTTGCTGTTGGTTCTGGGATGAGATGGTGGGCGGCGGTAGCTCAGTCTCCACATCTCCCCAGTCTGGATTTGCATCCCTAGGGACCCATTTTTCTTTGGGAGGAGTTGCCCCATCTCTGAAGGAGAAGATCCTTTTCCCAGGATCCTCTGAGGATCCCTCTCCCTCAAATTGGAAGATCTGTACCTCCTCCTCAAACTGTGTCTGTTTGGGTCTTCTGTTTCTCCTACCACCCCTCTGCTCCTTAGGAGGCAGACTTTCAGGGGCAGGAGATTTTGTTTCCGGTTCCTGGGTTTCCAGGGGCTGTTTACAAGTGAGGAAGGAAGCTTCCTCGAAGGCTTTACACCCCCTTCCCCTTGTGCCTCCTCCCTGGGAACCGGTGAGTTATCGGGGTGCTGCCCCCGTCATTGTTCTGGAGCACCAGGTCCAGAGTTGGGTGCGTTCTGCGCCGGCATGCCGATCTGAGGGTTCTGCTGAGCCCTCAGTATGTGACCCAGATCCCGCGCCATGTTTTGAACCTGGCGCTCTAACTGGGAAACCCGCTCAGGCTGATACGGGGCCCTGTTTTCTCCCCTGGGCTGATCCCGGGAAGGGTAGCTGTCCCTCCTCTGGTAATACCCCGGGTTGGGAAGATTTGGGTACCCCTCCACCCTTGGCCTCCCCTCTCCCGGATTAGGTTGTCTGGGCTCAGGGAATTGGGGAAAGAAGGGTGGAGGATTTTGGGGTTGGAAATTGGGTGGATACCTGGGGAAAAAGTTCTGCCCAGGATTTGGAGAATTTCTGCCCTCCTGTGGGAAGTTGGGAGGGAAGTTCCCTGGGTTAGGTGCTTGGCTGGATCCCCACCCTTGGGCTGGAGGAGTCCACACATAACCCAAGATGGGTCGATTTCCCTTGTAACGGGGACTTACATAATCAGGAGAGCGAGGGACCCCATTTGTGGGGCTGCCTCCCTGGCTCCCTGTCTGTGACTGGCCCGAGGACCTTCTGGGCCTAGCATTATTAGGTGCAGGTAGGTTTTTAGGCCCCCCCATCTCCAAATCCAAAATGGGGGTGACCTTAACCTCTGCCACCTTAGCAGCAGCAGGGATGCTGTTGGCTTTGGGGTTTTTCTGGGCATTACTTTTGCTATCTACCGGTTTCTGCACCTCATAGATCCGGGTAGCCTGTTCAATGACCCAGTCTAAAGATCTTTTCTCGTGAAAATCCCTCACGAACTGGGTCATTATGTATTTGGGCAAGGCATGAAAAAATGTATTAATGAATTCTCTACTGTCTGTGCGCACCCTTCTGGTGGTCTGCGCAAAAGCACGCTTTAACTCCTGCACAAATTCTTGTGGGGCCTGATCCTCCCCACATTGTAAATTGTAGGCTGCCTTGCGAGCCTCTTGAGGATTTCTATGAATGGAAAAATGTTTCAAGATGGCCGCCTTATAGGTGGACCATCTTAAATGATTTTGGTCCTCCAGCCCCGCAAAGAAACTGGAGTATTCCGGGGAGAAGGTCCACTTTACATATTGAATACAGCTTTGGCTGTCCTTCAAATGGAAAGTCTCCATCATTTGCTCAAACAACTCTAAGTGCTCCCAAACAGAATACTTAGCGTTCTTATGGTAAGGCGTGATGACGCTCCTGATCGCCTTAATCTGCTTTAAGGGGTCCTTAAGCAAGGCCCTTTTTGCCTTATTGGCCTTTTTGGTTCGGGTAACCCTTGTCCATTCATCCTCTGACTCAGAGGCACTGCTCCCAGAGGTTCCTGTCTGCTCTTCCAGGTTTTCCCGGATTCTGCGAGCCTGGGAATGGCTGGCAGAATGTGGGGACCTGGTCTCCTGTGTCCTGCGCAGTTCAGAGGAGTCTTCAGATTCCTCCTTGCTGCCAGGATTTGATGGGTACCCCCCCCCCCACTGACCTAACTGGGCAGAGGCTTTCAGGATGCCCTTAAGGGGCCTACTCTCCTGGGGTTCCCCACTGAACTGTACTGTACTTGGGTGCCCATACCCGGATGCCCGCCCCTCCATTCCTGGGTGGTACTGGCCTATGAGCCCCATGCTTCTGGCTGGATAGTAATCTGCCATCCCTGTGGCCCTGTGCTCATGTGCGCCAGGGGACATGGGGGTGGCAGAGTCCAGGGACTGAAAGGTATGAGGGCCTCTGGTACTAGGGCTCCTGAGGTTATGCTCCGGAGTTTCCATTTCCCAGCGAACCTCATCTCTATCCGCCCCTGCTCCCTGTTGCAATGCAAGAGCCTGCATCTGTGCCTTCAGTTCCTCAGTTAAGGCCTTACTAGACTCTATCAGTCTCTCCTGCATCGCTACCTGTTGTTGGAGCCTATCATTGTGTTGACAGAGGGCCTCATTTTCCCTCTGTGCTTCCTGGTTGGTCCTGGAGAACTGGGCCAGTCTTTGCTGCAGGAGGTTTACCTCCTGAGTCCCATCCCTACTGGCCTGCTCCTTTCTTGCCAGAGCATCTTCCACCCTTCTGGTGTGCTCTAACAAGTTTGCATGCTCTTTTTGGAGATCACCCAGCCCCTGGAGGGCCAAGTGATTTTCTTCCGTTTTTCTTTTTAACTGGCAGACTTCCTGGCCTAAGGTGTCCCTTTCCTGACTAAGAGCCTGCATCTGTGCCGCCAGGTCATCCCTCTGCCTTTGAAGGGCACCAGCTTTCCGGCGCTCTTCATCAAACTCTGCCTGGGTAGCCAGGTCTTTCAGAATCAGTTTATTGCTTTCTGCCTTTTCCCTATCTAGGTGGCCTTGCAGGGTGACTACCTGCTCAGCACATGCCCTGTTAAAGTCCAGTTGTTGCTCCAGCTTTTTCTGGCTCTGCAGTAAGAAGTCCAAACTGTCTTGGTGCTCCTTTTGCAGGGCCAGAAATCTAGTATCCTGGTCAGCCTTTTCCTGTTGCAGGATGTCCATATCCTTCTTTATTTTAATGATGTGCTCTCTACTCTCATTTTCTGACTCCTGGCTCCTCTGCAGCCTCTGCTCAGAAGAGTCCAGATCAGATTGGGCCTTCTGTAATGCCAGCAGTTGCCTACTCGCCAAATCTTGGCCTTCAGCACATCTGTCCTGCATGGCTCCCATATGTAAATATAAATATGCCGCTACCCTGGCAATCTTGTTGTGCTCATCCTTGGCCTTAGAGGACATATATAGTTCACTCAGGGCCACATGTAAGGGACCCTGATCTCTATATATATCTGACCCTGTTTCAGTGACCTGTTGTGTGATTGCCTGCAACCACGCCTCCTGGCCCTGTTCGGTCCATTCACCTCTCACAAATAGCTTATGTAAGAGGTGCTCTCTGGCTATTTTCATGTCTACTAAGGTCGTCATTCTAGAGATTGGTCTCTGTCCTGACTTACAGAAGTTTGTATTTTATTATTTTTTTTTTTTGCAAAACAGACCTTTTCCTTAGAGCGTTGCTTTGAGGAGTGCTTTACAGCGTAACACAGCGTGGTGATCCGACCGGATATGTGTATCTGGTCAGCTGGCACGCTGTATTAATCTGCACAAATGGTAGATCTAACCCAAACATCCCGGACGAGCCCCCAATTTGTAAGAGGATTCAATTCAACACTACAGCTAAATCAACGCCTAGTCTATAATACTGAATGAAAACCCTTATTGATATAACTTTATGTCCAGTTCATGCGTTCTGGATGACTACCCCTATATAACTCCCCTCTCTTGGAATCCTCCTGACCCCACTGAGCCAAGAAGTAGTTCTGTTTTGCAAGTTTAAAGGTTTATTTGATAACTTAAACAATATATATTATATCACGCTTTATAATAAATTAATAATTGAATATCACACTTAATCTGAGATGATAAAGATTAACAACGGAGAATCTGGCACTAGCACCCTTCTTGATAATCACTAAAGAGTTGACATGAAATGGATAAGATAGCAACAATACTTTTATGGTTTCCAATGGATGCAATGTGGAATGAAATGCAGTACAGAAAATAACTTGATAGGATTTCAGCAAAGACAATGTAATCACTTTCTTGTACAATTCACCCCCCCCCCTTTTATGCAATGCAAGGAAATGGAAGGAAGGCACACAGTTCTCAGAAATGCAATTAAATGTGATTCAGTTAACCCAGCAAGCTTAGACTACAGAAGTTGGAAACACAGGCCCAAATGCTTTGATATGTGCTGGCAATGGAGTGAAAATATGTTAAAATGCTTTTAATTCCCTCTAGAGGTTCAGGGTGAGTGGTATCTAGTTAATATTAGTCCAGGCTCACTTTAGCAAGGATCTAGGGTGTAACTAGCAGGTTAAACGAATTTTTGGCAACTGAAAGGCAAGCAGCTTCTGTTTTCACACGTTGAGAAATTTGCAAATCGCGGCAAAATGTCAAATCGCGGCTAAATTTGCGAATGCGCCGAGCGCGATTACAGAGGAACTACAAGGACTATCACTATCGTTTTGGGGTCCTATGAAAGCCTAGGATCTCAGCTTCCAGCTGAAAGTTACTGCAAGTCTCTAGCACAAACGGTCACGGAGATATGAGCGATTAAATAAAGGTCGTTTTTCAGATTTGAAATTTTAAAGTTAAAAAAAAAACAAGTGCAGCTTGCAACTAGAAATCACAGGTGACAGCTTTACAAATGACAGTTGACAGTTAGGAGACAGTTCTACTTAGATTAAAATAGGATTGAATTATATTATTTTAACTAAGAGATTGGTTCTGCACAGTTTTCTAGGTACTCACACTATATTCTTGAGTGAAATGGGCCTCGTCATGGATCTGGTCAGGTTTTAAACTGGACTCTGGTCTCTGCACTTCACAGTGATCTGGGTCTGCTCTCTCTCTGGATTCTGAAGATTGAGGGATTTAAAGTCTGGCTCTTTCTGCACAGCTTTCTCTGGAGATTGATGGAGGTAAAGTATGGATTTTCCCGGCAGAGCTTCCAGCTGCAAATGGATTTGAAGCTCCCTATCTGTCCTGTCTCACTGCTTTTATGTGTTTTGAAAATGGGTGTGTGTGAGCAGCATCGCTAGCCAGCCCCTCTCCACTTATCATTGGCCAAGCTTTCATTTCTCCCCTGATTGGGGGAGCTAAGTTGTGTCAGAGTGATGTCATTTTACAGCCTGCAGAAAGTCCACTCCTCCTGTCAACTTACACACAAATCTAGATTTGAACCAAATACATATTTGCAGAGGTACATATTGTTTTAAAATCATATGCACCCCTCACATATCACAGGAGGTATCTCCTGTTCAAACTCTGCTCTTCCTGGGAGCTTGCATTCAGAAATGGCAATATTTTGCACTTTTTAACTGGTTTGCAATTCCGGACATTACCCCAAATGTACACACATGTGCGCAAGGAGTATGGACATTAATTGATGAAGTGTCAGATTTTTCACATGCACACATTTTGAGTAATATCCTCTTTTCCGCTAAAACCCCCCTGAACATGCCACCGGTTCGAAAAACCTCTTAAAATGTGGGCAGAAAAATCACAAGAATTATGGTATCATTTAAATAATTTTCACAAGTCCGTACTATGAGTTATTCATCTTTTTCTAAAACCATATTCTGGCTATAGAGGTGTGTCTTTTCAGGTCACATGGTACAGAAACCAGTCTTTCCATTTCTGCCAAGCTCAGAGACCCTGCCACTCCCAGCTTCTGCCAAGAGGAAGCTGTTTTACGACATCTGCAATAAAACATTTGCCTGAGTCAGGACAGGGCTTTGTTCAGAGATCCTGTATTCTGTGGGGCTCCCCTTAATTCAATTATCAGAGAGATGGCATATCCTTAGTGTGGCCAGCAAAAGGCAGATAGGCCTGGGAACACAGCTGTGACTCAAGTTTCACTCCTGATGGGGGGTAGTTGCCAGAATCCAGTTCCTCAAGCCAAGTTTCAGATAAAATGTCACTTTTTGTTCCCCAGTTTCTGCATTCAAATAAAACTAAACATTTTTACATATGCAGCTAGAATGCTGATTCTAAGTTTAAAACTATGACATTTAAACAATTTCAACCTATGTGACACTCAAAAGTAGGTCACTCATTTCTCTTAAACATTGAGATTTTTAATGTCTTTCAGTCCAAATTTACTTAAACTGCTGAAATCCACAGCTCAGCCAGTCTTGTTATTAACCTTCAAGTCACTTCAGAATATAACTTTACATTGGTTCCACCTCTCAAAATGTCTTTCTTTGGCATGTTTTGGGTTCATTTATTCAGTTTTCAACAAAAAGTAAAATCTGGTGTTGTTTTAAAACGCCGGCTTTTGGATAGTGGTGAGTACTGGTACTGCACCCCTTTTTGGGATTTAAGAAAATGAATTCCCAACAGTTATGGGTTTGCTTTTGGCAATCAGCATTGCCACTCCCAATGGTTTCAGACTACTGTGTGGGTAGTCCAATGGTGGTTTTAGGCAGTGTCCTTCTGTGCCCATAACATCGGCAAAAATGAGTGGCAGCCTATTCTTCATGCATTTCCCTGTGCATTTTCTGGGAAGCTCTGGCCATCATGATGTTTTCCATGTCAGTACTGCACAGTTTTGAGGTAGGGCTCGGATGCATGGGTAAATACATCCCACAAGGCGGGAGCTGAGGACAATCAGACCGGCTATTTTAATCAAAGTACATCTACTACATATAAAGCAAAAGAAACAGTGGGCCACTTTGGATGATTGGTGGGGGCTCAGGTTCCATCTGCTGCCTTTACATATTTTCCAACAATCAGAGGCAATTTACATTTAAAAAATTGTGATGTTGCAGGGAGTGTGATGAGAAGAGTGCAGTTAGAGCAGTGATGTTCTGTTCTGGAGGAGGTGCTTTTGCAACCACTTCATCGGCTGCAGCCTCAGCGCGCAGCCGCAGGGAGTGCGACAAGCAGAGTGCATTTAGAGCAGTTGGAGAAGCACTGAGGTGCTCTGAATTTTCTAACTATGTACAATTTACACAGTGCCAGCACCCAGGTCTGCCAGCGCGCTGTGCGAGATTTATGTGCCCTGCCCTCTCCGCGTCCCCACCAACTACAAATGCAGAACGTTCTTGTAAAGTGTGTGAACCGACAGTAGAACCAATTAGGTGTTGGAAATAAGCCACTAGGTGACACGATGATGGACTCAGTAGGCAAGAAACCCTAGAGTGTAGGTTTCTGGTGGGTTGTTATCAGGCTGGGTCCTGTTTGGACCAAGACCCCTCGCAAGGTCTTAGCAGCACGGGAATAAATGGTTTCTTGATTACTCCCTTGGTTAAAGGCAACAATGAATCCTTCCAAGAAACTAATTGTATTGGTAATTATATTCAGCGAAGCTTGGTGCTCTTTTTGCTTTTCTTTAATGTCGTATACATGTAGCAGAGAATTCAGTACAAAGTTGAGGGCAGAAATAAAGCCTGACCTAGGTCTGCATAATCTTGAAGGGGTTAATTAGCAGGGGAGAGTGTAACAGAAGAGCTTAAATGACTTAAGCCGCTATTAGACCCAAAATGGATCGGAGTTGCATAATTGTTCCCAGTACATTGCAGCATATTAAGACTGTCAGAGCCCCTCTTAAATTCAAAATCGTTGGCTGTTGTCAACGAGATACCTAATTTTACTATTTGTCAAAAAAGGCCAATCATACTCCTTCATAACCTGTTCAAAAGAACAAAAACCCTAAAAATATGAAAACCTCCAGTGCAAATAAAACCAATAGGTCACAGAAGTTCTTAAATAACTTGATACAGAGAAATAATACTTAGAATCTGTTCTACTCGAATGAAAAGCTCTAGAAACAAGTCTGACCTCGTGAAGAAAAAAAGTCAAAATAAATCAAAGAGATCCTGCAATGTGAATTCCATGATTGACGGAGACTCTTTAACCGCCCAGAATCAATCTTTTTAACTGTCCGAAGCTACTGACGCCCCAGACTGACAATTCACCATCTGAAGACAACCCGTTACTCAATCTTTCCACCAACTGTGACTCTGTTCGGGTTTTTCTCAACATTCAAATACCCAGGTGCCTCAAACATCAGTGGCTGGCTGATTTCCACACGTTGGAAGAAAAATGTTCCGACTGACCCAAGTGTGCCCATCAAGCTCAGAAATTCTGTATTCTCTTTTAATTGAAATTGTTTAGGTTTGGACTCTTTGTTCCCCGTACATAGCAACATTATTCTTAATAGAAAACATGTTTTAGCTTTACTGTATGAAATTCCTGCCTTACGCTATTTAACTTCTGCAGACATCAACGAGTAGAGTTGATGTATCATAAGCATCTGGATAGAGTCATTTTGCATATTTCCTCACGCCTGGTCTATCATACTCTACTCGCTGAAGTGCCTACCCTACCCTGTATGGGATACGCCTGGTCTATCATACTCGACTCGCTGAAGTGCCTGCCCTACCCTCTATGGGATATACCTGGTCTATCATACTCTACTCGCTGAAGCGCCTGCCCTACCCTCTATGGGATGTACCTGGTCTATCATACACTACTCGCTGAAGTGCCTAACCTACCCTCTATGGGATACACCTGGTCTATCATGCTCTACTCGTTGAAGTGCCTGCCCTTCCCTCTATGGGATATACCTGGTCTATCTTCCTCTACTTGCTGAAGTGCCTGCCCTACCCTCTATGGGATATACCTGGTCTATCTTCCTCTACTCGCTGAAGTGCCTGCCCTACCCTGTATGGGATATACCTGGTCTATCATGCTCTACTCGCTGAAGTGCCTGCCCTACCCTGTATGGGATATACCTGGTCTATCATGCTCTACTCGTTGAAGTGCCTGCCCTTCCCTCTATGGGATATACCTGGTCTATCTTCCTCTACTCGCTAAAGTGCCTTCCCTACCCTGTATGGGATATACCTGGTCTATCATGCTCTACTCGTTGAAGTGCCTGCCCTACCCTCTATGGGATATACCTGGTCTATCATACTCTACTCGCTGAAGTGCCAGCCCTACCCTCTATGGGATATACCTGGTCTATCATACACTACTCGCTGAAGTGCCTACCCTACCCTCTAAGGGATATGCCTGGTCTAGAATCCTCTACTCGGTGAAGTGCCTGCCCTACCCTCTATGGGATACGCCTGGTCTATCATACTCGACTCGCTGAAGTGCCTGCCCTACCCTCTATGGGATATACCTGGTCTATCATACTCTACTCGCTGAAGCGCCTGCCCTACCCTCTATGGGATATACCTGGTCTATCATACACTACTCGCTGAAGTGCCTAACCTACCCTCTTTGGGATATACCTGGTCTATCATCTTCTACTTGCTGAAGTGCCTAACCTACCCTCTATGGGATATACCTGGTCTATCATAGACTACTCGCTGAAGTGCCTAACCTACCCTCTATGGGATATACCTGGTCTATCATACACTACTCGCTGAAGTGCCTGCCCTTCCCTCTTTGGGATATGCCTGGTCTGTCATCTTCTACTTGCTGAAGTGCCTGCCCTTCCCTGTATGGTATATACCTGGTCTATCATGCTCTACTCGTTGAAGTGCCTGCCCTTCCCTCTATGGGATATACCTGGTCTATCTTCCTCTACTCGCTGAAGTGCCTGCCCTACCCTGTATGGGATATACCTGGTCTATCATGCTCTACTCGTTGAAGTGCCTGCCCTTCCCTCTATGGGATATACCTGGTCTATCTTCCTCTACTCGCTGAAGTGCCTGCCCTACCCTCTATGGGATATACCTGGTCTATCATCCTCTACTCGCTGAAGTGCCTGCCCTACACTCTATGGGATATACCTGGCCTATAATATTCTACTCGCTGAAGTGCCAGCCCTACCCTCTATGGGATATACCTGCTCTATCATACTCTACTTGCTGAAGTGCCTGCCCTACCCTCTATGGGATATGCCTGGTCTATCATTCTCTACTCGCTGAAGTGCCTGCCCTACCCTCTATGGGATATGCCTGGTCTATCATACACTACTCGCTGAAGTGCCTAACCTACCCTCTATGGGATATGCCTGGTCTATCATCCTCTACTAGCTGAAGTGCCTGCCCTACCCTCTATGGGATATGCCTGGCCTATCATACTCTACTCGTTGAAGTGCCTGCCCTACCCTCTATGGGATATGCCTGGTCTATCATCCTCTACTTGCTGAAGTGCCTACCCTACCCTCTATGTGATATGAACTGTATCCACTTAAAAACAAGCCCTAAGCTCTCATCGCTCCACAGAAACTAAAGTTCACGTGATTGAGGGCCCGGAAGTTGCCCAGACCTCTCCTACTTTCAATGACCATTCTGATTTACAGATCTGTTGCAACGTTAATAATCCTTCCAGTAGGAAAGTAGCATGTGTTGGCCTTGTTCCTCCCCTCCTGATGACAAGCTGCAGGACTGGTCATGGATATCAGCTTTGCTGGTATCTTTAGTAAAACATTTATCAACATAATGGGCCTCATTACAAGTATGGTGGTAAGGTAACAACGGTGCCGGTAGTGCTACGGCACCTTTGCTACCATACCGCCGTACTACAAGCTGTGGTAGCGCTATTACTGACATCGGTAATTGTGCCAGTGGTAATAGTGCCAAAACGGCCCGAAAACAGTCATTTTTACCTCCAACAGAATACTGGAGATAATATGCCATTTTCCACCCAACTCTTGATTTGGCCAGTTCTATAATGATATGATATGATATGATATGATATGGCGTTTATAGCGCGCCTATAGACAAGTGTTTTAAGGCGCGACGAGGCAAGGGAAGGGAACAGAGGGAAGGCAGAGACAACCATCTTACGAGGCCATGTGACATTGAGATCGCACAAGTGCAGGGGAGGGGGAGAGGGAAAAGTGCGAGGGGGAAGGAGGAGGGGAAGTGCAGTCATAGGGTAACAGTAAATAAATAAAAACAATAAATAAGAACAATAATAACAAGAGCGGCCAGCTGGTGCAGGTGCAAGGGTAAGTGCAGACATCAGATGTCAAGTGCTGGTAGTGAGCTGTAGGGATACAGAAACAACCCCAAGTGCAAGGGTTGCCAGGGGGGCAGTGCAGGTGTGCAACTGGCGGGGAGGGGACCTGGGCATGAGAACAGAGGGTAGCCAGGTGACCAGTGTAGTTTCAGTTTCAGCCAGGAGTTCAGCATGGGAGAGGAGGAGAGAAAGCAGAAGCAAAGAGGAATGTCTTGAGGTGCTTCCAGAACCGGAGATAGTTCTCCTCAATTTTCAGATAGGCAGGGAGGCTGTTCCAGAGAGAGGGCCCAGCCAAAGAAAGAGATCTACCACCAACTTGTTGCTTGGTGAAGTGACTGACCCTGAGGGAGTTGGAGGCGGATGAGCGAAGAGCTTGAAATGGAAGATATTTAGGAACATAGAGTTGAAGGTATTGAGGCCCCAGACCCCAGAAGGCCTTGTGGACATTGCAGAGGGTTCTGAACGTAATCCTCGCAGCCAGTGGGAGCCAGTCCAGAGATTTCAGTCCAGGAGATATGCGATCCCTGGGCTTGAGGCCATGGAAAAGTCTCAAAGTCCTGTTTTGGATGAGTTGCAGAGGGCGGAGAGGGAGGCAGATTTCCGTGCCCTGTAGACAGCCTTTCACCCATGGCCATGCCCGCAGGCAGCCCATTGCCCCTGGCCATGCCCCGTAGGCAGCCCATCACTCCTAACCATGCCCCGTAGGCAGCCCACACCACATGGGACCCTCTACAACCCTGTCAATGTCCTGCAGGCAGCCCACATCACAGGGGACCCCCCTACAAAGCTGTCCATGCCCCGCAGACAGCCCATCACCTCTGGCCATGCCCCGCAGGCAGCCCATCACCCCTGACCATGCCCTGCAGGCAGCCCACACCACTGGGGACCCCCCTACAACCCTGACCATGCCCCGCAGGCAGCCCACACCACAGGGGACCCCCCTACAGCCCTGTCCATGCCTTGAACACATCCCTTCACCCCTGACCCTGCCCCGTAGGCAGCCCACACCACAGGGGACCCCCCGCACTACCTTGTCCATGCCCCGCAGGCAGCCCACACCACTGGGGACCCCCCTACAAACCTGTCCATGCCCCACAGACAGTCCATCACCCCTGACCATGCCCGCAGGCAGCCCACATCACAGGGGACCACCCTACAACCCTGTCCATGCCCCACAGGCAGCCCACACCACAGGGGACCCCCCTACAACCCTGTCCATGCCCCGCAGGCAGCCCATCACCTCTGACCATGCCCCGCAGGCAGCTCACACCACAGGGGACCTCCCTACAACACTGTCCATGGCCCGCAGGCAGCCCATACCACAGGGGACCCCCCCTACCAACCTGTCCATTCACCACAGACAGCCCATCACCCGGCGATGTCCTGCAGGCAGTCCATCAACCCTGACCATGCCCCGCAGGCAGCCCACACCACTGGGGACCCCCCTACAACCCTGTCCATGCCCCGCAGGCGGTCCATCAACCCTGACCATGCCCCGCAGGCAGCCCACACCACTGGGGACCCCCCTACAACCCTGTCCATGCCCCACAGACAGTCCATCACCCCTGACCATGCCCGCAGGCAGCCCACACCACAGGGGACCCCCCTACAACCCTGTCCATGCCCCACAGGCAGCCCACACCACAGGGGACCCCCCTACAACCCTGTCCATGCCCCACAGGCAGCCCATCACTTCTGACCATGCCCCGCAGGCAGCTCACACCACAGGGGACCTCCCTACAACACTGTCCATGGCCCGCAGGCAGCCCATACCACAGGGGACCCCCCTACCAACCTGTCCATTCACCACAGACAGCCCATCACCCTGGCGATGCCCTGAAGGCAGTCCATCAACCCTGACCATGCACTGCAGGCAGCCCACACCACTGGGGACCCCCCTACAACCCTATTCATGCCCCACAGACAGCCCATCACCCCTGGCCATGCTCCGCAGGCAGCCCATCACCCCTGACCATGCCCCGCAGGTAGCCCACACCACTAGGGACCCCCCTATGACCCTGACCATGCCCGCAGGCAGCCCACATCACAGGGGACCACCCTACAACCCTGTCCATGCCCCACAGGCAGCCCACACCACAGGGGACCCCCCTACAACCCTGTCCATGCCCCGCAGGCAGCCCATCACCTCTGACCATGCCCCGCAGGCAGCTCACACCACAGGGGACCTCCCTACAACACTGTCCATGGCCCGCAGGCAGCCCATACCACAGGGGACCCCCCTACCAACCTGTCCATTCACCACAGACAGCCCATCACCCGGCGATGTCCTGCAGGCAGTCCATCAACCCTGACCATGCCCCGCAGGCAGCCCACACCACTGGGGACCCCCCTACAACCCTGTCCATGCCCCGCAGGCGGTCCATCAACCCTGACCATGCCCCGCAGGCAGCCCACACCACTGGGGACCCCCCTACAACCCTGTCCATGCCCCACAGACAGTCCATCACCCCTGACCATGCCCGCAGGCAGCCCACACCACAGGGGACCCCCCTACAACCCTGTCCATGCCCCACAGGCAGCCCACACCACAGGGGACCCCCCTACAACCCTGTCCATGCCCCACAGGCAGCCCATCACTTCTGACCATGCCCCGCAGGCAGCTCACACCACAGGGGACCTCCCTACAACACTGTCCATGGCCCGCAGGCAGCCCATACCACAGGGGACCCCCCTACCAACCTGTCCATTCACCACAGACAGCCCATCACCCTGGCGATGCCCTGCAGGCAGTCCATCAACCCTGACCATGCACTGCAGGCAGCCCACACCACTGGGGACCCCCCTACAACCCTATTCATGCCCCACAGACAGCCCATCACCCCTGGCCATGCTCCGCAGGCAGCCCATCACCCCTGACCATGCCCCGCAGGTAGCCCACACCACTAGGGACCCCCCTATGACCCTGTCCATGCCCCACAGGCAGCCCACACCACAGGGGAACCCCCTACAACCCTGTCCATGCCCCGCGACAGCCCATCACCCCTGACCATGCCCCGCAGGCAGCCCACACCACAGGGGACCCCCCTACAACACTATCCATGGCCCTCAGGCAGCCCATACCACAGGGGACCCCCCCTACAAACCTATCCATTCACCACAGACAGCCCATCAACCTGGCCATGCCCTGCAGGCAGTCCATCACCCCTGACCATGCCCCGCAGGCAGCCCACACCACTGGGGACCCCCCTCAACCCTGTCCATGCCCCGCAGACAGCCCATCACCCCTGACCATGCCCCACAGGCAGCCCACACCACAGGGGACCCGCCTACAAACCTGTCCATGCCCCACCGGCAGCCCACATCACAGGGGATCCTCCTACTACCCTGTCCATGCCCCGCAGAAAGCCCATCACCCCTGGCCATGCCCCGCAGGCAGCCCATCACCCCTGACCATGCCCCGCAGGCAGCCCACACCACTGGGGACCCCCCTACAGCCCTGACCATGCCCCACAGGCAGCCCACACCACAGGGGATCTCCCTACATCCCTGACCATGCCTCGCAGGCAGCTCACACCACTGGGGACCCCCCTACAACCCTGTCCATGCCCCGCAGACAGCCCATCACCCCTGGCCATGCCACGCAGGCAGCCCACACCACAGGGGACCCCCCTACAAACCTGTCCATGCCCTACAGGCAGCCCACACCACAGGGGACCCCCCTACAACACTGTCCATGCCGCACAGACAGCCCATCACCCCTGACCATGCCCCGCAGGCAGCCCACACCACAAGGGATCTCCCTACATCCCTGACCATGCCCTGCAGGCAGCCCACACCACAGGGGACCCCCCTACGACCCTGTCCATGCCCCGCAGACAGCCCATCACCCCAGACCATGCCCCTCAGGCAGCCCACACCACAGGGGAACCCCATACAACCCTGTCTGTGCCCCACAGGCAGCCCACACCACAGGGCCCCCCCTACAACCCTGTCCATGCCCCGCAGACAGCCCATCACCCCTGACCATGGCCCGCACGCAGCCCACACCACAGCAGACCCCCTACAACACTGTCCATGGACCGCAGGCAGCCCATAGCACAGGGGACCCCCCCTACAAACCTGTCCATTCACCACAGACAGCCCATCACCCATGGCCATGCCCCACAGGCAGTCCATCACCCCCGACCATGCCCCGCAGGCAGCCCACACCACTGGGGACCCCCCTACAACCCTGTCGATGCCCCGCAGACAGCCCATCACCCCTGATCATGCCCCGTAGGCAGCCCACACCACAGGGGAGCCGCCTACAACCCTGTCCATGCCCCACCGGCAGCCCACACCACAGGGGATCCCCCTACTGCCCTGTCCATGCCCAGCAGGCAGCCCGCACCACAGGGGGGACTTTTTCCACGTGATTTGTCTGATGCAGGCAGGGTACGCATATTGCAGGGGGTGCGCAAGGAGATTTTCATGCGATTTGGCTGCCCATGCACGGTAAGCGTATTCGCAGGGTTATGATAGGCCTTTTCCATGCGATTCTGTAGGCACGAGCGGGGTACGCGTATTCAAGGGGGTGTGCAGGGGGATTTTCACATGTTTTGGCTGCCGCAAGCGGGGTACGCGTATTCAAGGAGGCGCACGAGTGGATTTTCACACGTTTTGGTTGCCGCGAGTGGGGTATGCGTAGTTTTTCATGCGATTACAGTGTAGGGGGCCTGTAAGCTGGTCCATGGTTAGCGCGGCCATTTGCACCATATTGGGGCTTTCTATCGCTTTTTCTGGCGCAAGGGGCGTTCTTGGGGACGTTACTGGCGCTGCTGCATGTTCGCTGCACCACGGCTGGGAATGGCTTGGGTAATCCATGAATACGCAGTGCATGGAAATGGGATTTAGCACACGCTCCCTCTCTGCGCCACAAGTTCAACCAGATATTCAACCAGCTGACACCTGTACATATGCTTGTAACCGCAAGAAAGCTAAAGAAAACAGTGCCGCTTGCTATGCTAAGTAGAAGAATAGAGCGGCAAGCGCCATTGTACACAATCTACCTCAAATGAAGCATGTTATACAAGTTCGAATCCACTTTGCATGAAAAGCAGAACCGACCCAGGTTATTTTAGGCCAAACGCAAGAAGTTTCATATTTTAGTAACACGAGGAAAAAGGCTGAATCGAAACTCGACACAGGCAGCGTGTGCCGGGGAAGCCAAGGTCATATCAATAGAAGCTCTGAACAGTAGCTTATTTTAATTGGAGCTAAGAACAGAATATCGTGCCACTGAAGGAACAAGATAAGAAGGCAAAGGCAGGTGGCAGGGTGAAACAAAAATCAAATGCACAAATTGAAAGAAACAAGGCAAATCCATGGTGTGCTAGCACGTGACCAGCCGAGCGAGAAGAGGTACAGTTTCACACCTACGCTTGGCACCGGCTCAGACAGAGATATCAGAAATTTTTCCAGACAGAAGATGCAGTTTCGAGGCCAATCACAGTGAACTAATTGACACATAGCCCATAAAGTGATGATTGATTGAAGGAAGGACACCCTGCATATGGTTGACCGTTCTGCATGCTGGTAAGCAAAGTGGAGATTTATGCATGGGGTTGATGCCAACCCAATCACAATGGACCAAATAATCTAGGGTCCTATAGTTAGTAGAACCAATGAGACGTCATACTTTTAGTGACGTCTACAGTAGTCATTTTTGAAGGAAGGGCTTAGATGCCCACCTGACAGTATTTACCCAATCCCCTCACTCCGTTACCATATACAGATATAGCACCTATATTAAAGTTACCTTTTTCCAACCAATAAAATTGCATGTTAACTTTTGAGTGTTACACGTCAGATTATGATGTGTTTTGAGTATAAAAGTTATGTTTTGTATGAAGTTCGGGGGAGTTGAAGCGAGACGGGCTGTCACACCACTGTTGATTTCCATGTTTCCCCGTTTTTTGTACTTGTCATTAAACGGACTCCCCTTTGCCAAACCATTGAGTTGTCCTTATTGAATGGTGTTGGAGTAGGAAAATCTGCACCCCCATCCATCTCAAGGTGCAGCTATCTCGTCTTAAAGTACTGCGGAGCAAACCCCAACTCTATGGGCCTGCCGGGGGTCTCCCGGTACACTTGGTAGCAAAGATCGGATGGTTTATCGACTATCGATTATTGATTGAATGAAGCCACCTAGTGACCGTCAACATAAAGTAACTCTAAGTCTTCGGCAATATCACCAGTCCTTTGCCATTCGGCTGAGTAGACCGTGAAGCTCCCCGTAGACAATGGTAGCATAAGCAAGAGACTGCAGTCAGGGCCTGAAGGGACCCGTTTTCCCAACACATCCCTTCCCATTCCTATGACCAGATGATCGAGCGAAAAGCTGAAGAAGGCGGTAACGAAGGCGGTGATCCCGAGGATCCAGAGACGAACCATGCGAATGGTGAGTGAAGAAAAAAGGATAGTGATTCGGCAAACAGTGCATGGCTTAGAACAAGTAAAGGGAAAAAGGTAACGGAGGGAGGAGGGAAAACAAAATATAGTTAGAAGTAGAGAAGATTGTATATATATATAAGGCGATAATGACTCGAGAATAATTAAATAAATAAAGGTTACCGGGGAGGACACCCGAGAAGAGAGAGGTTACCGGGGCAAACAACCGAGAAGTGAGAGGATTCGCCTTATTCCTACGCTTTAAATATAGCAGCTAGAAGAAACGCGTACCCAGAGTCCCACATAATAGGGAACAAATAGACTACCGCAACTTTTAAAGATGTCATGACAGGGGTACGTTTACACTCCTTGAAGGGGTAATGATTAGAGGCAGAGATAATTGTATCCAGCTGGTGTCCGTCAAGTCTGTCGAGTGTCTGTCTTACATGTTTTGTTGTGACGTCATATGTCAATTTTTTTAAGAGACTGATAAAAAATGTGCGCGATTCAATAGCTGAAATAGAATCGCACATGAATTGATGGAAAATTGGATTGGAGCTTGCAGTGTTTGGTGCTCGCTCATATTGTCATAAGTTGTTTAAACCATACGAAAGCATTGACAAGTGTTATATAAGAGGAAAGGGAACAGATTTAAGCATGGAAGACATAACTCCATTAGCACACTTATGCAAGCAATTACCAAAATACGCACCCAAGATAAGGAAATACAGCACCAAGTGCGTTAAAGGTACTGCCCACAAGATGTTTATGCTGTGGCCACAAAATGAGTCTTTGGGCCTCATTACACGGTAGGCGGAGGACCAAGGTGCTGTTAGCACTTTGGTCCATGCCGGTAAAATACCGGCACCGCCTTGGTGGAAAGGGGAATTACCGCCCTATTCCAAGGTTGGCGGGGCGGTAATTCCCCCTTCCCCCATTGCCCTTCCCCATTCCCATTTTTGCCCCATAGGGCTCTTTGGTAATGGTAAAGGCGCTAATTACGGTGCCGCAAATTGCGGTACCTTAATTGGCACCCTGGTCCCTTTGCGGGTTGGTTTTTAACGCCTGCTAAACAGCAGGCGTTAAAGTACCTACCCGCAAAGGGACCTCGTAGTAAGGCGGTAAGGGTTTACCGGTACCGGTGTCCTTACCGGTACCGGTAAACCCTTACGGCCGTCCGTGTAATGAGGCCCTTTATCTAAAGCCGTCTTACAACATATGACGACATATTTGTATGCCACATATACAGGCAAGAAGTTAGAAAAATGCCTTGCTGTTCTTGAATTGTGTAAAATGTACGAACAGGTAAAGGAGTAAGAACCGCCAACAGATTGGATATTTAATGTATGCGCAGGGGGGTGAGACGCCTACCGCACCACCTTCCCCACCCAAACCGAAAGTTGAATGAAGTAAGGACAAGGGATTATACCCGTTGAGGGAACTTAAAGCAGCCACGGGGTACAGCAACCCTGCAAATGAGTCACCTACACACAGCAGTGACGTAAATCAAGGGAAGAATAAGGGCAAGAATATTACCTCCACAGTCCCGAGGGACAAGGGGAGGCGCGATGGTGAAAGGAAAGATCAGGCACAGACAAGTGCATCTCTCGACAAGGAGGGAGAAGGTAAGAGATGGAAAGGGAGCAGAGACAGAACTGATGAGATAGCATTTGCAAAAGACGAATGGATGAGAGGACACATTTCATTGAAATTCTATGTTAAAGGCATTGATGACGTAAGACAAAAGGAGAGGTTAGATGAGACACAGAGAAAGGGGAAAGAAAAGGAGTTAAGAAACGAAAGAATAAGAAGGAAAGACAGACAAAGACGAGAACAGCTATATAGCGAGGAGCAAGAAAAACAACTCAATCGCAACCCAAGATCAGCCTATGATCAAGACAGACGAAAAGGTTAGAAGAAGAGCAAAGGATACGTGAGAAAAGAATAAGGAGACGGAGAGATGAAGAAATATGAAGGGCAGGAGAACGTAGAAATGAAAAGAGAAAGGAAGAAGACAGGGTCAGAGAACAGGCGAGGAAGCGCAAAGAATTTGATGACATATCGAACGTAAGCGAAGACAGAGAGCAGGCGATCTTGAATATTTGGAGAGGGAAGTTAAAAAAACCTGATCCAGTTGTAGACTAGAAAGACATTGAAGAATTCTTTCCTGCGTACAATTCAGTCCCAGGTACATCTAGGGCGAATATTGACGATGACTTCGACACCAGAAGCATCGGAGAAACAATCGATAAAATATATGATGAAATAGGGCTAGAACAAATACCCCAAGGAGAGAGGGAAGACGAGCGCTTGGAAAGCACTCAACTGTATGTGACCCGAAGTAGTGGGAATAGAGACCTATCCCTGGATAGGCTAGAAATAAGTAGGAATAAAGAGGATACAAGAAGTTGCATGAATTGGGAACAAACAATGTCCGACTCTGAAAGAGAGGAGCGTGAGGAAAATGAAGAAGGGAGGCAGAGTGAAAGACAACTCCCAAGAGAAAAAGGGATACAATGGTCAGACACTATCGAATCTGCACCGAGGGCATCAGATTCACTCACGCAGTCTGACCGACATGAAGAAGTATCTCATGGTCAGAGGGGGTGTCTTCACCGCCCTATGTAGACAGACTAAGGAGATTACCAGGAAGACGGCGATGCAGGAATATTACCCCTGCAATAGACAGGAAAACAATGAGAGAAGAAAAAGAGGGCTATGCATTCGAGTTTCTACTACTAGAGAAGGGGAGAGTAAGACCACAATATATTCCATGGCCACACATGGATTGCGAAAACTTGAAAACAAGCTTCCGATGCTGACATTGGGAGATGGAAAGTGGATACATGAGTTAGAAAAAATGACAGGGGGAAACACATTAGCCAAAGGGACATTAAGGGTCTTCTAATCGCCATAATTGCTGAGAGAGCAGATGATGTATGGGCATGGGCAGGGTACCCTGGTGTAACCACAATGAATACCGCACATGACGGAGCACCATTTAACAACTGCAGAGCAGCAGTATGGAAAGCACTACGAGTACTCTACCCAGATACCTCCGATAAGAGAGCTATAATGACTCGAAAAATGAAGGATTATGAAGATCCGTTGATTTATATACAGAATTTCCAAGACGCGTGGGTGCTCGAAATGAAATGCATGAATCTTGGACAAAATCCATACCTGTGTTTTACCATATACTGTGCTAAGGATTGCCAGAACCGGTACAAAAACAACTCAAGAAATTGGTAGGAGCTGAAGCTACACCTTGGGCTGAAATACAGTTGACTATCGCACATTGTTGTAGACTATTACAGGAAAAGAACTGCAAAAAGGAAGCAACTCGAAAGGGTGAGGAAGCGAAATTGGTGCAGAAGAAACTATGAAAGTATGCTCTTGAAGGAGCCATGCTACCTAGCGCAGCTGAACAAACCATAAAACAGGTAGCTAGTCCACAACAGAATAATCAGGGTAGCGTGGGATTTTACACACAGGGTAGAGGATTTAGGGGAAGAGGCAGAGCAGTCTGGGAGGCTTCCAAAATAATCAAGGAGACTTTCGAAACGTGCAAAATGGAAACCCGGATATGTCAAATGGGAAAATAATCCGACAACCGCCAGTATGTTGGCTGTGTGGAATGACAGGGTACTTGGCGCGCACATGCAAAAATCAAGGCATGATGTAGAACGGCCAAGAGATGGGAGCAGGCATGGCGAATCCACCTGCAGTTTTACAACAGGGCGTTGCACAGAATCACACAGTGCAACAACAAGCGCCGGGAGCACAACAAGGAGCACAACCTCAGATCAAGGGCAGTTTTCCACAAGGACAAATCTAACAGGCACCGTTGCAAGTGGCACACACGATGAGCACAGGGCAGACCCAAAACCCGGGAAGGGGAAGCAACAATGGGAATAGGGAAAATCTACAAGTGCACAGTGGGCCAAATTTGTATATGAACTAAGACAGCTCACTGGGAACCCTGATGTGCTCTATCCTATCAGTGACACCAGACCCTCACAGGGAACCTAGGGTGAATGTCGTTATAGGGGGTAAAGATTATTCCTTCCTAGTAGACACGGGTGCAACACGCTCATGCATACGTGAAGGCAACTTTTCCTTGTCCAGCGAAGCCATGTTTCACAGGAGATCACAGTCGAGTTCCCTTTACAAACGCACTCCCAGTCTCCATAGAAGAGTGCGAAATGAATGTACCCTTACTATACTTACGTCAGACCCCAGTAAATATTTTGGGTCGAGACCTAATGACAAAGTTGAACATGACAATTTCGTTCACGGAGGAGGTCATAATATGCTCTACTCCAGGAATGCACTGATCAAATGTATGTGAAATAATTAGAGCATACTCAGGACACATAGCCATATATATGGCATGCGTGTGCTTATGGCGGGGTTGCCAGGCCTTGCAGACAAAAAAATGAGGGCCCTTGATGAGTTCTTATTCAGACCTAGAATACCAATGCATGAGGAGGAGGGACAAGTATTTCCCTTGATGATACACGCAGCTGCAGTGCGAGGAAAAGTGGTGTTGGTTGACGGATACAATGATGAGGGCAGACAATGTTGCGCGATTATCACCATCGAAGAAGGATATTGAGTGACTGACGTCACCGATGATGATCTGTTTGAAGAACAAGCAGAAATGGGAGAGACAATGGTAGAGGTAAGCCTCACTTTTCTGGTAAAGATGATCAAACGAGAAGTACCTCAGAAAATGATGTTGGCACTAAAACGTCCTGAATATTTTGATGACGATATAGCTAAAGTGCCTGTCTCAGTGTGGACTACCGGACCCTATGAGGTAGGCCTCTTGAAGGGGGTGGGAGAAGTGAAACTTAAACTAAAACCAGGAGCAATTCTACCAAAATCCCGACAATATCCCATGTCCAGAGAGGCAGATGACAGGATTTCTAAGACAATTTCTGCCATGATGGACCAGGCCATCTTAGTGACGTCAGAGTCACCATGTAATACGTCAGTCTATCCTGTTAAAAAATCAAAGGGAGGGTCTTGGCGTTTAATCCAGGATTTTTGCCCAATAAATGATATTGTTGAGGCCGAGTTCCCTTTAGTCCCTAACTTGTCTACAATTCTATGTAATATACCAGTTGAGGCAAAATATTTCACGGTGATTGACTTGAAAAATACATTTTTCTCAATCCTGTTGCGCCGTGACTCACAAGATCTGATGTCATTCACATTCAGACAAATGCATCTGAAAAGCACAAGGCTGCCAAAGGGGTGCTGTGAGTCTCCGTCTATTTTCAGCAGGGTCCTTCAGATGGATTTGAGCAATATTGCATTAGAGAGTGTCGTCTTACAATATGTGGATGACATCCTGATTTGCAGCACCACAGAAGAACAATGCAGGCACAATTCTGTTCAACTATTGACTATATTGGCTGAGAAAGGATATAAAGTTGACAAGGAAAAGTTACAATATTGTCAACAAGAAGTGCTGTACATAGGCCATCTGATCTCACATGAAGGAAAGAAAGTGACCCCAGAAAGGGCTGAAGCTATATTGAACACGGCTAAGCCTCACACGATAAAGCAGATGCAGAGCTTTTTAGGCCTGTGCAACTATGTTAGGGCATGGGTTTTCGATTACAGCTCTTATACTAAGCCTTCACTTCAGGCCCTAAAGAAGGCCCAAGTGACAAAGAAAATGATTGAATGGTCTGAAGCCATGGAGGAAGGGTTTGCTGAACTCAAGAGAGCGATTTGTACAGCTCCAGTTTTTTGGAATTCTCAATTATGCAGACTAATTTTACTTGTTTTCACACACAAATGGCAGCGTCATGATGTCAGTACTCGCTCAAAGAACCTCCTTGGGGTAAAAGCCCCTAGCATACTACAGTGGGAATCTGGACCCAGTAATGAGAGGCCACTTCCCATGCGAACAAAGTTTAGCTGCCGCAGCGTTCAGCATACAGAAGGCGACAACCATTGTAATGGGATGCTCCATGACGTTGTACGTCAAGCACTCACTCTTTGCCATTCTAGAGAAACTAAAGGGCACATTGACATCTCATAGAGCTTCTGCTTATGAAGTGATCATATCAAACCCATTGATCAAAATAGTCTGATGTAAGATAGTAAACCCACCCATGTTCATTGCAGAGCCAGTCACTAAGGGAGAGCCGATACATGACTGCGCAAACTACGAAGAATTCTATGATGAAATCCCCAGGGTGAAAGAAAATGCCTTGGCAGGAGGAGAGATCGTCTTTATTGACGGGTCTTCGAGGATCAACCAAAGTGATGGGCAAAGATACACAAGCATTGCTGTGATAAAGCACACAGCAAATGGAGAGTTTCAAGTGCTTCTTAGTGCACAAATACCATCTCACTATCCAGCACAGGCTGCAGAATTATTGGCGTTGATACTCGCCATTGGGAATCACGCAGACCAGGAAGTAACGGTGTACAGTGACTCCACCTATGTGACATCAACAGTGCATGCAGGCTTAGCACGCTGGAAAAGGAGGGGCTACCTCCAAGCAGACGGCATGCCAGTGCAGCACGCAGCCTTATTGGACAGGCTGATTAAGGCACTACAGTTCCCAGTGGGCATAACGGTCATGAAATGCACCGCCCACACCAAGGGGACAGATTTGGTCTCACGCGGGAACCAAGCAGCAGATACAGAAGCCAAACCTATGGCATCCAAAAGTGAGATGATCATGGAAGTGGAAATGGCTTGCACCAATGAAAGGATGATGGTTGCATGAGCAACATCTGAAGCCTATAACAATCTTGGGCAAACACAATTAATGGAGCTCCAAGGGGAGGCACCACAGGAAGAGAAAAACCTGTGGAAATGTCGAGGGTTTTCTTTAAACCTCTCTGACAGCTTGTGGCGACAAGACAGCACTGGTAAACCAGTAATGCCTGTAGCCCTATTAAAAATAGCGCTGGAGCAGTTACATTACCCAGCGTACATGACAAAAGAGAATCTAGCAGCAACGCTCACGGAAGACTAGTTCATACCGAATTTAGCGGAGCCTGTTGCATTTTTTTATGGTGAACTGCATAATCTGCCAGCAATTCACCGCTGTGCACACATTAAAAGTAATGAGAGGAGTCATCCCCAGGCCAAATGCGCCTTTTCAGCACTTGCATGTCAATTACGTCAACATGATTCAAGAATGCAATGGGTACAGATATTTAGGGGGTAATTCATGGATTATTTGCGCCAAAATAAACGGGATTTGTGCGCCATTCTGCCCGCAAATCCCCATTTGTTAAACGGGGATTTGCGGGCAGAATGGCGCACAAATCCTGTTTTTTTCAGCGCAAATAATCCATAAATTACCCCCTTAATTGTTGTGGTTTGTCCATTCTCTAGATGGATAGAGGCAGGTCCATGTACACACCCAGACTCTACCTGTGCGGCCACATTTTTAGTGAGGGAAGTGTTCCCCAGGTGGGGGGTATGTGAGGTCATGAGATCAGATAACGGGGCTCATTTTGTTAATGCAGTGGTCAAGCAGATTAGCTTGCTGCTTGGTATAAAGCACGAGTTCTCGTTGGCGTATCATCCGGAAGGTAATGTGATCTGTGAGAAGCTCAATGACTTGTTGAAGGAGAGAATAGCCAAGTTGAAGCTTACTCTAAAGAAGGAATGGTTGCACTGCCTTCTGTTGGCACTCTATGCTCTTCAGAACCAACCTGGCTCCGACCATCATTTTACGCCACAAGAAATAGCCACAGGAAGAAGAATGAGAACTCCCCTTACGCCTCGAGATAGAGCTAGATGTGATGCCCCATCAAAAGGAGACGTTTTAGGGTCTAAAAATGCAAAACTATCTGAACTGTATGACAACTTGCCTTACTGTAATTTCAGACCAGCTGCAGCGACGACGAAAAGGGAGCAGCACAGCACAGAACACAGAAGGAGACACTGCATCAGACTCAATTCAAGGTCTACGTGTTCCACTCGTCTTCCCTGGAGATGCCGTCTTGGTAAGAAACCCCTACATCGGAGAAGGCCCCCTGCCTGCACCTCAACGAGAGGAATCGACGAGCAAGGTGGAAGAACCACAGAACGTGCAGATGAGATCCATGACGAGGAAGAAGGACGCATATCTAGCAAAGTAAAGGCAAAAAACTTTTTTACAAAGGTTGTGGCTTCATTTTGGACAGTCCTCTAAGCAGAAAAGGGGATAAGGACATAAAAATTGACACTCTGTGCATCCTAGTTGCAGGGTGAAGAAGAAAAGTTTGCTTATCAGCTACAACATAATCTGTTGACTTTTAACTTTGGAATGAGACACGCTAAAGGCTTCAGTAGAAAGAAATGCCAAATTTTGACCGAGGACACATTGTTTGTTTGTTTGTTTATTTGTAATGCGCCAAAATACCCTCAGGTAACAAGGCGCAGCAATAACATGAATTTGCAAAGCTTAGTTACAACAACAATAATATATACAAGTATGTGCACACAATAATAGTGATTGCAAGATTATATACAAAGATACAGGTAGGCATATGTTGGTACAGAATAATTGGTTGGCAGGAATATCAAGACTTAATGACTGGAATGTTTGAAGGCTTACGTTTTCAGCCATGCAACAAACTTTAATTTAAGGACCCGTAGGTCCGTTCTAAGAGTAGGCGGTAGGGAGTTCCACAATTTAGCCGCTTTCACTGGGAAGCTATTGCCCCCTATGGTGGAACGTTTAAAGTTGGGGACGGAAAGGCAGTCTTTGTAGGCTGTTCTTGTAGGTCAAAGGGAGGTCTGTCTATGAAATCTATCAATTAAGTAGATTGGAGCAGCGTTGTTGAGTGACTTATGAGTAAGTGACACAGTTTTTAAGAGAATTTTGTCTTTAATAGAGAGCCAGTTATTCTGTTGGCTATGTAATGTGATATGCTCTCTTCTAGAGATGCACAGTGCTGCTCTAAGAGCGTTGTTCTGAAGAGTTTGTAATTTGTTGGTGATGACTTTGGAGGACCCTAGATAGAGGGCATTGCAATAGTCCAGGCGGGACAATATGAGGGCTCTAGCAAGGGTCAAGCAGCTAGTGTCGGACAGAAAGGGTTTGGCTGCACGGATCAGTTTACACGTGTAGGCCGTGGAGGAGGCCAGGGAATTCACCTGTTTAGTGAAAGCGAGGTTAGAGTCCAGGTAAACACCTAGCGTTTTAACTTCTTGGCCAACCTTGATATTGTTGCCATCGATCAAGAAGGAAGGCTAGGCAAGGCCTAGTTTCTTTAGGCTAGCGGTGGTGCCCAGGGCGTTGAGCTCGGTTTTATCATCATTCAGGCATAGTCCATGTGTGGCCATCCTTGCCTGGATGCTGATGTACACTCTATTGACCAAGGCCAAATCCTTCCTATAATCTCCAGAAAGCGGAAGGAGGATCTGGGTATCATCTGCATAGTTAGTATAGGT
Organism: Ambystoma mexicanum; assembly: GCF_040938575.1. NCBI lineage: Eukaryota > Metazoa > Chordata > Amphibia > Caudata > Ambystomatidae > Ambystoma > Ambystoma mexicanum. The sequence continues at coordinate 1,457,713,265 of NC_090922.1, forward strand.
GATACTGAGATGATCCAGATCATCGAAAAGGGGCTTGGTAAATATATTGTACAATGTGGAGGAGACACAAGAGCCCTGTGGCACACCACAAGTTATCGGTATAGGGTCAGCTGCAGCTGTAGGTGAAAAAACCCTCATGGTTCTGCTGTTAAGGAAAGATCTGATCCATCTGATGGCCTCAACAGAGAAATGAGCTGGGGTGTGGAGGTGTGTGCATAAGACAGAGTGGTTGACCAGATCGAAAGCTGCAGAGAGGTCGAGGAATAGGAGTAGAGCAGCTTGGCCTTTGTCTCTAAGCTTGTCAATCTGTGTTTTAAGGTCAATAAGCGCAGTCTCGGTCCCATGTTGGGGACGGAAGCCTGATTGTCTATCTCCAAGTAGGTGAAATACTTCCAAGTATTTTTGAATTTGTACGTAAGCGACCTTATCCAGGATTTTTAGGAGGAATGGTACGGTCATTATAGGTCTATAATTTGTAGGCGTGGCTGGGTCAAGTGTGTTTGTTTTTAGTAGTGGTAGTAACCAGGACTGTTTTAAGTTTGAGGGGACAGAGCCAGTAGAAAAGGAAGCATTAATTAGCTTTGTGATGAAAGGGGAGAGGTCGCGGGCAGAGTCTTTAATAAGCTGTGCAGGGCACAGGTCTCCCTGGCAGTTTGAAGGTTTCAAAGACAGGATGATTTTTTCTACTTCTAGTGTGGTGACTTTGGCGAAATTGAAGCGAATGGGTTCCCTTACCGTGGGCTTTTCAGGTGATTTAGGCGGGTGGGGCTCATTCAAGGAGGCTTTTTTGCAGGAGATTTTATTTTGTAGGGTAGCAATCTTATTAGCTAAAGCATTTTGGATTTCAGTGCACCAGATTTTGTCTTTACTACAAGTATCTGGTTGTGCTATAGGAGTTTCTACTTCTTTAAGTATTGAAAATAATTCCTTCATGTTTGATTGGGCTCGGGATATGCGGGAATCAAAGGAGGTTCGTTTTGCTAGGACAATTTCTTTTTTATAAAGGGCAGCTAGTTTGGTGAGTTTACGTTTATTAGCTACTGACAGAGATTTTTTTCCAGGTGGCCTCGCAATTTCTTTTTTGCTGCTTTAAGTTTTTAAGGAATGGTGTATACCATTTATTCAAGTACCTTTTAGGCTTACTTGGTCTGAGTTTAAGGGGTGCGATTAAATCCAGTGAGGTGGACATGATTTTGTTATATTCTTCAACCAAAGTTTCAGGATCCAGGTTGTCCGGGAGTACGTTAAGTGTGGGGAGTAAGTTTGGGATAAGTCTCTCTACAGTGATGCTTTTTTTGTTTCTCGTGAGTGTAGGTGGAGCCCTGCTGGTCGGCAAGGGTGGGGGTCGGATAGTAGAAAGCGTGAATGATACCAGATGATGGTCAGTCCAGGCTAGTGGTGAAATGTCAGTAATATTAGCTTGACAGTTGTAGTCAGCCACCCAATCGAGTATTCTACCTTTGGCATGTGCAGGCTCCATGCTTCTTTGGGCAAATCCTAGTTCAGAGAGGGTATTGCACATAATGTAGGCAGATTGGTCTTCTAGGTCATTAAAACCCATGTTAAAGTCTCCCAGGGTAAAATTGGAAGAAGATACAGTAGCCTGATTTCTTCCACACCGAGACCCTATTTGGAATTACTTATGGTGACCCACGGTAGAGACATCACAAAGGACATAGTTACCTATTTCAACATAGTGCTGAGATCATACCCGTCATTAGTAAAAAAGAATCACAAGTGTCACAGACTTTCTCCAAGATCCTGGAAAGGAAAAAATAATAAGACAAATGCTTACTGTTATTGCCGAACAATTTATTGTGCTACCCGAGTTCAGTGAGAAGGAATCAAATGTTCCCAGCACAGGCGGAAATAGATGAGCTCATCAACACACTGTTCTTTCGCATAATTGAAGACTGTCCATCTATTGTCGGGAGAACAACTGATACGTTAACATTCCTTTGAGATCCAACAAATACAGAGAACCTAAGTCGCCTCCTAAACAATATAATCTTTTTGGTCGAACTTCACTTGTTGTACCTGTTGTTTTTCCTTCCTATTCTTTTCATACTGATTAGTGTCCAGCATGTCTTCAGGACTGAAGCAGATTCGGGGGGTGGACTGGGAGCTCACCTACTTTGAACTTGCACAGTAAAGAGACACACCAAAGTATTTCTTAATTTGATTTCTTTTCCATAGTCTAGCAAAAGAACTGTATCCTGAAATAAAAGACAATTGTCACTTGCAAGAAGGGGAAGGAGAACACCTTTTGAGCACCAGACACTCATAAACTCAGAACTTGAAAAACGATATTAGATAAGGAAATACTTATGCATACTTATACTTATACGTACGCATGAAACTCACAAAAGCACCCAGATCTTATATAGTCATTCCAGTCCCTAGAAGATCTGATGTTGGAGTGAGTGAACTTGAAATGGATGTAATTAGCAACGATACACACACACTTGTGGTAACGAATGAGCAGAAAAGCCAGAGAGAGGGTTGGCAAGAGGTGAATGAAGTAAAATCACTGACAACTACACGCACACAAATACTGAAAGAACACAAAACAGGCCTAGCATCAATGACTGCAGAACTACAAAATAAAGCAGCAGAAAGAAAGAGACTGCCTGCCATAAGAAACATCACAGAGGCTGTCATTAGAAAACAAGAAGAGTTAAAAGAAAAGCCAATAGAAGAAGTCATTTCAGAAACCCTTAAGAAAACAGCGGCCTCAGAAAAACTCTCCGCAAGAACACAAATGTTAGTGGACTTACTATTCCCGTACATAGCCAGAGCGAGGAAACTGCATGAGGAACGGAAAAACAAAATCGCAGAGACTGCAGTACCCAGGATATACATTCCAACACAAGGGACAAGTACCAGTTCCACAGTACAGCCATATACCGGACCAGCACCAGGCTGGTGGGTATGGGCACTTGCATCCAGCAGGTAAAAAAGACATGCGAAAAAGAAAGAGCTGCCAGACCCCTGTCCACTCAAATGACGCAGATGAGAAGGCCTGCACCATGGACTAGGATACCTGAGAACCATCCAGCAAGAAAAAGCTACACAGATGCATTCAGAGATGTAGTAATAGCAAACTACATGAAAAAATTAAGAATCAAGAGAAGCATGCATGAAGATGACAATGAACTAAACGACTACCTGGATAGCACAGCACACCTAGGAAACAACATTTGGTACCAGCACATGAAGGAAGCTGGAAGGCGATATTCCGAAGGGGAATGCTCATCTGCGCACTCCTACCGTACAGCATGGGGAAATCTGAGATCTTTGTGGCTGTAGAAATTGATGTCCAGACAGCGCACTGGGGCCGATTCATGGAACAAATGTGTGCCGAAAATCGTGGCGCAAGCTGGCGCAAGCGTGAAAAAGCAAGCGCAAGCGTGCGACTCATGGAAGGGCCTGCGCATGTTTTTTCCAGGATGTGCTCCAAATCCGTGCATGGTGCACACGGGCGCACATGTCATTGCAACATCCAGAATGCCATGCGCGACACGTATAGCGAAAGTGCACAACATTAGCGCACACACCAAAAAGGGGGCTGAACACATGGAATGGGGAACAACACGTGACAATAAGGGCGCAACTGAGTATGTACTGTGGGAAGTACACGGAACGCCCACACGCACATGAACCACACGTATTCATGTAATCGAATAGGGGAAACTGGTGCACTGCCAAAGACATGCACAGGCCTAAACATGTCCACCACACGAAGGCAGGCGGTAGCGTCCCTGCGCATTACAAAAGTGTGCGCAAACAACAAACACGTATATACAGCTATGATGAATGTCCCATTCTGTGGCCCCCTAGGAGAAATGACGTGTCAAGCAACGCTCAGGCATCCCAAAAAAGCAAGAAAAAGAGATGGGGCACATAAGTCGGGGCCTGCTGGCAGGTGCCCGTCACTGCCGTCACTGGGGGTGGGGTGGGGTGGGGATTCATGAGTCGGGGGCTCCCAAGTGCATGGTGCCATATAGCTTGCCTGCGGGGCATGCCCAGGGGTGATGGTCTGCCTGCGGGGCATGCCCAGGGGTGATGGACTGCCTGTGGGGCATGCCCAGGGGTGTGGGGTGGTCCCCTGTGGTGTTGGCTGCATGTGGGGCATAGGGAGGGTGGGGGGCACACCCGGGAGGGAACACACTGCCAAATTGCATGTAAAACTTCACACGCATCCCCCCGAATAAACGTACCCCGCTCGCGCCTGCCCTATCGCGTGTGAAACTCCACGCGCACCCCCGGAATACACGTACCCCTCTCGCGCCAGTCCTATCGCGTGTAAAACTCCACGCGCACCCCCAGAATACACGCAGGCAGGCAATCCACCCTCCCCATGCCCCGCAGGCAGCCCATCACCCTTGGACATGGCCCGCAGGCAGCCCACTCCACAGGGGGGACTTTTTCCATGTGTTTTCGCTGGCGCGAGCGTGGTACGTACACTCGTTTTCGTGGTTGGGGGGCTGTATGCTGGTCCACTGCCCTTTACGCCATATACTGGATTTGTGCGATGTTTTTGGCGCACGGGGCGGGGTTGGGAGCGTAACTGGCACTGCTGCAGGGTCGCTGCACCACTCTGTGCCACGACTGCTTATGGGTGTATAAATCCATGAATACGCTGTGCGCCTAAATGGCCAAAACCCATTTAGGCGCACAGCGTATTCATGGATTTATACACCCATAAGCAGTCGTGGCGCAGAGTACGCGGCTGGTGCAGACTGCCGCACACGCTCTCTGTGCGCCAGCCGCGTGCGCCACTCGTGCGCCGAATTCTATGAATTACCCCCACTGTCTTTCACACGTAGCAATGCGCAGAACTAGGGGCCAGTTCATGGGAAGTGACGCTTCCTTAATATGGGCAACTGAAACAGCCTATCTGGATGAAGACGATTATGTTCAAGACATTAAGACGAGAAACAGAGCTCATACCAGGAACCATGTGATCAGATACGAGAAGCCTGGAGTAAAAGGAGCAGGAATAAGATGGGAAGTGAACCCGAAACTAAATGTCCAAGGAAAACTCCAGAAGAGGCTTGAAAATGGAAGAACAGAGCCCAGATGCAGATTTGGGGAACTGTGCTTTTACCAGAGGGATGGGAGAAAGGAGTGGTGATTTGCAGAGCATGGATGATCACTGGACTCTACAAAGAAACTGTTGACATTGTGCAGAATGGCTGCAATCCAATATGGCCAAAGCTTGCAAAACTGCTGATATTGGTCAAAGACAGAGGAGGACCCTTGGAGATAGTGCCGCTGGAAAGCCCAAAACTATGTTTCAGAAATAATGGCACAAGAAAGATGGGAGAGAATCAGAACAGTGGACACGTTTTTGATGCTCCAGGAATGGTTCATACAACTGCAGTGATCATGGATCATTGGGCATGTGGATCCAAAGCATACATCAGACTTCCAAAAAACTGGGGAGGCATTTGCACGATTGTGAATGTCCACGTTCCAGCATTAGTAATCCCATAAAGCGACATGAACATTGACAGTTTCCCAAAAGCAGATGCTCACCTGAGGAAGAAGAGATCTGTGGCACTGATGACTAGAATGAAGCGAGAGAACTATTTCTATGCTAAATCAGAAGAATTCTTTCATGCTATCCCATATGAGCACAGGCTGTTCAGCCTCACCTCATCAGTGTTCATGACAATCTTCATGCCAAGATTTGATGTTGGAGCAAATACTAAATGGTTGCAGATAAACAGATGGGAGTTACTGCAGACGATCAACACGACCATAAAAGGATTCAATGCAATCAAGGAAGAGTTAAGAGCCATCCAACTGATGACTCTCTAGAACAGATATGTACTTGACATGATCACAGCTATGGATGGAGGAGTTTGTGCAAAAATAGGAGAATCATGTTGCACATTTATACCTTTTCACGGCGTGGAAAATGGAACCTTAACAGAAGCTATAGGTATGCTGACAAACCTGCAGAACCAGATGATCAGTGAAACTGATGAAGTTGATAACAGACTGGTTTGGACCACTGTCTTCATGGGTTCCACAATGGATGGTGAATGCATTCAAGTTCCTGGGAGCCTTGCTAGTGATTATATTACTAGGATTTTGCGTTATCAAGATAATAATCTCACAATGCCGGAAGAGTGCAAAGAAAGCCATAGGGATGAAGATTATGATTGATGTCAGACCAGGATGGAAGCACAGAGATCTAACTGATGAAGAAATAAGAGACTTCGTGAAGGCTAGTAAGCACGCACCAGAAGGTACAAAGTTTCTATATCCCAGGAAACGCAGAAATTATGTGGGAAGATGGATTTACTGCAGCCCAAATGGACAATGTCAGCTGATGACATGGAACAAAGACAAACATGTAAGGACAGCAGGAAGCCTGAGAGGAGTAATAAAGATATGGGGCCTCAATACGACCCAGGCGGTAAGTTACCGCCTGGGTCGTACCTTTACCACCATGGCGTAAACTATGTTTACGCCATGGTGGTTGGCGGACTTACCGCCCCATTCCGAGGTTGGCGGGGCGGTAAGTCCCCAATCCCCATTTACCCTTCCCCATTCCCATTTTTGCCCCATAGGGCATAATGGGAGTGGGGAAGGCGTTAATTACGCCACCGTAAATTACGGTGGCGTAATTAACAACAAGGTCCCTTAGCGCCATGGATTTTAACACCTGCTAAAAGCAGGTGTTAATCCTCCATGGCGCTAAGGGACCTCGGAATCAGGCGGTAAGGGTCGGCGCTGTTTACGCTGCCGTAAACCCCTTACCGCCTGGGTCGTAATGAGGCGCATGGACTCCAAACAGACCCTTCTTCAAGCCATCATGTACAGAACCAGAATATGAAGAGGGAATGAGCCCAGAAGATAAAGTAAAGATGAAAACAGAAGAACCAAGTAAGATGAATCCAAAGGAGGAAGTGGTCGATGAATCGATCAGAGAGGGGAGTGTAGAGGAGGTCCCAAATATGGCCTGCACTCCAGTCGCCCATTTTGAAGTACCAGGAACATTCACACCGAAATATGTGACGTATGATGAGCAGATAAACCAGCAGAGAGCCGCAATGGGGCCTATTAGAAGAACACCACCTATTGAAGTACCAATAACCAGACAACCATGGGCAGTAAGGTACCCATTAAGAAAACCCCACCAGTAAATGAAACAAAATTAAGATTATTTAAGTACTGTACAGGAAGGAACCAAAAGGTCCTTAATGAAAGATGAATGGTGGGGACGAGGGCGTGGACTAATGCACCCATAGAAGATATGACGACCCAAGGATGACACAAAGAGATGAAACGCCATGAATAAAGATATTGTGAAACTAAAAGAAGAGAACGTTGTTGAAATACAAGGGAGCTTTAGCTGAAAGCACGATGAAGATATTCAACCAGCTAACGCCTGTACATATGCTTGTAACCGCAAGAAAGCTAAAGAAAACAGTGTGGCTTGCTATGCTAAGTAGAAGAATAGAGCGGCAAGCGCCATTGTACACAATCTACCAGAAATTGAAGCATGTTATACAAGTGCGAATCCACTTTGAATGAAAAGCAGAACCAACCCAGGTTATTTTAGGCCAAACGCAAGACGTTTCATGTTTTAATAACACGAGGAAAAAGGCTGAATCAAAACTCGACAGAGGCAGCGTGTGCCAGGGAAGCCAAGGTCATATCAATAGAAGTTCTGAAAAGTAGCTACATTTAATTGGAGCTAAGAACAGAATATCCTACCACTGAAGGAATGAGATAAGAAGGCGAAGGAAGGTGGCAGGGTGAAACAAAAATCAAATGCACAAATTGAAAGAAACGAGGCAAATCCATGGTGTGCTAGCACGTGACCAGCCGAGCGAGAAGAGGCACAGTTTCACACCTACGCTTGGCACCGGCTCAGACAGAGATATCAGAACTTTTTCCAGACAGAAGATGCAGTTTTGAGGCCAACCACAGTGAACTAATTGACACATAGCCCATAAAGTGATGATTGATTGAAGGAAGGCAGGGTGAATTGGGGAACACCCTGTATCTGGTTGACCGTTCTGCGTGCTGCTAAGCAAAGTGGAGATTTATGCATGGGGTTGATGCCAACCCAATCACAATGGACCAAATAATCTAGGGTCCTATACTTAGTAGAACCAATGAGACGTTGTACTTTTAGTGACGTCTACAGTAGTCATTTTTGAAGGAAGGGCTTAGATGCCCACCTGACAGTGTTTACCCAATCCCCTCACTCCGTTACCATATACAAATATAGCACCTATATTAAAGTTACCTTTTTCCAACCAATAAAATTGCATGTTAACTTTTGAGTGTTACACGTCAGATTATGACACGTTTTGAGCATATAAGTTTTGTTTTGTATGAAGTTCGGGGGAGTTGAAGTAAGACGGCTGTCGCACTACTGTCGATTTCCCTGTTTCCCTGTTTTTTGTACTTGTCAGTAAACGGACTCCACTTTGCCAAACCATTGAGTTGTCCTTATTGAATGGTGTTAGAGTAAGAAAATCTGCACTCCCATCCATCTCAAGGTGCAGCTATCTCGTCTTAAAGTACTGTGGAGCAAACCCTGGCTCTATGGGCTGGCCGGGGGTCTCCACGTACAGTGCTTTTGAGTGATTAGTGATTAGCAACAGTGGCAAAACTCTTATTTGTGGATTAGGTAGATTAAGAGAAATGATTTGCCCAAGGTGACACAGCAGATAAGCGGTGAAGCTGGGCTGGGACATCAGCACAGTCTGCAGTTTGAACCCTTGACTGACCTTATTCCTTTTCAGCTCTGGTCGGTTAAGATATATAATGGAACAACCTGACAAATACATACATCCTTGTAGAAATATTTAAGCAAAACTGTAGATTCCCCATTCTAAATGCAAGTATAAAAGTAAGAGGATACAAAGAAAAACATTTGACATTTTAAAAAGGGGGTAGAAGGTTACTTTATGACTATGTTCAATTGTCTTAAGAAAAGACAAACTTTGGCAGCAAACTGGAGCTACGTGGGTCTTTGAGATGTAAAAGCCCCCATCAGCAATTATCAGCCACACAGTAACACTATTTTAGGAAGACTTACTACCATTGTGGTACATGATAAGACATTTCTGAGAATCAAAGGCCAAGCGATGGAGAGGTTTTTCAGAACACACCGGACTCTCAATATCAGGTGCTGCAGACAAACACATCTTATACATGCGACTAGAGGGGGCCCTTGCCCCTGTTCTCCTTAAACAAAAGGGCTGAAGTGTCATTTTGCTCCATGAGATCATGCAACCAAACTCCAAGAAACAAAAACCTTGATTCAGCGACATGGGGTCTCATTCCGAGTTTGGCGGTCTGGAAATAAAGATGCTAGTCGCACAGTACTGGCACCATTTCCTGACCACCACACTCTAACTCTGCCTTCCTGGTGCGTTGCGACCAGCAGGTCTGACCTGATGGCGCAACTGCCCCAGTAGGCAAAGTTGTAATGGAAGCTCCGGCATGGCTGGTCCTTCCGTGTCTCCACTCCCATGGAGTCCTATGGGTCTCAGCTGGAATGGGGACTTGGGGTTTCTGCTGCCTGATATACCGGGCCGCCAGGACTTGTAATGTCTCGGTGGCAACGGGATATCAGGAGGCAGAAAGGGTGTTACGAGGTTGGTGGCACCGTGCCAGTAGCACCATCGAGTTCGCGCCAAACTTGTAATGAGGCCTCTCTTCCAAATCAATGAGTGAAGCACGGCTTCTGGCTCCTCTTCCGCTGGGCTCAGTCTTAGTGAAGTGTTTGCATGCATCTTGCAAAATTAGCAGTTGCTACCCACTCCAAACTTGTAAAGCTGCTTCAGTGTCACCTCAGCCTGATTAGGGAGGGTGCGTGGGCGACAGGCCAAAGTATGGAGAAGTAGGGAGTCCTAAATTCTGAAAACACAGCTCAGCACGTTAGTTGACTGTTGCTGAAATGTTATATGTTTAGACGTGGCTGTAAATACTGTTGCTTTTTATTAATAATACATTTTATTGTATTTGGTTTAAAGCAAACCTTCACAATCAATTATACACTACATTGTAAATAGTCAATTGCAAGTAATAAATTAACAAATTACATTTCATTACAATCATTAATAATAATTCTACATTTGCGCACTTAGGGGGTAATTCAAAGAATTCGGCGCACAAGTGGCGCACGAGGCTGGTGCACAGAGTGCGCGTGCGGCAGTTTGCGCCAGCAGCATGCGCCAAAACCCATTTAGGCGAACAGCGTATTCATGTATTTTAACATCCATAAGCAGCCGTGGCGCAGGGTGGTGCAGCGACCCTGCAGCAGAGCCAGTTACGCCATCAAACCCGCCCCGTGCGCCAAAACATCGCACAAATCCAGTACATGGCGCAAAGGCCAGTGGACCAGCATATAGCCCTCCAACCACAACAATGTGTGTAAAACTGCCTGTGCACGCCCCAAAATACACGTACCCCACTCGCACCAGGCCCATCGCGTGTAAAACTCCCCGCGCACCCCTCGGAATACACGTACCCCGCTCGCGCCAGCAAAAATGTGTGTAAAACTCCCCGCGCACACCCCAAAATACACGTCCCCCGCTTGCGCCAGACCTATCGCGTGTAAAACTCCCTGCATACCCCTCGGAATACACGTACCCCGCTCGCGCCTGTGAAAATGCATGTAAAACTCCCCGCGCACCCCTCAGAATACACGTACCTTGCTCACGCCAGGTAAAATGCATAGAAAAAGCACCCCCCTGTGTCGTGGGCTGCCTGTGGGGCATGGCCAGGGTGGATGGCCTGCCTGTGGGGAATGGGGAGGGTGAGTGGGCTCCCTGTGGGGCATGCCCAGGGTGGATAGGGTGCCTGCATGTATTTCGGGGGTGTGCGGGAAGTTTCACATGTGAGAGGCCTTGGGTGAGTGGGGAACGTGTATTTCGGGGGTGCGCGAGAAGGTTCACACGTGACAGGCCTTGGGCGAGCGGGGAACGTGTATCTCGGGGGTACGCAGGAAGTTTCACATGCGATTTGGCATCGTGGGCCCTCCTGGGTGTGCGGTTTCCCCCCTCCCCATGCCCTGCAGGCAGCCCACACCACAGGGGACTACCCTACAACCCTCACCATGCCCTGCAGGCAGCCCACATGGCACCATGTACTCGTGAGCGCACTTGTGAGCTCCGACTCATGTCCCCCACCCACCCATCCACCCACCATTGACGGGCACCTGCCATCAGACCCTGACTCAAGTCCCTCACCCCACCCACATTGACGGGCACCTGCCAGCAGGCACCGAATCATGTCACCCACCCACCATTGACGGGCACCTGCCAGCAGGCCCCAACTCATGTCCCCCACCCCACCCACCAATGACGGGCACCTGCCAGCAGGCGCCGACTCATGTCCCCCAACCCAACACGTCATAACGATCCACACTCATGGCCCTTATGGCCACCCAAATCCTGCCCCATGCCTCCCCATGTACAAACACCCAACCAAGCATTCCATCCTCTCCATATTGAAATCCCCATGTCGTGATAGATCCCAAATGACAATTATGCACATCAATACATGTCCGTCAGACACACACAATGGGGGCACGTGAATGAGAAACCCACATCGTGACAATCACGAAACGAATGAGAGAATACCACACAAATGTATGAAATAAAAATGTATTACATACAAAATTGAAGGAATGAAAGAAAAAAACACAAGAAAAGAAATAATAAACAAAAGCCTGGATGCCCAAAATGAATGAAAAAATGTGAATGCTGAATCCAATAAAATCCTAATTAAAATGGCTCCAAAGCGTTCATCTATTAAACCAAATCCAAAGTTTAAAAAATAAGAAAACCATTGCTCTATGGTAAAAAAAAATCAATGAAGTCAAATCCAGTCGAGAACTATATACAATGTAAAAATCCAGGGTCCACGAGCCCAACAACCCAAATGAAACCTACCAAAAAGCCTACCTAATAAATAACTATATAGAAAACGGTGGGGCATGGTCCATGCACCCCAAAGAAAAAAGAATAGAAAGGAAACGTACACCTACAGAACTATTTACAAAGGCGGCGGGCAAGTCCAATGGCACACTTGTTGATGTCCCGGGCCAGGGCATCATCGAACTCCTCTTCAACGTCCTGGAGGTGGGGTCTCGTAGGGATAAAGCCATGTCCACCTCCAACTCCCTGCAAATTTCCTCAAGGCACTCAGCACGCCTCAACGCCCTGCGCATGGAGTTCACCGCCCTGACCATAGTGAGCTGTGCCTCTTCCGCCCGCCGCCGCTCCACATCTATTTGCCGGCCCAACCGCTGCCACACGGAAGACACTCCCAATCCAGGGTCCTCCTGCTCTCTGGCCAATGCCTGCCCCTGTGATGTTGATGGCCCCGAGCCATCATCGCTCCCACCTTGAGCCTGCAGCTGCCGTACATGTGCCTGCTTGTCGATGCCTGCACGTCCTCCTCCTGCTGGGGTTCAGTTGTTGTGGTGGCCACCCCTGCTGGGCCTCCGACTCCCGACTGTGGCAGGGATGTGTCCTCCACCAGCCGGGCCGCTGGGTCAAGAGGAACCCAGAACTGGTGACCCGTCCTAGTTGGTCGACACGGTCAACAAGGCATCCGAAGAAATGTGCATTGACCACCCGGGAACCCTGCACGTTTTCCCGAACGCCACGTTGACGCAACGCCACCCCAGCCAGGACATGCTCAACATGGTCCTGGATTGCCACGTCCGCAGGGAGAGGAAGGCTATTTGTTGTTCGCGCATTTCCTTCCTGAAAACGGGTCTGGACGAAGGCATCCCTGCTGGTGCAGGATGATGCAGTCACAGGATCGGGGACAGGATTACACACAGGCACCTCCGCGGCCGCCTGTGCTGTCTCCTCTCCCTGCCCCTGTACTGCACCACTAGCACCAGTGGAATCCCCCCTCCATACCCCATGCTTGGGCCTTCCACAGCCTCCTCCTCAACCAAACCCCCCCCAACAACCTGGATGACTCCGTGCCATCTTCCTCCCTAGGCCCCTTTGGGGTCTGAGCTGCCGAGGAGTCCACCTCTGACCTCCGCCTCTTGGACTTACCCTCAGCAGCTGCGGCTGCGGACGCGGCACCAGACTCCTCACTCCCCGACGAGATTACAACATGGGAGGGGAGCTGAGCCTTGCGTCTCCGGCTGGCGGTGGGATCCCTGCCGCTTTGCTCCACAGCACCGTCTCCGCCCTCTTCATCAGTTGACGCTGCAGACAGGGAGAGACAGAACACAGGCATCAGGGCACTGTACAATGGTCTGATACACACATGACAGTTGCACATGAGTGGCAGTGTCAAACTTCACACATGGCATCACACTCCCCAACACACATATCATTTGAACCCACACACATGCGCAAATTAACAGGAATGTTGCAGCAGGCAGAACCATCCATGCACATACAACAGCATGAGCATCCGAAGGTTAGCCTGACGTCACATGCAACACGGGGAGTGCCAAACAGATGCACACACGCCACCAGACATACATGCATATGTACATCTCCACCACCTGACGCAGTGAAATCATCGGTATCCCTGTCACATCTGCCAATCAGCCTCCTACATGTGGGTGTCACATGCATCCATGGTGTATCACAGTGGCACACATGTCAAATACACTCACATGCACATGTACATTGTGCACATACGTGAAGGTGGAACCAGCATCCATGTGTCACACCACAACCATGCCACAGTACATACACAAAAATGTATACATGTGTGCACCTACACATGCATTTGGCCGTCATGCATTTGAACACATACACCATTGATGTGCCTCACACATGACTGGACTCACATGTGGCAGGCTCATGCCCCTGTACATACACATCCATACATGGGCCTTTCAAGACATATGTTCAACCTGCACACTCCTGGCACACCTCAACATGCACTGTGTCCAATTAGTACGAATGGACTCTTACTGCTCGATTCCGGACAGGGCTGCCTCTGAAGGACCTGGAGGTGGAGCACTGGGTGTATGTGTTCCAGGACCCTCATCTGGATGTTGGTAAGGTGGACCCGGCACCTCTGCATGCTTTCCCTTTAAGAGGCGCCGGGCCTTGCTGAGGGTCCTAGACCTGAAGTCCTCCCAGCACTTCCGGACGTGTTGCATGTCATGGGCTGCCACCCCCTCCACGTTGATGGCAGCCACGATGTCCTTCCATATCCTCTTCCGTCCTTCATTGTCGGCACTTGAACTTCCAAAGAGGGAATCATAATTCACCAGGACTTGCTCCACCAGGATACCAACTTCTGCGGCACTGAAGCTGATAGCCCTCTGCCTCTCCTGCTGGGGGTTGCCAGTCGTCTCTGATGGTGTTTCCCCCGACATGGCAACCCCCGAAGCAGGTGTGGCTGGGCAACTGGGTCCTGGTGCTGGGCTGTGGAGCGATGGAACTTCAGTTGGGAGTCTTTTGTTCCAGCAGGGGTGGTCACAGAAACTGGACCCCTGCAGATGGCCGAGGTGCAGGCACCAAACAGCAGCGCACGTGGCCAGCAGGCAGCCAGGCAGCAGCAGAAGGCAGGTGGGAGAGGGATCAGGGCTCTGGGTGGCAGGAAATTGGCCTTCTGGGCAGAAGCGTGGTCTTCCGTGTGTTGTCGCGTGGCCAGCTTGATACGGACTGATTTGGCACTTGAAAAAACTGCACGTCAGCATGTAATTCGAGAAAAAACCCTTAGTGCGTAAGCGCGTCTGTGACGTGACGCACGCGGGCGTTCCCCTGGCACGGGTTGAAGGTCCCACGTGGGTTTCCATCGCTATGTGCGTACTTTTCGTGAGAAGCGGTGCGTGTGTTTTCCAGGTGTTGGGGTTCACACGCGATTACTTCAGAGCGGGTGGGTGTTGGCTACGCGTTCTTCTTCTACACGCAAGGCAGACGGTGAGTCGCACAGACTATTTTTCCCACTGCGGGTGTCCATGTTTGTCGCGTACCCTTTTTTTACGGGCATACTAGCCTGCGTGTTGATCGTGTACATATTTTTGGGCTCCTGGCTGCCACAGCATACTGCGTGTGTTCTTTTACACGCACGTGGGAAACAGGGGTCACTTATCTCTTTTTCTTGCTTTTCTGGGATGCCTGTGCACTGCGTGACACATCATTTCTCCTAGGGGGCCACAGAATGGGACATTCATCGTAGCTGTATATACGTGTTTTTTGTTTGCGCACACTTTTGTAATGCACAGGGACGCTACCGCCTGCCTTCGTGTGGCGGACGGGTTTAGGCCTGTGCGTGTCGTTGGCAATGCGCGGGTTTCCCCTATTCGATTCCATGAATACGTGTGGTCTGCGTGCGTGTGGGCATTCCGTGTACTTCCCAGCTGTACATCCCCCGTTACGCCCTTATTTCCACGCGTTGTTCCCCATTCTGCGCGTTACGCCCCGTGTTCCGCCCCCTTTTTGGTGTGTGCACTAACGTTTTGCACTTTCACTGGGCGCCTCGTGCACGGCGTTCTGGATGTTGCCGCACACGGATTTGGCGCACTTCCCGGGGGAAAAACGCGCAGGGCCTTCCATGAATCGTACGCATGTGTGTGCACTTGCTTTTTCACGCTTGCGCCAGCTTGCTTCACGATTTTCGGCACACATTTGTTCCATGAAGGTCCATCGCCAGCCACCTCAATAATATTCATATAACTCATACAGACGTAGACTCTAGAAACTATTTCACTCACAGAGATTGCAAGCCCTTAAAGATCTCTCTATTGCCAGGGACAAGGCAACTGATCTACCTTCCAGCCTAGTCAGCCATACATTAAGGGCCCGATTCATGGAATTATCTTTGCAGAAAATCGGGTACTTATGCACGCAAATGCGCACAAATCCACCTTTGTCGATTCATGGAATCGAATGTGCACTACTTTTCCTGGACTTGCGTTGAGTTCACGTCGGCTCAGCACGTCTATGCGAGCCGTCGAGGGCCTTGCGTGAGACTCCATGCAGAGCATGGGCGTGGCTTGCACAGATTCCTGGGAAGGGGGCAGAACACCAAAAATGGGGTAGAACATGCGACAAAGTGGGCGTTCCGAGAGATGGCCTGCAGGTAGTTCCTTGCACGCTCACTATTGCGCAGCACGAGACGTATTCATTGATTCAATTGTGCAACCTCTCGGCCGGGAAATGGCCACGTAAGTCCTCCAGACGGTCTGGCACCTGAAGGCAGTCATAAGTACACTTGAGCATAGGATTTGCTGTATGAAGATGGGGTTGCATGTCGGATTTCAGAGTGCGTGTACTGATCCGGGGTTCCAATGTAACTTAGGTGTGCACGTAAGCAGTGTAGCAGGGTGCAGGAATGGTTTATGGCGGCTCGCACACAGATTTTCCGAGATGCAGGTCTGCTTGTGAGGAACCCCACAAACTGTTTGAAGGGTGCGTGTATTCGCGCTGGGGGAGTGCGCAAAGGTAGCTGATCTGGCAGGTTTTGCTTTGCATGTGGGCGTCAGGGACGTTCTGGCCACGACTTGTGAATATGGTTACTTTGCGTAAACAATTCCATGAATACGTGGGCGCATTTTTTATTCTGCACGCAGACTCACGCAGAGACCTTCGCGGCGCATGGCCCTTGCGGAATTTCTGCACACATTTCCATGAATCGGGCCCTAACTGTAGATGTTACAAATTTTATTTCTTGAACAGGTTCCGACCAAAAGTAAAGTATGCTATTCCTTGGGGAGGGCACTATAAATACACATGATTTCGTTTGTTCCCATCATATTTGTATCATATCCTGAAATTTCAGCACGTTGGGCTCAGGTAGACATGCTTTCTTGTGAGCAACTCTTAAATGTGCATTTAGTGTATGCCTCCCCAAAGAAACTGTTGCTATTTTCATATTCCTGCTACTAAATGTGCTGTAAAATGTTTCCTTGGTACTGGGAATGGACAGTTGCCTCTTTGCTCGGTCTAGATATGTTTGCTCTTGCAGTGAAAATCAAAGTTTGATTCTGCCCTCATAGCAAAAACCAAACATTGGCAGCCATGACTGGGAAGGACCCGTTGGAAGCAGGTCTTTGACCAGCTCGTGTTTACCTAGACCCACTGGGACTGCAGAGTTCTAATAAAGAACTAGAGAGGCAACATTTCACCAGAAACAGTGTCAGCCCTGGGCACCACCACGCTGGTGGAAAAAAACAGGTATCTTTCTGTGGCAGCCTGTGTCTCACTTTCCACCAGCATGGCGTCCAGGACTGTCAACTGAATGACAAACGGTTGCCTCACTTTTTTGCTCTCAGCAAGTATGGAATGTCAGCTCTGTAGTTCTTTATTAAAACTCTGTGGTCGTAACAATGTAACGGATTACTGGCCATACACAACAAGATATCCTTGTACCCACAGTTCCGTGTGAAATCTACATGCGCACTATTTGTTACACAATAACAAGTTCTTTCCTTCTTTCTATTACAGGTATTGAAACACAATTCAAAAGACCTCAGTTTGTATAACTAAGAAAGTATTGTGTAATATGAAAGCCGCCATATTTTTCCGATGTACTGATATAATTTGCTAGTCTTCTTGTGGAAAATGTCAGCAAGTGTGACCCATTATCGCAGCCGGTGCTTTACTTGCACTTCGTGGGGCAGTGAGAACCGGCTTTAAGCCAAATTTTTGAAAGCCTCTGGTCAGTCCGTGAGGCTGAAAGTTCGTTGAAGGATAATTAGCTGAAGTCGCGTATAGTTCATCTGTTGTTAAGGTACTGGAAGAGAGGCCAAAGGGTGAAATATGTCAGCCCCGGATAATACAATGTTCTCGTTGCGTTCGTCGTCGCTTTATTTTAGATTTCAGTTAACATGCATTTTTGACTCTGTGCTCGATCATGGTTTGCCTATCTCCAGGGCAAAACACCTTTTCTTTGTTTGAGACCTCATCTTTTACTTCCGGTGGGTGTGGTTTCCGGTAAAGGGCATCTGTAGCTTGTTATTTGAACTACAGCTCTGACTCTCAGTGTTATTTATAGAGAGAGACATGTGGAGGCTTTTTAACGCTACAGTCTTTGTTCTGCAGCTGATATCTTGTGAGGACACCTCTAGGCTGTTACTGGAACTACAGCCTTCACTCTCAGTTTTTTTATGGTGAGGTCATATGGATGCTGTAATTTGAACTACAGTCTCTGCTCTCCAGGTGA
This sequence comes from Ambystoma mexicanum, assembly GCF_040938575.1. NCBI lineage: Eukaryota > Metazoa > Chordata > Amphibia > Caudata > Ambystomatidae > Ambystoma > Ambystoma mexicanum. Next base: position 1,457,731,403 of record NC_090922.1, read on the forward strand.
TATGGCGTGAGGACATCTGCAGGTTGATATTTGAACTGCAGCCTTCATGTGTTCTCTTGTGAGGAGGAAACTTGTCCTCTATCATTAGAGCTTCATCCTTTGGGTTCAAAGTTATCTCTTTGTTTTCTGTCTGACAGTGGAATGCATTTACATCCACTACATATAAAGGAAAAGAAACAGTGATCCACTTTGGATGACTGGGGGTGGCGGGGAGGGGGTACTAACTACCTTCTAAGCAACGCTCAGGTTCCATCTGCTGCCTTTACATATTTTCCAACATTCTGAGGCAATTTAAATTTCAAAAATCGTGATGTTGCGTGGAGTGTGATGAGAAGAGTGCAGTTAGAGCAGTGATGTTCTGTACATTTTTCCTGTTGGCAGTCTCTCCTACTCTTGCTCTTACCTGGAGGAGGTGCTTTTGCAAACACTTCATCGTCTGCAGCCTCAGCACCCAGGAGGGAGTGCGACGAGAAGAGTACAGTTAGAGCAGTTGGAGAAGCACTGAGGTGCTCTGAATTTTCTAACTATGTACAATTTACACAGTGCCAGCCCCAGGTCTGCCAGCGGCTGTGCAAGATGTATGTGCCCTGCCCTCTCCCCGCCCACACCAACTACAAATGCAGAACGTTCTTGTAAAGTGTGTGAACCGACAGTAGAGCCAATTAGGTGTTGGAAATAAGCCACTAGTTGACACGATGATGGACTCAGTAGGCAAGAAACCCTAGAGTGTAGGTTTCCTGCGGGTTGTTATCAGGCTGGGTCCTGTTTGGAACAAGACCCCTCGCAAGATCTTAGCAGCACAGGGATAAATGGTTTCTTGATTACTCCCTTGGTTAAAAGCAACAATGAATCCTTCTAAGAAACTAATTTTATTGGTAATTATATTCAGCGAAGCTTGGTGCTCTTTTTGCTTTTCTTTAATGTCGTATACATGTAGCAGAGAATTCAGTACAAAGTTGAGGGCAGAAATAAAGCCTGACCTAGGACTGCATAATCTTGAAGGGGTTAATTAGCAGGGGAGAGTGTAACAGAAGAGCTTAAATGACTTAAGCCGCTATTAGACCCAAAATGGATCGGAGTTGCATAATTGTTCCCAGTACATTGCAGCATATTAAGACTGTCAGAGCCCCTCTTAAATTCAAAATCGTTGGCTGTTGTCAACGAGATACCTAATTTTACTATTTGTCCAAAAAAAAGGCCAATCATACTCATTCATAACCTGTTCAAAAGAACAAAAACCCTAAAAATATGAAAACCTCCAGTGCAAATAAAACCAATAGGTCACAGAAGTTCTTAAAGAACTTGATACAGAGAAATAATACTTAGAATATGTTCTACTCGAATAAAAGCTCTAGAAACAAATCTGACCTCGTGAAGAAAAAAAGTCAAAATAAATCAAAGAGATCCTGCAATGTGAATTCCATGATTGACGGAGACTCTTTAACCGCCCAGAATCAATCTTTTTAACTGTCCGGAGCTACTGACGCCCAGACTGACAATTCACCATCTGAAGACAACCCGTTACTCAATCTTTCCACCAACTGTGACTCTGTTCAGGGTTTTTCTCAACATTCAAATACCCAGGTGCCTCAAACATCAGTGGCTGGCTGATTTCCACACGTTGGAAGAAAAATGTTCCGACTGACCCAAGTGTGCCCATCAAGCTCAGAAATTCTGCATTCTCTTTTAATTGAAATTGTTTAGGTTTGGACTCTTTGTTCCCCATACATAGCAACATTATTCTTAATAGAAAACATGTTTTAGCTTTACTGTATGAAATTCCTGCGTTACGCTATTTAACTTCTGCAGACATCAACGAGTAGAGTTGATGTATCATAAGAATCTGGATAGAGTCATTTTGCATATTTCCTCACACCTGGTCTATCATACTCTACTCGCTGAAGCGCCTGCCCTACCCTCTAAGGGATATGCCTGGTCTAGAATCCTCTACTCGCTGAAGTGCCTGCCCTACCCTCCATGGGATACGCCTGGTCTATCATACTCGACTCGCTGAAGTGCCTGCCCTACCCTCTATGGGATATACCTGGTCTATCATACTCTACTCGCTGAAGCGCCTGCCCTACCCTCTATGGGATATACCTGGTCTATCATACACTACTCGCTGAAGTGCTTGCCCTACCCTCTATGGGATATGCCTGGTCTATCATCCTCTACTCGCTGAAGTGCTTGCCCTACCCTCTATGGGATATGCCTGGTCTATCATACACTACTCGCTGAAGTGCTTGCCCTACCCTCTATGAGATTTACCTGCTCTATCATACTCTACTCGCTGAAGTGCCTGCCTACCCTCCATGGGATATGCCTGGTCTATCATCCTCTACTCGCTGAAGTTCTTGCCCTACCCTCTAAGGGATATGCCTGGTCTATCATACAATACTCGCTGAAGTGCTTGCCCTACCCTCTATGAGATTTACCTGCTCTATCATACTCTACTCGCTGAAGTGCTTGCCCTACCCTCTATGGGATATGCCTGGTCTATCATTCACTACTCGCTGAAGTGCTTGCCCTACCCTCTATGAGATTTACCTGCTCTGTCATACTCTACTCGCTGAAGTGCCTGCCCTACCCTCCATGGGATATGCCTGGTCTATCATCCTCTACTCGCTGAAGTGCTTGCCCTACCCTCTATGGGATATGCCTGGTCTATCATACACTACTCGCTGAAGTGCTTGCCCTACCCTCTATGGGATATGCCTTGTCTATCATACACTACTCGCTGAAGTGCCTGCCCTACCCTCTATGGGATATGCCTGGTCTATCATACACTACTCGCTGAAGTGCTTGCCCTACCCTCTATGAGATTTACCTGCTCTATCATACTCTACTCGCTGAAGTGCCTGCCTACCCTCCATGGGATATGCCTGGTCTATCATCCTCTACTCGCTGAAGTGCCTACCCTACCCTCTATGGCATATACCTGGTCTATCATCCTCTACTAGATGAAGTGCCTGCCCTACACTCTATGGGATATACCTGCTCTATCATACTGTACTTGCTGAAGTGCCTGCCCTACCCTCTATGGGGTATACCTGGCCTATCATATTCTACTCGCTGAAGTGCCTGCCCTACCCTCTATGAGATATACCTGCTCTCTCATACTCTACTCGCTGAAGTGCCTGCCTACCCTCCATGGGATATGCCTGGTCTATCATCCTCTACTCGCTGAAGTGCTTGCCCTACCCTCTATGGGATATGCCTGGTCTATCATCCTCTACTGGCTGAAGTGCTTGCCCTACCCTCTATGGGATATGCCTGGTCTATCATCCTCTACTCGCTGAAGTGCTTGCCCTACCCTCTATGGGATATGCCTGGTCTATCATCCTCTACTCGCTGAAGTGCTTGCCCTACCCTCTATGGGATATGCCTGGTCTATCATACACTACTCGCTGAAGTGCTTGCCCTACCCTCTATGAGATTTACCTGCTCTATCATACTCTACTCGCTGAAGTGCCTGCCTACCATCCATGGGATATGCCTGGTCTATCATCCTCTACTCGCTGAAGTTCTTGCCCTACCCTCTATGGGATATGCCTGGTCTAACATACACTACTCGCTGAAGTGCTTGCCCTACCCTCTATGAGATTTACCTGCTCTATCATACTCTACTCGCTGAAGTGCTTGCCCTACCCTCTATGGGATATGCCTGGTCTATCATACACTACTCGCTGAAGTGCTTGCCCTACCCTCTATGAGATTTACCTGCTCTATCATACTCTACTCGCTGAAGTGCCTGCCTACCCTCCATGGGATATGCCTGGTCTATCATCCTCTACTCGCTGAAGTGCCTGCCCTACCCTCTATGGGATATGCCTGGTCTATCATACACTACTCGCTGAAGTGCTTGCCCTACCCTCTGTGGGATATGCCTTGTCTATCATACACTACTCGCTGAAGTGCCTGCCCTACCCTCTATGGCATATGCCTGGTCTATCATACACTACTCGCTGAAGTGCTTGCCCTACCCTCTATGAGATTTACCTGCTCTATCATACTCTACTCGCTGAAGTGCCTGCCTACCCTCCATGGGATATGCCTGGTCTATCATCCTCTACTCGCTGAAGTGTTTGCCCTACCCTCTATGGGATATGCCTGGTCTATCATCTTCTACTCGCTGAAGTGCCTGCCTACCCTCCATGGGATATGCCTGGTCTATCATCCTCTACTCGCTGAAGTGCTTGCCCTACCCTCTATGGGATATGCCTGGTCTATCATCCTCTACTCGCTGAAGTGCTTGCCCTACCCTCTATGGGATATGCCTGGTCTATCATACACTACTCGCTGAAGTGCTTGCCCTACCCTCTATGGGATATGCCTTGTCTATCATACACTACTCGCTGAAGTGCCTGCCTACCCTCCATGGGATATGCCTGGTCTATCATCCTCTACTCGCTGAAGTGCTTGCCCTACCCTCTATGGGATATGCCTGGTCTATCATACACTACTCGCTGAAGTGCTTGCCCTACCCTGTATGGGATATGCCTGGTCTATCATCCTCTACTCGCTGAAGTTCTTGCCCTACCCTCTATGGGATATGCCTGGTCTATCATCCTCTACTCGCTGAAGTGCTTGTCCTACCCTCTATGGGATATGCCTGGTCTATCATCCTCTACTCGCTGAAGTGCTTGCCCTACCCTCTATGGGATATGCCTGGTCTATCATACACTACTCGCTGAAGTGCCTGCCCTATCCTCTATGGGATATGCCTGGTCTATCATCCTCTACTCGCTGAAGTGCCTGCCCTACCCTCTATGGGATATGCCTGGTCTATCATCCTCTACTCGCTGAAGTGCCTGCCCTACCCTCTATGGGATATGCCTGGTCTATCATCCTCTACTTGCTGAAGTGCTTGCCCTACCCTCTATGGGATATGCCTGGTCTATCATCCTCTACTCGCTGAAGTGCTTGCCCTACCCTCTATGGGATATGCCTGGTCTATCATACACTACTCGCTGAAGTGCTTGCCCTACCCTCTATGAGATTTACCTGCTCTATCATACTCTACTCGCTGAAGTGCCTGCCTACCCTCCATGGGATATGCCTGGTCTATCATCCTCTACTCGCTGAAGTTCTTGCCCTACCCTCTATGGGATATGCCTGGTCTATCATACACTACTCGCTGAAGTGCTTGCCCTACCCTCTATGAGATTTACCTGCTCTATCATACACTACTCGCTGAAGTGCTTGCCCTACCCTCTATGGGATATGCCTTGTCTATCATACACTACTCGCTGAAGTGCCTGCCTACCCTCCATGGGATATGCCTGGTCTATCATCCTCTACTCGCTGAAGTTCTTGCCCTACCCTCTATGGGATATGCCTGGTCTGTCATCCTCTACTCGCTGAAGTGCTTGCCCTACCCTCTATGGGATATGCCTGGTCTATCATACACTACTCGCTGAAGTGCTTGCCCTACCCTCTATGGGATATGCCTTGTCTATGAAGTGCCTGCCTACCCTCCATGGGATATGCCTGGTCTATCATCCTCTACTCGCTGAAGTGCTTGCCCTACCCTCCATGGGATATGCCTGGTCTATCATACACTACTCGCTAAAGTGCTTGCCCTACCCTGTATGGGATATGCCTGGTCTATCATCCTCTACTCGCTGAAATTCTTGCCCTACCCTCTATGGGATATGCCAGGTCTATCATCCTCTACTCGCTGAAGTGCTTGCCCTACCCTCTATGGGATATGCCTGGTCTATCATCCTCTACTCGCTGAAGTGCTTGCCCTACCCTCTATGGGATATGCCTGGTCTATCATACACTACTCGGTGAAGTGCCTGCCCTACCCTCTATGGGAAATGCCTGGTCTATCATCCTCTACTCGCTGAAGTGCCTGCCCTACCCTCTATGGGATATGCCTGGTCTATCATCCTCTACTCGCTGAAGTGCCTGCCCTACCCTCTATGGGATATGCCTGGTCTATCATCCTCTACTCGCTGAAGTGCTTGCCCTACCCTCTATGGGATATGCCTGGTCTATCATCCTCTACTCGCTGAAGTGCTTGCCCTACCCTCTATGGGATATGCCTGGTCTATCATACACTATTCGCTGAAGTGCCTGCCCTACCCTCTATGGGATATGCCTGGTCTATCATCCTCTACTCGCTGAAGTGCCTGCCCTACCCTCTATGGGATATGCCTGGTCTATCATCCTCTACTCGCTGAAGTGCCTTCCCTACCCTCTATGGGATATGCCTGGTCTATCATCCTCTACTCGCTGAAGTGCTTGCCCTACCCTCTATGGGATATGCCTGGTCTATCATCCTCTACTCGCTGAAGTGCTTGCCCTACCCTCTATGGGATATGCCTGGTCTATCATACACTACTCGCTGAAGTGCCTGCCCTACCCTCTATGGGATATGCCTGGTCTATCATCCTCTACTCGCTGAAGTGCCTGCCCTACCCTCTATGGGATATGCCTGGTCTATCATCCTCTACTCGCTGAAGTGCCTGCCCTACCCTCTATGGGATATGCCTGGTCTATCATCCTCTACTCGCTGAAGTGCCTGCCCTACCCTCTATGGGATATGCCTGGTCTATCATACACTACTCGCTGAAGTGCCTGCCCTACCCTCTATGGGATATGCCTGGTCTATCATACACTACTCGCTGAAGTGCCAGCCCTACCCTCTATGGGATATGCCTGGTCTATCATCCTCTACTCGCTGAAGTGCTTGCCCTACCCTCTATGGGATATGCCTGGTCTATCATCCTCTACTCGCTGAAGTGCTTGCCCTACCCTCTATGGGATATGCCTGGTCTATCATACACTACTCGCTGAAGTGCCTGCCCTACCCTCTATGGGATATGCCTGGTCTATCATCCTCTACTCGCTGAAGTGCCTGCCCTACCCTCTATGGGATATGCCTGGTCTATCATCCTCTACTCGCTGAAGTGCCTGCCCTACCCTCTATGGGATATGCCTGGTCTATCATCCTCTACTCGCTGAAGTGCCTGCCCTACCCTCTATGGGATATGCCTGGTCTATCATCCTCTACTCGCTGAAGTGCTTGCCCTACCCTCTATGGGATATGCCTGGTCTATCATCCTCTACTCGCTGAAGTGCTTGCCCTACCCTCTATGGGATATGCCTGGTCTATCATACACTACTCGCTGAAGTGCCTGCCCTACCCTCTATGGGATATGCCTGGTCTATCATCCTCTACTCGCTGAAGTGCCTGCCCTACCCTCTATGGGATATGCCTGGTCTATCATCCTCTACTCGCTGAAGTGCCTGACCTACCCTCTATGGGATATGCCTGGTCTATCATCCTCTACTCGCTGAAGTGCCTGCCCTACCCTCTATGGGATATGCCTGGTCTATCATACACTACTCGCTGAAGTGCCTGCCCTACCCTCTATGGGATATGCCTGGTCTATCATACACTACTCGCTGAAGTGGCTGCCCTACCCTCTATGGGATATGCCTGGTCTATCATCCTCTACTCGCTGAAGTGCCTGCCCTACCCTCTATGGGATATGCCTGGTCTATCATCCTCTACTCGCTGAAGTGCTTGCCCTACCCTCTATGGGATATGCCTGGTCTATCATACACTACTCGCTGAAGTGCCTGCCCTACCCACTATGGGATATGCCTGGTCTATCATACACTACTCGCTGAAGTGCCTTCCCTACCCTCTATGGGATATGCCTGGTCTATCATCCTCTACTCGCTGAAGTGCCTGCCCTACCCTCTATGGGATATGCCTGGTCTATCATCCTCTACTCGCTGAAGTGCTTGCCCTACCCTCTATGGGATTGTAAGAGGATTCAATTCAGCACTACAGCTAAGTTAACGCCTAGTCTAGAATACTGAATGAAAACCCTTATTGATATATCTTTAGGTCCAGTTCATGCGTTCTGGATGACTACCCCTATATAACACCCCTCTCTTGGAATCCCCCTGACCCCACTGAGCCAAGAAATAGTTCTGTTTTGCAAGTTTAAAAGGTTTATTTGATAATTTAAAATATATATATATCACACTTTATAATAAATTAATAATTGAATAGCACACTTAATCTGATATGATAAAGATCAACAACGGAGAATCTGGCACTAGCACACTTCTTATAATCACTAATGAGTTGACATGAAATGGATAAGGTAGCACACTGGTAAATAGGAACAAAAGTATAATGTGGTAGAGGATGCTTTATGTAAGCTCAGGTGGATGCAATATTCAATGAATGCAGTACAGAAAATACTCAATATGATTTCAACCAAACAATGTAATCACTTTTCTCTGGCAATCCCCTCCCCCCCTTGATGCAAGGCAAGGAAATGGAAGGAAAACACACAGTTCTCAGAAATGCAATCAAATGTGATTCAGTTCACCCCAGCAAGCTTAGACTACAGAAGTTTGAAAACACAGGCCCAAATTGCTTTGATATGTGCTGGCAATGAATTAAAAAATATGCTAAAATGCTTTTAATTCCCTTTTCAGAGGTTCAGGGTGAGTGGTATCTAGTTAATATTAGTCCAGGCTCACACTAGCAATGATGCAGGGATAGTTAGCAGGTTAAACGAATTTCTGGCAAATGGAAGGCAAGCAGCAGCAGTTTTTACATGTGAAGAAATTTGCAAATCGCGGTAAAATTCGCGGATGCGCCGAGCGCTATTACAGAGGAACCACTAGGAAAGCCTAGGATCTCAGCTTCCAAATAAAAGTTACTGCAAGTCTCTAGCACAAACGGTTGCGGAGATATGAGCGATTGAATAAAGGTCGTTTTTCAGATTTGAAATTTTAAACGCACACTTTTTCAGCTTTAAAAATGATGGCAGGATAACACAATTGCTAAGCTGCAGTTCTACTTAGGTTAAAAATGGATTGAATTATATTATTTTAACTAGGAGATTGGTTCTGCACAGTTTTCTAGGTACTCACACTATATTCTTGAGTGAAATGGGCCTCATCACGGATCTGGTCAGGGTTTTAAATTCGCCTCTGGTCTCTGCACTTCACAGTGATCTGGGTCAGCTCTCTCTGGTTCTCTGGTCTGGGTCTCTAGTTCTGGATAGAATGAAGTCTCTAGTTTGGCTCTCTGGAGGTTTGATGGAGGTAAAGCATGGATTTTTCCGGCAGAGCGTCCCGCTGCAGATGGAATTGAAAAAGTCCCTATCTGTCCTGTCTGTCTGCTTTTATGTGTTTAGAATGTGGGTGTGTTCTAGCATCACTGACCCTACCTCTCTCTCAGCTTCTAATTGGTCAAACTTCCATTTCTTATTTGATTGGGGAATGAACTGTGAGTCAGAGGGATGTCATTTTATGGCTTGCAGATAGGACACTCCTCTGTCAGATTGCACACATTCTATATTTGATAATAAAAGACATATTTCACAGTTACACAGTTGCTTGAAATTACATATACATGGTGTGGCTGAATTTAGCCATGTCTCTGTCCAAATCTGCTGTTTCTAAGAGCTTGCATTCAGAAATGGCACATAATTGACTTTTTAACTGATTTTTCACTTTCTGACATTGACCCAACTTTACATACATGTGTGCAGGGAGTAGGGACATTAACTGATGAAGTTTCAGATTTTTAACATGCATACATTTAGAGTAATATCCACTTTTCCGCTAAAACCCCCCTGAACACGCCACCGGGTCGAAAAACCTCTTAAAATGTGGGCAGAAAAATCACAAGAATTATGGTATCATTTATAAGATTTTCACATGTCCGCTCTATGAATGATCCATCTTTTTAAAGTTATGTTCTGGCTCCAAAGGGGTGTGGTTTCCTCTCAACACAAGGTTGAATTTCTGTTTTTTTCAGTTCTGCCAAGCCAGCTTGCTCTCACAGGCAGTGCCCCTCCCCTTTCCTCAGGAGGAAGCCACTTTTTACGACCATTTACGACTCCTGCCAATAAAACCTTTGCCTGAGCAAGGACAGGGCTTTGTTCACTTTCCTGCAGAGCACAGGTAATTCAATTATCAGATAGATGGCATATCCTTAGTGTGAGCAGCAAAAGGGCAGCTAGGCCTGGGAACACAGCTGTGACTCAAGTTTCACTCCTGATGGGGGTAGTTGCCAGGCAAATTGGAATCTCTTTAAGCTGTCATTTCTGTTCCCCAGTTTCTGCATTCAAATAAAACTAAACATTTTCACATATGCAGCTAGAAGGCTGATTCTAAGTTTAAAACTATGACAATTAAACAATTGCAACCTATGTGACACTCAACCTAGGTCACTCATTTAATCTAAACATTTTCGATTTTAGTGTCTTTAAATCCAGTGCAACTTAAACTGCTGACTCCATAGCAGTTTTGTTATAAGCATTGTTTTGGGCTCTTCATTTCCCAGATTTTGTAGGCACACAAAACTCCATTCTACCAAATGTCTGCTGGTGTTCAGTGAATATTTTGCACATATTGCAATGTTTGAAATAGGCACTTTGGCTGGCCTTCAGAGAAACACAGGGTGGTTTTAAACTGCCGGCTTTTGGATAGTGGTGAGTACTGGTACTGCACCCATTTTTGGGATTTAAGAAAATGAATTCCCCACAATTCTAGGTTGCATTTGGCAATCAGCATTGCCATTCCCAATGGTTTCAGACTACTGTGCGGGTAGTCCAATGGTGGTTTTAGGCAGTTTCCTTCTGTGCCCATAACATCGGCAAAAATGAGTGGCAGCCTATTCTTCATGCATTTCCCTGTGCATTTTCTGAGAAGCTCTGGCCATCATGATGTTTTCCATGTCAGTACTGCACAGTTTTGAGGTAGGGCTAGGATGCATGGGTAAATACATCCCACAAGCCCCCCTTCTTGCGGTGGCCATCTGATCCTTCACTAATGGGACCCGCAAGATCTGGGATGTAGTTCTCCTCTTCTTCCGATAAATGGCACAGTTCAGCATCTTTTCCTCCATCCGGTCGGATCGATCGGTTCTCCTCGCCGGTCCTGATGGGAGTATTGGGCGGTCCACTGGGCCCATTGGATCTTCGTTCCCGGTCTCCGGATCGTCCTCCTTGGCCAGTCTCAAGGTCTTCTTTCTCCTAGGACGACAAAGGAAGAGCGGCAATACCTACTCATACACGTTTTTCCACCACTGTTGAGATAGTGGGGCAGCATATGCATTTCATCATAACGAAACATTACATTCTTATTTTGATAAAAACAGTATAACTAAGAGACAGTTTCATGCAAATCACAATATTTTAGAGACTAGATGTGGTATGTTTTATGATTGGAACAGAATTAGTCTGAGACAGTACCCGCTAGGATTCCAGAGGATTCCTCCAGTTGTTGCAGAGCGTGCCTGGGATGGCAACACTTCAACTGGTTTATGTGGACCCACTTGTCTTCCCCCTCTGCCAAAGGACCTTTGGGGATGGGGATTTTGTAGGCCACAGGGGAGATCTTGTCGATGATCTCAAAGGGTCCCTTCCATGTAGGCAAAAATTTGCGCTGCTTGGCCTGGTTCCTTTGGAAGTTGTATAGATAGACCCGGTCCCCCACCTGATATTCCTTCCTGGAAGTTTTCAGGTCATAGTGGGTCTTCATGCTATCAGCTGATCTTTCTAGATTCCGCTGAGCATAAGCAAAAGCATGTTGGAGGTGTTTCCTTAAATTCTCTACATACTCATGAGTAGTGGAGGCATTTATCAGTGTCTGCTCTTGGGTCCTGTAGAGCAAATGCTGAGGAAGCACCATCTTGCGCCCAGTCATCAACTCAAATGGTGACATTTTGGTTGCAGATGAAGGGGTAGATCTGATAGCCATTAGGACCAGAGGTAATCGGATATCCCAACTTGGCCCAGAATCTGCCACAAACTTCTTTAATATGCTCACAATTGTCCGGTTATATCTCTCTACTGCCCCAGAGGAAGCTGGTCGATAAGCAATATGCAGCTTTCTCTTGACCCCCAGTATCTCCCACATCTTTGTCATTACTTCACTGGTGAAGTGGCTACCTCTGTCTGACTCAATCCTTTGAGGTAGACCAAAACGGGAAAAGATGTGGTTAATCATCAAGGCAGCTGCAGTTTCTGCCTTGCAATTTGGGGCTGGGAGACATTCCACCCACTTGGTAAACAAGCATGTCACAGTCAACATGTACTTATTCCCCCTAGCCGAGCGAATCACAGGGCCTACAAAGTCGATTTGTAAATCTGACCATGGCAGTGTCATTCCCCTCTTTTGTAAAGGCGCCCGGTGTGTGAGGGATGTCGGCTGAAATTGTGCACACACAAGACACCCCTTCAAGTATTGGTCGAGGTCCTGCCCCATGTGTGGCCAGTATGCAACCTCTCTTAAGATTTCCAATGTTGTGTGAAACCCCCTATGACCGGCAGTGGCCGCATCATGGGCGTGACTTAACATCAGGCTTCGGAATGAGGTAGGAACCACCCACTGATCGTGGCCAGCTTTGGATTTCCTTACCAGCAAACCGTCTTGGATTCGGAACATTTTTGGACATTTCATCAACACTCTTAGGTCCTCTTTCCCAATGTAATCGGTATCCGTCAGGGGAAAGTTCTCAGGGTCCTCAAGGTGCTGGTAAAATTTACCAATAATTGGATCCCCCTTCTGAGCAGTAATCAAATCAGCATCAGGGGTCTCCTTACTCCATTGTGCAATTGAAAGGTCGTTGTGAGCATTTGTCTGGGACCTAGTGATGGCAGTGACCTGGATTTCCCCCAACAGGGACTCAATCTCAATTAGATCCCCTTGGATGGCCCCGGTTTTGGCCAGCTGATCAGCTAAGTCATTTCCAGTTTTGTCTGGTCCCTCTACTTTGGAATGACCCTTGATCTTTTTCCAATAGATGGTCATCTCATTCGAGGTGACCAGATCATCAATGTTTTGGATCAACTTCCAATGTTTCAAGGGTTTGTTGTTAGCACATAACATGCCTCTGGTTTTCCAATTAACCAGGTGCTCCACGAACCCGTTCCGTACATAATCCGAATCTGTGATTATGACCAGTTCGTGGAGTTGATGCTGGACAGCAGTGAGGATGGCCTGAAGCACAGCCATCAATTCTGCCACCTGACTACTTCGGGGACCAATTTTGTATCCAGCGGAGGGTTCTGGGGACTCATTCACCCATGCATTCCCTACGCCAGCCACCAGTTCTTTCTCCCCGTTGTTGTCAACATGGTAAGAGCATCCATCCACATAGACAGTGGGCATTCCCTCACACTTGTCCTCTTCAAAGACTTTGTGTGGGGAATTAAGGTATGCCTCCGTGTTGTCCTTGATTTTTAGACTTTCGTCCTCGAGACAGTTTTCTCTGGCACAATCATGCAAGTCAGCCAGACCTTGCGCGAGGGGACTCTTCTTGTTTTGGCCATATCTGACCTCCACAGGAAAGCCTTGCATTGACAGAATCCAGGAAGTAATTCGGGAATTACTCACATTTCCGGCCCGGATTCTGTCACTTTGGAGATATTGCAGAGGCTGGTGTGGAGTCTCCACTATGATGTGTTCCCCCTGGATAAACGGGCGGTAATTCTTCAATGCCCACACCGTTGCCAGGAGTGCCTTCTCACAATCGTTGAATTTTTCCTCCACAGAGGATAAAGTTTTGCTCGCATAGGAGATTACTTTATTGACCTTGTCATGCTTTTGGTATAATACTGCCGTCAAGCACGTATTAGAGAACCCCGTCTCCAGGAAGAACTCCTTGTTTCTGACAGGGTAAGCTAGGCAAGGCGCTTGTGAGAGGCTTCTTTTGAGTTGTTTTACTGCCTCGGATTGTTCTGGACCCCATTCCCACTTGACCCCCCCCTTCAGGAGATGAATCAGGGGTCTGGTGATCTCTGCGTAGCCCTCAATGAACTTTCTGCTGTAATTAGTCAGTCCAAGGAGGCTCCTTAGTTCCCGCAGAGTTGTGGGGTCTTTCAGTTTCTGAAGTGCTTCCACTTTCTTTTCCTGGGGACAGAGGCCCTGAGGAGTAATCTCATGCCCCAAGAAATTAACACGGGTTCTACACCACTGTGCTTTCTGAAAGGAAAGTTTTGCTCCGGCGGCCCTCAACTGTGTCAGAACATAACGGATCTCCGCTATGTGTTCCTCCACAGATGAACTTTTGATGAGGACATCATCTACATAAGCCAGGTTACCCCTCGCACCCAGGTCGGGCATGGCCTTATGTTGGAAAAAGTTGAATTCATTGCCGGAGTTGAGGTATCCGAAGGGAGTCCGGGTCCATGTGTACTGCTGGCCCCCAAAGGTAAAAGCCAGTTTGTATTGGTCCTCCCTGCTGACAGGCACGGTCCAGTATCCATTGGTCAGGTCTATTGCAGTGAATACCTGTGACCCCTGGATCTGGGCCAGCCCTTGGTCAATGTAGGGCAGAGGCCATCGGGAAGTATGGACCCGTTTGTTGAGCTCCCTAAGGTCGGCGCAGAGTCTCCACTGGCCGTTTGGCTTCAATATTCCCAGCACCGGATTATTGAAGGTGCTGTGGACGGGACGGATTATTCCCCGGGACTCAAGGTTCTTAATTATTTCGGTAAGGGACTCCATTGATGCGAGAGGCAAGCGATATTGCTTCACAAACACAGGAGTCATGCCAGGGTCCGTGGGGATTGTTGTTGTGTGGATGTCAGTGCGACCACAGTCATATGAGTCTACCGCAAAGAGATCTTGGAAATCCAAGAAAACTTGTTTCAACTTTTGCTTTTGTTCCAGAGTCACACAGGCATCAGCTAGGTTGACTCTCTCTCCCACCATCTGCCTGAAGCCTGGAAAGACTTCTGGTTTGGCTATTTCCGCGGCCTCCTCCAGCTGGGTGGAGAAGTCCCTGGTCAGAGTGCTGATTTGGACCGGAGGCTTCAGGTGGGAAAGGCAGCCCTCATGTACCTGGAAAATCACCTCATCCCTCCTGAAGTCACACGTCACATCTTCCTTACCATAGGGGCAGGAAGTGTACACCAGGAAGTTCCCCCCATGCCGGGTGAAAATCCTGTCTGGTGTTGTATTGTCCTCACTGTCACTGTCAAAACAGTCCTTGGGGATTAGTCCTAACAGTTCATTTCTAAGATCAATGGAGAAATGTCGGTCATCAACCGCCATTCCAATAATGGTGCCTGCGGCTAGAGTAATACTCTTTAAGTCGCTGTTATCCACCTCTATTGGAATGGTGTCATGTTCTATGTTGACTAATGGTGTTGGGTTTACCCCCAACCCTTGCTGTTGGAGAGAAGCATTTAGATGTATGTAAGCATCAGGGTTTTTCAACTCTTGTCCCCTTTTAACTTTCACTTCCAGGGAGAATTGTCGGGTCCTTTCTGGGATGGTGACTTCCTCTTTAACCTGAATTTCAACTGCATAAGGTAGCAATTGAGCTGACCTAAATGCTTTTTCTGGATCATCAAAGCCCATGGGATTATCCGCTAATCGGGACCAAGCTTTGAAGTTTATTAGGTCCAAACTAATGGCAAAGCGATTGAGAATGTCACTGCCTAAGTAAAAGGCGGCAGGGACGTCTCGCACGACCCAACAATTGTGGACTATGCTCTTGTTGCCAATGGAGATTTTGAGCATACACCTGCTTGGCAGGAGATGTTTGGAATTAGGTGCTTCCAGGTCCATTTCCCATTTGTCTATCAGTTTGAAGGTGGGAATGGCTGGATCTTTTGGGAGTTGGCGAAACATGGCTTCGCTGATGAAGCTCTTACCATTGTTCACACACACTCGAGCGAGAACAGAGTCCTTCCCATCATTTAACTGAACAGGGATGAACAACTGCTCTCCAATTTGCTGAATATCAGCCAGGCTTTGAGCTGATTTCACATCTTTCTGGACTATAGGAGTGGGAGTTTCAGATTGTGGATTGGTATAGAATTTCAAAGTGTTTCCTTCCAGCGTGGAATACCACTTTAGACTGGAAGGAAGGTTGATTTTCAGAAATAGAAAGGACCCTCCACCACCAGTCTCTTGTCCTACTGCTATTACTGTCACGTCTGGAATTCGGCTATTCTGGAAGTGAAATTCTACTTGGTCAGATTTTTGTTCAACCATGTGGCAGGTGCCGTTTAAACTAACATGGTTGACACTCTGTTTTAATTTTATTGGTCGGCTAGTCTGGGTCCAGAGGACCTTGTTTACACAATCTATTAGGGGTGACAACCTTCTCAGGAGGTCATTCCCTAGTAAACAAGGGGTGCCCTCCGGGGTCACAACTATGACCGGGTGTTTCAGCTTGTGTCGCCCAATTTTAATGTCCAAGTCTGCAGTCCCCTCAACGGGAATTTCCTTCCCGTCAAAGTTCTGTAGTTGTCCCGGAAGAGAGGTGAGAGGAATTTGGTAATTCTCTCCCCTTCCTGCATTCAGTTCATCAAAGGCCCTTCTGGACAGAAGGGTAGCTTGAGATCCAGTGTCCACCAGTGCCGAGATTGTACCCTGCCCCTGTACTTGTACCGGGGCATAATATCTTCCCTCCTTCTCCTCAAAGGGGCACAGATAATGCACATTTTTGGACAACTGGTGGGCTAACTTTCTGGTTTTGGACATCGCTAGCGAAGAGATTTGGGCAGAATTCTGTGGAGAGTCTTGGGAATCTGAAAGAAAAATTTGGCAACTGGAGATCAGAGCCATTGTGGGTTCCCCTGTTTCCGGTTCTGGGCCGCCCCCCCCCTTTTTGGAGGCAGTCACCAGGATGGGTTTGAACCAGGGGGTTTTCTTGCTGTTGGTTCTGGGATGAGATGGTGGGCGGCGGTAGCTCAGTCTCCACATCTCCCCAGTCTGGATTTGCATCCCTAGGGACCCATTTTTCTTTGGGAGGAGTTCCCCCCTCTCTGAAGGAGAAGATCCTTTTCTCAGGATCCTCTGAGGATCCCTCTCCCTCAAATTGGAAGATCTGTACCTCCTCCTCAAACTGAGTCTGTTTGGGTCTTTTGTTTCTCCTACCCCCCCTCTGCTCCTTAGGAGGCAGACTTTCAGGGGCAAGAGATTTTGTTTCCGGTTCCTGGGTTTCCAGGGGCTGTTTACAAGTGAGGAAGGAAGCTTCCTCCAAGGCTTTACACCCCCCTTCCCTTTGTGCCTCCTCCCTGGGAACCGGTGAGTTATCGGGGTGCTGCCCCCGTCATTGTTCTGGAGCACCAGGTCCAGAGTTGGGTGCGTTCTGCGCCGGCACGCCCATCTGAGGGTTCTGCTGAGCCCTCAGTATGTGACCCAGGTCCCGCGCCATGTTTTGAACCTGGCGCTGTAACTGGGAAACCCGCTCAGGCTGATACGGGGCCCTGTTTTCTCCCCTGGGCTGATCCCGGAAGGGTAGCTGTCCCTCCTCTGGTAATACCCCGGGTTGGGAAGATTTGGGTACCCCTCCACCCTTGGCCTCCCCTCTCCCGGATTCAGTGGTCTGGGCTCAGGGAATTGGGGAAAGAAGGATGGATGGTTTTGGGGCTGAAAGTCGGGTGGATATCTGGGGAAAAAGTTCTGCCCAGGGTTTGGTAAATTTCTGCCCTTCTGTGGGAAGCTTGGAGGGAAGTTCCCTGGGTTAGGTGCTTGGCTGGATCCCCCCCCTTGGGCTGGAGGAGTCCACACATAACCCAGGATGGGTCGATTTCCCTTGTAACGGGGACTTACATAATCAGGAGAGCGAGGGACCCCATTTGTGGGGCTGCCTCCTTGGCTCCCGGTCTGTGACTGACCCGAGGACCTCCTGGGCCTAGCATTATTAGGTGCAGGTAGGTTTTTAGGCCCCCCCATCTCCAAATCCAAAACGGGGGTGACCTTTACCTCTGCCACCTTGGCAGCAGCAGGGGTGCTGTTGGCTTTGGGGTTTTTCTGGGCATTACTTTTGCTATCTATCGGTTTCTGCACCTCATAGATCCGGGTAGCCTGTTCAATGACCCAATCTAAGGATCTTTTCTCGTGAAAATCCCTCACGAGCTGGATCATGATGTATTTGGGCAAGGCATGGAAAAACGTATTTATAAATTCCCTGCTATCCGTGCGCACCCTTCTTGTGGTCTGTGCAAAAGCCCGCTTTAACTCCTGCACAAATTCTTGTGGGGCCTGATCCTCCCCACATTGCAAATTGTAGGCTGCCTTGCGAGCCTCTTGAGGATTTCTGTGAACAGAAAAATGTTTCAAGATGGCCGCCTTATAGGTGGACCATCTTAAATGATTTTGGTCCTCCAGCCCCGCAAAGAAACTGGAGTATTCCGGGGAGAAGGTCCACTTTACATATTGAATACAGCTTTGGCTGTCCTTCAAATGGAAAGTCTCCATCATTTGTTCAAACAACTCTAAGTGCTCCCAAACAGAATACTTAGCGTTCTTATGGTAAGGCGTGATGACGCTCCTGATCGCCTTAATCTGCTTTAAGGGGTCCTTAAGCAAGGCCCTTTTTGCCTTATTGGCCTTTTTGGTTCGGGTAACCCTTGTCCATTCTTCCTCGGACTCAGAGGCACTGCTCCCAGAGTTTCCCGTCTGTTCTTCCAGGTTTTCCCGGATTCTGCGAGCCTGGGAATGGCTGGCAGAATGTGGGGACCTGGTCTCCTGTGTCCTGCGCAGTTCAGAGGAGTCTTCAGATTCCTCCTTGCTGCCAGGATTTGATGGGTACCCCCTCCACTGACCTAACTGGGCAGAGGTTTTCAGGATGCCCTTAATGGGCCTACTCTCCTGGGGTTCCCCATTGAACTGTACTGTACTTGGGTGCCCATACCCGGATGCCCACCCCTCCATTCCTGAGTGGTACTGGCCTATGAGCCCCATACTCTTAGCTGCATAGTAATCTGCCATCCCTGCAGCCCTGTGCTCATGTGCGCCAGGGGACATGGGGGTGGCAGAGTCCAGGGACTGAGAGGTATGAGGGCCTCTGGTACCAGTGCTCCTGAGGTTATGCTCCGGAGTTTCCCTTTCCCAGCGAACCTCATCTCTATCCACCCCTGCTCCCTGTTGCAATGCAAGAGCCTGCATTTGTGCTTTCAGTTCCTCTGTTAAGGCCTTACTCGACTCTATCAGTCTCTCCTGCATCGCTACCTGTTGTTGGAGCCTATCATTGTGTTGGCAGAGAGCCTCATTCTCTCTCTGTGCTTCCTGAT
The DNA here is from genome assembly GCF_040938575.1 of Ambystoma mexicanum. Taxonomy (NCBI): domain Eukaryota; kingdom Metazoa; phylum Chordata; class Amphibia; order Caudata; family Ambystomatidae; genus Ambystoma; species Ambystoma mexicanum. The sequence continues at coordinate 1,457,750,428 of NC_090922.1, forward strand.
TGGTCCTGGAGTACTGGGCCAGTCTTTGCTGCAGGAGGGTTACCTCCTGGGCAATGTCCCTATTGGCCTGCTCCTTTCTTGCCAAAGCCTCTTCCACCCTCCTGGTGTGCTCTAACGAGTTCTGGTGTTCTTTTTGGAGGTCACCCAGTCCCTGGTGGGCCAGGTGATTTTCTTCCATTTTTCTTTTTAAATGGCAGACTTCCTGGCCTAAGGCGTCTCTTTCCTGACTAAGAGCCTGCATTTGTGCCGCCAGGTCGTCCCTTTGCCGTTGAAGGGCACCAGCTTTTTGGCGCTCCTCATCAAACTCTGCCTGGGTATCCAGGTATTTCAGAATTAGTTTGTTGCTCTCTGCCTTCTCTCTATCTAGGTGACTTTGCAGGGTGACTACCTGCTCAGCACATGCCCTATTGAAGTCTAGCTGTTGCTCCAGCTTTTTCTGGCTTTGCAGTAGGGAGTCCAAACATTCTTGGTGTTCCTTCTGCAAGGCCAGAAATCTGGTATCCTGTTCTGACTTTTCCTTTTGCAGCACATCCATATCCTCCTTTATTTTAGTGATGTACAGTCTGCTGTCATTTTCTGACTCCTGGCTCCTCTGCAGCCTCTGCTCAGAAGAGACCAGGTCAGATTGGACCTTCTCTAACACCATCTGTTGCCTATTTGCCAGATTTTGGCTTTCAGCACATCTATCCTGCATGTCTCCCATATATAGGTACAGGTATGCTGCTATCCTGGCAATCTTATTGTGTTCCTCTTTGGCTTTAGGAGCCATATATAGTTCACTCAGGGCCACATGTAAGGGACCCTGATCTCTATATATATCTGACCCTGTTTCAGTGACCTGTTGTGTGATGGCCTGCAACCACACATCCTGGCCCTGTTCGGTCCATTCACCTCTCACAAATAGCTTATGCAAGAGGTGCTCTCTGGCTATTTTCATGTCTACTAAGGTCGTCATTCTAGAGATTGGTCTCTGTCCTGACTTACAGAAGTTTGTATTTTATTTTTGCAGAACAGAACTTTTCTTGGAGTGTCCCTTTTGAGGAATGCTTCACAGCGTAATGCAGCGTGGTGATCCGACCGGATGTATGTATCCCGTCAGTTAGCACACTGTATTAAGCTGCACAAGTGGTAAATCTAACCCAACGTCTCGGCTCGAGCCCCCAATTTGTAAGAGGATTCAATTCAGCACTACAGCTAAGTTAACGCCTAGTCTAGAATACTGAATGAAAACCCTTATTGATATATCTTTAGGTCCAGTTCATGCGTTCTGGATGACTACCCCTATATAACACCCCTCTCTTGGAATCCCCCTGACCCCACTGAGCCAAGAAATAGTTCTGTTTTGCAAGTTTAAAAGGTTTATTTGATAATTTAAAATATATATATATCACACTTTATAATAAATTAATAATTGAATAGCACACTTAATCTGATATGATAAAGATCAACAACGGAGAATCTGGCACTAGCACACTTCTTATAATCACTAATGAGTTGACATGAAATGGATAAGGTAGCACACTGGTAAATAGGAACAAAAGTATAATGTGGTAGAGGATGCTTTATGTAAGCTCAGGTGGATGCAATATTCAATGAATGCAGTACAGAAAATACTCAATATGATTTCAACCAAACAATGTAATCACTTTTCTCTGGCAATCCCCTCCCCCCCTTGATGCAAGGCAAGGAAATGGAAGGAAAACACACAGTTCTCAGAAATGCAATCAAATGTGATTCAGTTCACCCCAGCAAGCTTAGACTACAGAAGTTTGAAAACACAGGCCCAAATTGCTTTGATATGTGCTGGCAATGAATTAAAAAATATGCTAAAATGCTTTTAATTCCCTTTTCAGAGGTTCAGGGTGAGTGGTATCTAGTTAATATTAGTCCAGGCTCACACTAGCAATGATGCAGGGATAGTTAGCAGGTTAAACGAATTTCTGGCAAATGGAAGGCAAGCAGCAGCAGTTTTTACATGTGAAGAAATTTGCAAATCGCGGTAAAATTCGCGGATGCGCCGAGCGCTATTACAGAGGAACCACAAGGACTATCGTTTTGGGGTCCTAGGAAAGCCTAGGATCTCAGCTTCCGAATAAAAGTTACTGCAAGTCTCTAGCACAAACGGTTGCGGAGATATGAGCGATTGAATAAAGGTCGTTTTTCAGATTTGAAATTTTAAACGCACACTTTTTCAGCTTTAAAAATGATGGCAGGATAACACAATTGCTAAGCTGCAGTTCTACTTAGGTTAAAAATGGATTGAATTATATTATTTTAACTAGGAGATTGGTTCTGCACAGTTTTCTAGGTACTCACACTATATTCTTGAGTGAAATGGGCCTCATCACGGATCTGGTCAGGGTTTTAAATTCGCCTCTGGTCTCTGCACTTCACAGTGATCTGGGTCAGCTCTCTCTGGTTCTCTGGTCTGGGTCTCTAGTTCTGGATAGATTGAAGTCTCTAGTTTGGCTCTCTGGCGGTTTGATGGAGGTAAAGCATGGATTTTTCCGGCAGAGCGTCCCGCTGCAGACGGAATTGAAAAAGTCCCTATCTGTCCTGTCTGTCTGCTTTTATGTGTTTAGAATGTGGGTGTGTTCTAGCATCACTGACCCTACCTCTCTCTCAGCTTCTAATTGGTCAAACTTCCATTTCTTATTTGATTGGGGAATGAACTGTGAGTCAGAGGGATGTCATTTTATGGCTTGCAGATAGGACACTCCTCTGTCAGATTGCACACATTCTATATTTGATAATAAAAGACATATTTCACAGTTACACAGTTGCTTGAAATTACATATACATGGTGTGGCTGAATTTAGCCATGTCTCTGTCCAAATCTGCTGTTTCTAAGAGCTTGCATTCAGAAATGGCACATAATTGACTTTTTAACTGATTTTTCACTTTCTGACATTGACCCAACTTTACATACATGTGTGCAGGGAGTAGGGACATTAACTGATGAAGTTTCAGATTTTTAACATGCATACATTTAGAGTAATATCCACTTTTCCGCTAAACCCCCCCTGAACACGCCACCGGGTCGAAAAACCTCTTAAAATGTGGGCAGAAAAATCACAAGAATTATGGTATCATTTATAAGATTTTCACATGTCCGCTCTATGAATGATCCATCTTTTTAAAGTTATGTTCTGGCTCCAAAGGGGTGTGGTTTCCTCTCAACACAAGGTTGAATTTCTGTTTTTTTCAGTTCTGCCAAGCCAGCTTGCTCTCACAGGCAGTGCCCCTCCCCTTTCCTCAGGAGGAAGCCACTTTTTATGACCATTTACGACTCCTGCCAATAAAACCTTTGCCTGAGCAAGGACAGGGCTTTGTTCACTTTCCTGCAGAGCACAGGTAATTCAATTATCAGATAGATGGCATATCCTTAGTGTGAGCAGCAAAAGGGCAGCTAGGCCTGGGAACACAGCTGTGACTCAAGTTTCACTCCTGATGGGGGTAGTTGCCAGGCAAATTGGAATCTCTTTAAGCTGTCATTTCTGTTCCCCAGTTTCTGCATTCAAATAAAACTAAACATTTTCACATATGCAGCTAGAAGGCTGATTCTAAGTTTAAAACTATGACAATTAAACAATTGCAACCTATGTGACACTCAACCTAGGTCACTCATTTAATCTAAACATTTTCGATTTTAGTGTCTTTAAATCCAGTGCAACTTAAACTGCTGACTCCATAGCAGTTTTGTTATAAGCATTGTTTTGGGCTCTTCATTTCCCAGATTTTGTAGGCACACAAAACTCCATTCTACCAAATGTCTGCTGGTGTTCAGTGAATATTTTGCACATATTGCAATGTTTGAAATAGGCACTTTGGCTGGCCTTCAGAGAAACACAGGGTGGTTTTAAACTGCCGGCTTTTGGATAGTGGTGAGTACTGGTACTGCACCCATTTTTGGGATTTAAGAAAATGAATTCCCCACAATTCTAGGTTGCATTTGGCAATCAGCATTGCCATTCCCAATGGTTTCAGACTACTGTGCGGGTAGTCCAATGGTGGTTTTAGGCAGTTTCCTTCTGTGCCCATAACATCGGCAAAAATGAGTGGCAGCCTATTCTTCATGCATTTCCCTGTGCATTTTCTGAGAAGCTCTGGCCATCATGATGTTTTCCATGTCAGTACTGCACAGTTTTGAGGTAGGGCTAGGATGCATGGGTAAATACATCCCACAGGATATGCCTGGTCTATCATCCTCTACTCGCTGAAGTGCTTGCCCTACCCTCTATGGGATATGCCTGGTCTATCATCCTCTACTCGCTGAAGTGCTTGCCCTACCCTCTATGGGATATGCCTGGTCTATCATACACTACTCGCTGAAGTGCCTGCCCTACCCTCTATGGGATATGCCTGGTCTATCATCCTCTACTCGCTGAAGTGCCTGCCCTACCCTCTATGGGATATGCCTGGTCTATCATCCTCTACTCGCTGAAGTGCCTGCCCTACCCTCTATGGGATATGCCTGGTCTATCATCCTCTACTCGCTGAAGTGCTTGCCCTACCCTCTATGGGATATGTCTGGTCTATCATCCTCTACTCGCTGAAGTGCTTGCCCTACCCTCTATGGGATATGCCTGGTCTATCATACACTACTCGCTGAAGTGCCTGCCCTACCCTCTATGGGATATGCCTGGTCTATCATCCTCTACTCGCTGAAGTGCCTGCCCTACTCTCTATGGGATATGCCTGGTCTATCATCCTCTACTCGCTGAAGTGCCTGCCCTACCCTCTATGGGATATGCCTGGTCTATCATCCTCTACTCGCTGAAGTGCCTGCCCTACCCTCTATGGGATATGCCTGGTCTATCATACACTACTAGCTGAAGTGCCTGCCCTACCCTCTATGGGGTATGCCTGGTCTATCATACACTACTCGCTGAAGTGCCTGCCCTACACTCTATGGGATATGCCTGGTCTATCATTCTCTACTCGCTGAAGTGCCTGCCCTACCCTCTATGGGATATGCCTGGTCTATCATCCTCTACTCGCTGAAGTGCTTGCCCTACCCTCTATCGGATATGCCTGGTCTATCATACACTACTCGCTGAAGTGCCTGCCCTACCCACTATGGGATATGCCTGGTCTATCATACACTACTCGCTGAAGTGCCTTCCCTACCCTCTATGGGATATGCCTGGTCTATCATCCTCTACTCGCTGAAGTGCCTGCCCTACCCTCTATGGGATATGCCTGGTCTATCATCCTCTACTCGCTGAAGTGCTTGCCCTACCCTCTATGGGATATGCCTGGTCTATCATCCTCTACTCGCTGAAGTGCCTGCCCTACCCTCTATGGGATATGCCTGGTCTATCATCCTCTACTCGCTGAAGTGCCTGCCCTACCCTCTATGGGATATGCCTGGTCTATCATCCTCTACTCGCTGAAGTGCCTGCCCTACCCTCTATGGGATATGCCTGGTCTATCATCCTCTACTCGCTGAAGTGCCTGCCCTACCCTCTATGGGATATGCCTGGTCTATCATCCTCTACTCGCTGAAGTGCTTGCCCTACCCTCTATGGGATATGCCTGGTCTATCATCCTCTACTCGCTGAAGTGCCTGCCCTACCCTCTATGGGATATGCCTGGTCTATCATCCTCTACTCGCTGAAGTGCTTGCCCTACCCTCTATGGGATATGCCTGGTCTATCATACACTACTCGCTGAAGTGCTTGCCCTACCCTCTATGGGATATGCCTGGTCTATCATACACTACTCGCTGAAGTGCCTGCCTACCCTCCATGGGATATGCCTGGTCTATCATCCTCTACTCGCTGAAGTGCTTGCCCTACCCTATATGGGATATGCCTGGTCTATCATACACTACTCGCTGAAGTGCTTGCCCTACCCTGTATGGGATATGCCTGGTCTATCATCCTCTACTCGCTGAAGTTCTTGCCCTACCCTCTATGGGATATGCCTGGTCTATCATCCTCTACTCGCTGAAGTGCTTGCCCTACCCTCTATGGGATATGCCTGGTCTATCATCCTCTACTCGCTGAAGTGCTTGCCCTACCCTCTATGGGATATGCCTGGTCTATCATACACTACTCGCTGAAGTGCCTGCCCTACCCTCTATGGGATATGCCTGGTCTATCATCCTCTACTCGCTGAAGTGCCTGCCCTACCCTCTATGGGATATGCCTGGTCTATCATCCTCTACTCGCTGAAGTGCCTGCCCTACCCTCTATGGGATATGCCTGGTCTATCATCCTCTACTCGCTGAAGTGCTTGCCCTACCCTCTATGGGATATGCCTGGTCTATCATCCTCTACTCGCTGAAGTGCTTGCCCTACCCTCTATGGGATATGCCTGGTCTATCATACACTACTCGCTGAAGTGCTTGCCCTACCCTCTATGAGATTTACCTGCTCTATCATACTCTACTCGCTGAAGTGCCTGCCTACCCTCCATGGGATATGCCTGGTCTATCATCCTCTACTCGCTGAAGTTCTTGCCCTACCCTCTATGGGATATGCCTGGTCTATCATACACTACTCGCTGAAGTGCTTGCCTACCCTCCATGGGATATGCCTGGTATATCATCCTCTACTCGCTGAAGTTCTTGCCCTACCCTCTATGGGATATGCCTGGTCTATCATCCTCTACTCGCTGAAGTGCTTGCCCTACCCTCTATGGGATATGCCTGGTCTATCATACACTACTCGCTGAAGTGCTTGCCCTACCCTCTATGGGATATGCCTTGTCTATGAAGTGCCTGCCTACCCTCCATGGGATATGCCTGGTCTATCATACACTACTCGCTGAAGTGCCTGCCCTACCCTCTATGGGAAATGCCTGGTCTATCATCCTCTACTCGCTGAAGTGCCTGCCCTACCCTCTATGGGATATGCCTGGTCTATCATCCTCTACTCGCTGAAGTGCCTGCCCTACCCTCTATGGGATATGCCTGGTCTATCATCCTCTACTCGCTGAAGTGCTTGCCCTACCCTCTATTGGATATGCCTGGTCTATCATCCTCTACTCGCTGAAGTGCCTGCCCTACCCTCAATGGGATATGCCTGGTCTATCATCCTCTACTCGCTGAAGTGCCTGCCCTACCCTCTATGGGATATGCCTGGTCTATCATACACTACTCGCTGAAGTGCCTGCCCTACCCTCTATGGGGTATGCCTGGTCTATCATACACTACTCGCTGAAGTGCCTGCCCTACCCTCTATGGGATATGCCTGGTCTATCATTCTCTACTCGCTGAAGTGCCTGCCCTACCCTCTATGGGATATGCCTGGTCTATCATCCTCTACTCGCTGAAGTGCTTGCCCTACCCTCTATCGGATATGCCTGGTCTATCATACACTACTCGCTGAAGTGCCTGCCCTACCCACTATGGGATATGCCTGGTCTATCATACACTACTCGCTGAAGTGCCTTCCCTACCCTCTATGGGATATGCCTGGTCTATCATCCTCTACTCGCTGAAGTGCCTGCCCTACCCTCTATGGGATATGCCTGGTCTATCATCCTCTACTCGCTGAAGTGCTTGCCCTACCCTCTATGGGATATGCCTGGTCTATCATCCTCTACTCGCTGAAGTGCCTGCCCTACCCTCTATGGGATATGCCTGGTCTATCATTCTCTACTCGCTGAAGTGCCTGCCCTACCCTCTATGGGATATGCCTGGTCTATCATCCTCTACTCGCTGAAGTGCCTGCCCTACCCCCTATGGGATATGCCTGGTCTATCATCCTCTACTCGCTGAAGTGCCTGCCCTACCCTCTATGGGATATGCCTGGTCTATCATCCTCTACTCGCTGAAGTGCTTGCCCTACCCTCTATGGGATATGCCTGGTCTATCATCCTCTACTCGCTGAAATGCCTGCCCTACCCTCTATGGGATATGCCTGGTCTATCATCCTCTACTCGCTGAAGTGCTTGCCCTACCCTCTATGGGATATGCCTGGTCTATCATACACTACTCGCTGAAGTGCTTGCCCTACCCTCTATGGGATATGCCTGGTCTATCATACACTACTCGCTGAAGTGCCTGCCTACCCTCCATGGGATATGCCTGGTCTATCATCCTCTACTCGCTGAAGTGCTTGCCCTACCCTATATGGGATATGCCTGGTCTATCATACACTACTCGCTGAAGTGCTTGCCCTACCCTGTATGGGATATGCCTGGTCTATCATCCTCTACTCGCTGAAGTTCTTGCCCTACCCTCTATGGGATATGCCTGGTCTATCATCCTCTACTCGCTGAAGTGCTTGCCCTACCCTCTATGGGATATGCCTGGTCTATCATCCTCTACTCGCTGAAGTGCTTGCCCTACCCTCTATGGGATATGCCTGGTCTATCATACACTACTCGCTGAAGTGCCTGCCCTACCCTCTATGGGATATGCCTGGTCTATCATCCTCTACTCGCTGAAGTGCCTGCCCTACCCTCTATGGGATATGCCTGGTCTATCATCCTCTACTCGCTGAAGTGCCTGCCCTACCCTCTATGGGATATGCCTGGTCTATCATCCTCTACTCGCTGAAGTGCTTGCCCTACCCTCTATGGGATATGCCTGGTCTATCATCCTCTACTCGCTGAAGTGCTTGCCCTACCCTCTATGGGATATGCCTGGTCTATCATACACTACTCGCTGAAGTGCTTGCCCTACCCTCTATGAGATTTACCTGCTCTATCATACTCTACTCGCTGAAGTGCCTGCCTACCCTCCATGGGATATGCCTGGTCTATCATCCTCTACTCGCTGAAGTTCTTGCCCTACCCTCTATGGGATATGCCTGGTCTATCATACACTACTCGCTGAAGTGCTTGCCTACCCTCCATGGGATATGCCTGGTATATCATCCTCTACTCGCTGAAGTTCTTGCCCTACCCTCTATGGGATATGCCTGGTCTATCATCCTCTACTCGCTGAAGTGCTTGCCCTACCCTCTATGGGATATGCCTGGTCTATCATACACTACTCGCTGAAGTGCTTGCCCTACCCTCTATGGGATATGCCTTGTCTATGAAGTGCCTGCCTACCCTCCATGGGATATGCCTGGTCTATCATACACTACTCGCTGAAGTGCCTGCCCTACCCTCTATGGGAAATGCCTGGTCTATCATCCTCTACTCGCTGAAGTGCCTGCCCTACCCTCTATGGGATATGCCTGGTCTATCATCCTCTACTCGCTGAAGTGCCTGCCCTACCCTCTATGGGATATGCCTGGTCTATCATCCTCTACTCGCTGAAGTGCTTGCCCTACCCTCTATTGGATATGCCTGGTCTATCATCCTCTACTCGCTGAAGTGCTTGCCCTACCCTCTATGGGATATGCCTGGTCTATCATACACTACTCGCTGAAGTGCCTGCCCTACCCTCTATGGGATATGCCTGGTCTATCATCCTCTACTCGCTGAAGTGCCTGCCCTACCCTTTATGGGATATGCCTGGTCTATCATCCTCTACTCGCTGAAGTGCCTGCCCTACCCTCTATGGGATATGCCTGGTCTATCATCCTCTACTCGCTGAAGTGCTTGCCCTACCCTCTATGGGATATGCCTGGTCTATCATCCTCTACTCGCTGAAGTGCTTGCCCTACCCTCTATGGGATATGCCTGGTCTATCATACACTACTCGCTGAAGTGCCTGCCCTACCCTCTATGGGATATGCCTGGTCTATCATCCTCTACTCGCTGAAGTGCCTGCCCTACCCTCTATGGGATATGCCTGGTCTATCATCCTCTACTCGCTGAAGTGCTTGCCCTACCCTCTATGGGATATGCCTGGTCTATCATCCTCTACTCGCTGAAGTGCCTGCCCTACCCTCTATGGGATATGCCTGGTCTATCATACACTACTCGCTGAAGCGCCTGCCCTACCCTCTATGGGATATGCCTGGTCTATCATACACTACTCGCTGAAGCGCCTGCCCTACCCTCTATGGGATATGCCTGGTCTATCATACACTACTCGCTGAAGTGCCTGCCCTACCCACTATGGGATATGCCTGGTCTATCATACACTACTCGCTGAAGTGCCTTCCCTACCCTCTATGGGATATGCCTGGTCTATCATCCTCTACTCGCTGAAGTGCCTGCCCTACCCTCTATGGGATATGCCTGGTCTATCATCCTCTACTCGCTGAAGTGCCTGCCTTACCCTCTATGGGATATGCCTGGTCTATCATCCTCTACTCGCTGAAGTGCCTGCCCTACCCTCTATGGGATATGCCTGGTCTATCATACACTACTCGCTGAAGTGCTTGCCTACCCTCCATGGGATATGCCTGGTATATCATCCTCTACTCGCTGAAGTTCTTGCCCTACCCTCTATGGGATATGCCTGGTCTATCATCCTCTACTCGCTGAAGTGCTTGCCCTACCCTCTATGGGATATGCCTGGTCTATCATACACTACTCGCTGAAGTGCTTGCCCTACCCTCTATGGGATATGCCTTGTCTATGAAGTGCCTGCCTACCCTCCATGGGATATGCCTGGTCTATCATACACTACTCGCTGAAGTGCCTGCCCTACCCTCTATGGGAAATGCCTGGTCTATCATCCTCTACTCGCTGAAGTGCCTGCCCTACCCTCTATGGGATATGCCTGGTCTATCATCCTCTACTCGCTGAAGTGCCTGCCCTACCCTCTATGGGATATGCCTGGTCTATCATCCTCTACTCGCTGAAGTGCTTGCCCTACCCTCTATGGGATATGCCTGGTCTATCATACACTACTCGCTGAAGTGCCTGCCCTACCCTCTATGGGATATGCCTGGTCTATCATCCTCTACTCGCTGAAGTGCCTGCCCTACCCTTTATGGGATATGCCTGGTCTATCATCCTCTACTCGCTGAAGTGCTTGCCCTACCCTCTATGGGATATGCCTGGTCTATCATACACTACTCGCTGAAGTGCCTGCCCTACCCTCTATGGGATATGCCTGGTCTATCATCCTCTACTCGCTGAAGTGCCTGCCCTACCCTTTATGGGATATGCCTGGTCTATCATCCTCTACTCGCTGAAGTGCCTGCCCTACCCTCTATGGGATATGCCTGGTCTATCATCCTCTACTCGCTGAAGTGCTTGCCCTACCCTCTATGGGATATGCCTGGTCTATCATCCTCTACTCGCTGAAGTGCTTGCCCTACCCTCTATGGGATATGCCTGGTCTATCATACACTACTCGCTGAAGTGCCTGCCCTACCCTCTATGGGATATGCCTGGTCTATCATCCTCTACTCGCTGAAGTGCCTGCCCTACCCTCTATGGGATATGCCTGGTCTATCATCCTCTACTCGCTGAAGTGCTTGCCCTACCCTCTATGGGATATGCCTGGTCTATCATCCTCTACTCGCTGAAGTGCCTGCCCTACCCTCTATGGGATATGCCTGGTCTATCATACACTACTCGCTGAAGCGCCTGCCCTACCCTCTATGGGATATGCCTGGTCTATCATACACTACTCGCTGAAGTGCCTGCCCTACCCTCTATGGGATATGCCTGGTCTATCATACACTACTCGCTGAAGTGCCTGCCCTACCCACTATGGGATATGCCTGGTCTATCATACACTACTCGCTGAAGTGCCTTCCCTACCCTCTATGGGATATGCCTGGTCTATCATCCTCTACTCGCTGAAGTGCCTGCCCTACCCTCTATGGGATATGCCTGGTCTATCATCCTCTACTCGCTGAAGTGCCTGCCTTACCCTCTATGGGATATGCCTGGTCTATCATCCTCTACTCGCTGAAGTGCCTGCCCTACCCTCTATGGGATATGCCTGGTCTATCATCCTCTACTCGCTGAAGTGCTTGCCCTACCCTCTATGGGATATGCCTGGTCTATCATCCTCTACTCGCTGAAGTGCCTGCCCTACCCTCTATGGGATATGCCTGGTCTATCATCCTCTACTCGCTGAAGTGCCTGCCCTACCCTCTATGGGATATGCCTGGTCTATCATCCTCTACTCGCTGAAGTGCCTGCCCTACCCTCTATGGGATATGCCTGGTCTATCATCCTCTACTCGCTGAAGTGCCTGCCCTACCCTCTATGGGATATGCCTGGTCTATCATCCTCTACTCGCTGAAGTGCTTGCCCTACCCTCTATGGGATATGCCTGGTCTATCATCCTCTACTCGCTGAAGTGCCTGCCCTACCCTCTATGGGATATGCCTGGTCTATCATCCTCTACTCGCTGAAGTGCCTGCCCTACCCTCTATGGGATATGCCTGGTCTATCATCCTCTACTCGCTGAAGTGCTTGCCCTACCCTCTATGGGATATGCCTGGTCTATCATCCTCTACTCGCTGAAGTGCTTGCCCTACCCTCTATGGGATATGCCTGGTCTATCATCCTCTACTCGCTGAAGTGCCTGCCCTACCCTCTATGGGATATGCCTGGTCTATCATCCTCTACTCGCTGAAGTGCTTGCCCTACCCTCTATGGGATATGCCTGGTCTATCATCCTCTACTCGCTGAAGTGCCTGCCCTACCCTCTATGGGATATGCCTGGTCTATCATCCTCTACTCGCTGAAGTGCTTGCCCTACCCTCTATGGGATATGCCTGGACTATCATCCTCTACTCGCTGAAGTGCCTGCCCTACCCTCTATGGGATATGCCTGGTCTATCAAACTCTACTCGCTGAAGTGCTTGCCCTACCCTCTATGGGATATGCCTGGTCTATCATCCTCTACTCGCTGAAGTGCCTGCCCTACCCTCTATGGGATATGCCTGGTCTATCATCCTCTACTCGCTGAAGTGCCTGCCCTACCCTCTATGGGATATGCCTGGTCTATCATCCTCTACTCGCTGAAGTGCCTGCCCTACCCTCATTCAAGGGCGCCAGAAAAAGAATGACTCTGGCGGCAGTAATGAGGCCCAATATCCTGGAACACCCGGGGCTTCCAGCACTTGTTTAACTTTTCTGAAAGCCCTATCACATACTTGAAGCCAGGTATACTTCTACTGCAAGAGGGTCTTTAAAGCCTATGTACTGGACGGTTTTACGGTCCTTTTAACCCGATAAAGGCCCTAAGGGTCGACCTTACGGGGGACTGCTCCTCACTTCTCACAATTCCTCAGGTATGAGTTGTACGCGCTGGATGACCATGATCTCATTTCTTCAAGCTATCAAGTTAGAGAGGGATCAACCGAAGTTTCCTTCTTCACAAACCACTTTGTTTATCAACATTTACTGGAACAGTTATAAGGCTTCATCTAATGTTTTATTTGAGAATATTATCCAAATTGTCACAGCGTGAAGGCTTATCATCTCAGGGGGCCTTAACTGCTTTTGTTTACAACAAGGTCTGGAAGAGATTTGCATACAAGGACGTCTCAATCTTGTTTTTTGGGTATTGAATGGCTAAACCATATGTCGAGCTGGGGATTCCAACTTCTAAATGGGAATGTAAAGGGCGAGATTCCTTCGCAAATGACTTGACACAATGCTACAAGGAGTGTGGCGATTGATTATATGTGTGTTTCCACTAATGTATTCGAGAATTGTCTCTCTCTGGAAGCGATCGCAGTGTATTACATTTAAAATTGGAGGTAAGAACTTACCCCGCAGGAACAATGTTGAGTGCTACCAATCTAAAGCTCAACGGGGGATTAAATCTTATTAGATGGAACCCCAAGAATGTACCAATTTAGCTAATACTTTTGCTAGCAATCCCCACATTTGTTTATTGTATGCACAATCCCATGATGATTTCTTGCAAACTCTTTAATGACCGTTATGACACGCCAACCTCCAACCTAGATTTGATGCTTATATATTTAATAAACAGACAGAGCTGAGACAATGCATTCAGTGTTTACACTCGCTAGCTTTCACCACAAGAGTGGAAGACAAAAGGATCCCCTTCAAGGCGATTAAAACTGGCTTAAACCCTATAAGTCCATCAGTTTACAAATTGATTCTGAAAAAATACTGAATTGTGTTCTCCATTCTGAGGTAGCAAGTTTTGCGAAAATCCTGGCTAACCTTGTTGAAATCCAGGCAGTGACTCAAACTAACTCAAGTGGCGAGGAATTGTGGGGCACACATTTTACAACCTTGTACGCTCCGATGGATGGTTCGCACAGTTTCAATAGAGTACATTTGGATACTTCTTGGCAAATGTCTTTTACTCAAGATGACAATTTCTACCCAATTATTCGATCAAGGTTTTCCAGAGCACCAGGATCTGACGGTTTATCCAACTTTATGCTTACAAACTATCCTAATTTCTGGGCTTCGCTACTGTCTCATTCATGCAAATTAATGCTGACTACGAAGTCTGCTCCTTTGTCCTGGAATCTATCTCAGTTGGTACCAATCTTTGAAAAGGGAGATGGGCTCAACCCTTGCAACTACCCCCCCAAGCTTGCTCGCAAGTCTCTTGCACTTGCTGCGGCACAACTGCACTTCGGCTACGACCCATGAGAGTGATATCTCTCTGCACTTAACCCATGTTCTGGTGGGACTGGGTGCACGTGTTCCCTATTGCCCCCCCCACGCATTTCTTGTTTCTGTTTACCTGCATAATCTAAATGTACCATGCATAGTAAAATCGTTTGTCTTGTGTTCCCTATGTCTTCCCCTCCCATGAATGATTGCGATTTGAAACACTTGTGTATAAGCACATAATAAATAATCAATCAATTGCGCTCCTGGATGCCGCAAGGAAAATCTTTTCAGCCTTCATTCTGTGAGATTTGGTGGTTTGGATGCAACAGAGCGGTAGAATGGATCATCTGCTATCAGGTTTCAGAAAGGGACTTGGCACCTCTCCTAATGATTTGTGCCTTTCTCTCTTAAAAAAGAGAGCAATTAATTCGAAGACCTCATATCATTTAGCTTTCATTGACTAGCTAGCGCATTCAACTGAGTTGACAGACACTGGGCCTCATTACGACTTCGGCGGTAGCCATGCTGCTATTGGCAGCATGGCTGCCGTCGAAATCGGGTCCGGGTTCCCAGAATTGGGAATTACTGGGCCATTCCGAGTTCGGAGGGCCCGGTAATTCCTCCGCCCAGAAACCCGGGCCTTCCCCATTCCCATCTGAGCCCCCATAGGGCTCAATGGGAATGGGAGAGGGTGCAAACAACGGGCCGATTACGAGCGGCCCGTTGTTTGCTCCCTCTTCCCCTCAGGGGACCCGGTAAGGACGCCTGGTTTGACCAGGCTTTACTTACCGGGTCCCGCGAGGTGAGCTTGTAATGAGACGGAACGGGTTTAACGGGTCTGCCTCCTTTAGCGGAGCCTGTTACCCATTCCACCTCAGTTGTAATGAGGCCCACTCACTTCGGTGAAAACCTTTAGCTTAGGAGGGCCCGCACACCTTGGTTGATATGCTGTGACACAGGTGTTAAAATCCATGGCGCTAAGGGACCATGGAGTTAATTACGCCACCGTAATTTACGGTGGCGTAATTAACGCCTTCCCCACTCCCATTATGCCCTATGGGGCAAAAATGGGAATGGGGAAGGGTAAATGGGGATTGGGGACTTACCGCACCGCCAAGGTCGGAATGGGGCGGTTAGTCCGCCACCCACCATGGCGTAAACATAGTTTACGCCATGGTGGTAAAGTCACGGCCCAGGCGGTAACTTACCGCCTGGGTCGTAATGAGGGCCACTGTGTAGTAAAATATAATACATGTCAAAAATACAAAAATTCGATCACATAAGAGAACAGTATCTGAGAAAGAGTACTGAATTGGCATAGAAAGAGGATGAGGGTTCCAGTGTACACAATTTATACATGTTAAAGACCTGTGCTGGTTGTTGAGTCACATGATATTTTTCACTAAGATATTTTCACTATTTCCTATTTTCCCTGGGGTTCATGGGAAGGGTAGGTTATTGACAATTTCTCATGTGTTGATGCTTTTCTCTGATATTCAGAGTGAAGAAGCATAATATCAGCCTCTGTTCTTGTCATGGAATTTGCATTTTTAATGACATAGTGAAAATACAGAAAATGTCTAGTATGTCATGGGAAGTTAGATTACAAGAATGTGACACCAAGGGACAACTTTTTTAAGTGCTTTCGAGTGGTTAGCAATACTATTATAAATGGAGCAACGCTAACACTTTCCTAGAACCGGATTTGTGCTTTTTCACAAAAATGCACGCTATACGACACAATGGGCCCGATCCATGGAATTGTTTGCACGGCTAAAAGTGACTTTGTACTGCCAACACAAACCCTGATTCATGGAACTGTGTAAAGTGTATTTTTGCTGTGCAAAGTGACTTGGAACCATGCCAGGGGGGGGAGATGTCTCGCTGAGCGTACCTTTGGTGCATCTTCCGCAAGGAAAGAAGATTTAGGACAACACAGAGGCGCTAACTTTGATATATGTAATCACTGCGTTCAGCATTTTCGGCAGTGCAGTGATCACATATATCCGACAAACCTAGACCATTGACATAAATGCAGTCCATTCAACAGAATGAGTGTTCATAGAAGTCAATTGCTGTCCATAGGAATCAATGGGCCTTATTCCGAGTCCGGCGGTAACCCTGCCGGTGCTACTGAGGGGTTTGCAGCCGGACTCAGAATAATTTACTTGCGCCTGACCTCCGGGTGCCACCGGCTCATTTGGAGTCCGGCAGCCGGGAAGTCAGGCGTTGGTACATTTTTAATCCCTATTCCCATAGAGGCCTATGGAGATGGGGACACGGGAGCTCCGGCGCCGTTAGCAACAGTGCCGGTGCTTCTGTGATGGGTCTGCCTACTGTGGCCGCTGTGCCCAGGAGGGTACAGCGGCTCCGACAGGCAGACTCGTAGTTTGCTACTCCGGAAACAAGGGTGCCGGTAAGCTTACCAGCACCCTTGTTTACGTGCCGGCAAACTTGTAATGAGGCCCAATGTACTTTAAACACATATTTCACGTAAAGGGATTCCTGTACGCTCAAATCATGTCATTTCCGGTCTGGGGTCCACCTGCTGCTGGGGCAGGTCTTATCTATCTATAGGTCACACATTGCAAAAAACTGCCCAAAAACCGCTAGCAGAGAATCTGTGTACCGCAGACTACTTCCCTGGTGCCCATGTAACATTCTTTGTACCGATCTCTATTTGAAGGAGTGTTACACATACATCAGCTGGGAAAAAGTAGAGGAATCAAAAGATGGACAACAGTATATAAGGGCTCGGCAGAAAATGCAGTCCTGCTTTTGTGTTTATTGCTTTCCTCATCTTCCTTTCCCCATATGTGGAGGTCAATAATGTTCTCTTTTCTAGTGCTGTCTGCCTCAAACGTGTTGCAGACATCAAATGAAATGTTGGGAAAGCCTGCAGCTACGCTGCAAGGCTAGCGAGGAGGCAGCCTAGGGGTAACAGTTGGAGATGTTTAACAGCTTTCTCTTTTACTTACAGTACCATTCACTCGTACAAAATGGCTGCTAGTATAGCAGGATTCTACATCAGTCGTTCAGCGTCACGGTAGAGCTGCCTGGCACCAAGGCCCCTTTCTAATATGCATTTTTAGATCTCTAGCTGAGAAATAAAGCTTTCCCTAGTTAGACCCAAAAAGAGCCAATAACTGCCTCAGAATTATAGAAACACAGGCTCAAAAATGCTCGTGCGCCAATTTACCCACTCAATGTCCTATTGTAATAGCAAATACTTTGTTACATCGAATTAGTGACCTAGATATGTTTAACTTACAGTAAAAGATATCAAATAAACTGTTCCACTTTGCAATCAAGGGACACTTTACAAGCATTGTTCTTCTTTTTCTCTGGTCATTTCAGTGTGTTGGAGAAATCTTGGATGAACCAAAGCTGGCTAGCAGTTGCTTAATGTAGGAAAGGAATCTTGACTTAGCAACCCCTAGCCCTTGCTCTACCTGAAATGTCGTCAGGCCTAGTACGGTAGTCGCCTGTCTGTTTCAATTTTCTTCCCACTCTCCCCCTCCCTTCCTTATCTGTGTTTTAGCTCTTGCACTATCTGAAATGTCGTCAGGCCGAGTACGATAGTTAATTTCACATCGTTACCTTTCATGGCTTGTAAGAATGTTATTGTATTTTCCCTTCTGCCCTGCCTCGCTTTGAAACATATTGTGTATAGGCGCTATATAAAGAAACTATCATATCATATCATATTACATGAAAGAAAGTATACTGAACCAAGGACTGGGTAAATACAACTTGGTCACTAGACTAAATTGCTGACCCAAGCAAAATAGAATTGCGCTTAATAAGTAAGCTGCCTGATGTCAGATACAGGCGTTGCAGTCCCATTTCCCGAGGAAGCAACACATGGATTAATGCAGATGTTCCCCGAATGAAGTGCTTAACCTGTTTTCACCCTGTGCAAAGGGGCTGCACTAGGATAGCTTGGTACTCCACTCTCACACATGACATCCACGACCGATTTGGCCTTATACATGTTGACCATCACATTAACACTGCGTGAGCATATCTGCGTGTTTCCCAGTTGGCGTGTCGCATTGAGGTACTGTGTGGTGGTGGTGGGTGACATGGGTGGGGGCCTGGTGGAGGCTGCCCCTGCACTGCTGGGGGGTGGGGGTGGTGGGAGACATGGGTGGGGCCTGGTGGAGGCTGCCCCTAGTGACTGAGGGGGTGGGGGTGGTGGGAGACATGGGTGGGGGCCTGGTGGAGGGTGCCCCTGGTGGCTGGGGGTGCAGGGGGACATGCGTTGGTGGGCAGTAGTGCAAGTTGACATGTGGGTTGGCTGGTGGGCATGGCCATGGTGGATGGGGTGCCTGGGGGGTGGGGGTGGTGGGAGACATGGGTGGGGGCCTGGTGGAGGCTGCCCCTGCACTGCTGGGGGGTGGGGGTGGTGGGAGACATGGGTGGGGCCTGGTGGAGGCTGCCCCTAGTGACTGAGGGGGTGGGGGTGGTGGGAGACATGGGTGGGGGCCTGGTGGAGGGTGCCCCTGGTGGCTGGGGGTGCAGGGGGACATGCGTTGGTGGGCAGTAGTGCAAGTTGACATGTGGGTTGGCTGGTGGGCATGGCCATGGTGGATGGGGTGCCTGCATGACATGTGCTGGGTAGGCCCCTGTGGTGTGAGCCACCTGCAGGGGCCGTGGAGGGTGTAGAGGGAACACCTGGGAGGACCCACACGTGCAATTCACGTGTGCTGCTCCCAGCGCACCCCTGTAATACACGTACCCTGATGATATCGCGTGTGGATCTTCCCGCGCACCCCTGTAATACACGTACCCTGATGGAATTGCGTGTGGAACTTCCCGCGCACCCCTGGAATACACGTACCCTGCTGATGTTGCGTGGGATACTTTCCCCGCACCCCGAAATACACATACCCTGATCAGATCGCGTGTGTGACTTCCCGCGCACCCCAGAAATACACGTACCCCACTCAATCGCGTGTGTAACTACCCGCGCACCCCTGATATACATGTACCCCGCTCAATCGCGTGTGTCACTTCCCGCGCGCCCCCGAAATACACGTACCCCGCTCGATCGCGTGTGTTGCTTCCCGTGCACCCCCGCAATGCACGTGCCCTGCTCGCACAGGCCCAATTGCTGTATGTTGCCACTTTTATGATGCGCTGGGACTCTACCGCCTGCCTTCGTGTGGCGGACGTGTTTCAGCTTGTGCGTGTCTTTGGCTGTGCGTGGCTTTGCCCTATTCGATTCCATGAATACGTGTGGTTCGAGTGCGTGTGGGCGTTCCGTCTGCTTCCCTGCAGTACATCCCCAGGTACGCCCTTATTTTCGCGCGTTGTTCCCCATTCCGCGCGTTACGCCCCGTGTCCCGCCCACTTTCTGGTGTATGCGCCGAGGTTGGGCGCTTTCACTGTGCGCATCGCGCACGCCTTTCGGGATGTTGCAGTGACTTGTGCGCCATGCACGGGTTTGGCGCACATCCCGAGGTGAACACGCGCAGGGACTTCCATGAATCGCACGTGTGCGCGTGCGCCTGTTTCTTTGCGCTTGCGCCTGCTTGCGCCGGCTTGCGCCTGCTTACGCAACGATTTTCGGCGCACGTTTGTTCCATGAATCGGCCCCAAAGGCCTTTGCGTCGTGTGCTGTAGCTTTCTTATCCCCTCACTCTGCAATATTTTGGAAGAATGTGTACACAGGGTCAAACCCTTTCTTGGGAAACTGCCTAGATCTAAATGGCGGAAGGTAGGTGGCGTGGAAATAAGGTTGCCAGCAATTTAAAAACTATCTCGGAGGGAAAATGGTGAACGCTGCTTTCAGAGCAGAGTTCAGCATTCATTGTTTTCATAATGAAATTAGTCGACAGTATTTTTGAGTCTGTGCGTTCTTTGTTGCTATGTAGGTCCTGTTCACGGGGTGCTGCCTGATACTTGGCGGCTGCTTTTAGATTCTGCTCATAAAAACTTTATCAATAGGTCAAGGGTGTGACAACATGTCAAATATTTCAGCAGACTGCTTCCATCTTTTAACATTCAAATATGATGCTTTGATGATGCTTTATTTCCTGCGCTGCAGATCGAACTGTTCTGTTCACTCGTATACTCAAAGCTCGTATACTAAAAGCTACTGCCCATAAGTTAGCAGAGTCCCACTCCCATCACAATTTGTCATTGTTAAAAGATCTTCCCTTGCAGGCAATTATCATCAGAATCAATTATGCTTGGCGTTTGGGTTTGGGCAACATTGAAAATAATGTCAAAGTTGCATACATGATTAAGTTATTTATCGCAGATGTTAGGCAGAGGTTCCGCACCTAGTTTGGCCGCACAGTGCTTGTGTAATCTCCTGTTTTCCTGTGATCCACGGTTAATATTGCTCGGCGCTCTCTAGTAACCATGTCTTGCTATGGAGTATGCATTTAGCATAGCCTTTCTGCTGGCTGAGCATGGAGTCCTTACACATCACTGACAGCCAAATGCTGCATTTGGCTGATGTGTTAGGACTCTGTGCTCAAGCACCATGAAATGCTGTAATTGAGCCAAAGCTAGATTGCTCAGTACTGCCAGAAAACGCTTTGATCATGCCTTAGTGTAAATGTAGGGAGATGAGGTAACTTCAAAGTCTTTGGGGGAAGGGCAAACCTACTTGTGTGGGTGCATCTAACTTTACACATTCTAATGAGGCTGTTCTGGTGCAGCTTCAATGTTACAAGCAGTTAACTCTCTCCTTAATGTCTAGAACCATTTCTTTATCATTACACCATAGTTTCAGATATTCTCAATACAAGCTGCTGTAAAATACACTATCACACTTGCACGCATAAGACTAATGTACCACCATTAGTATGTAAAACCTAATGCTTTTTATGTCATATTTCTGTGGGTTTGGACAGTAAATTGCACATTTTGAAAGCCATTTTTCAAACATGTTTGCGCCGGGGGAGAACCCCTCCGCACCCACCTTGATGTGGTTTGGTCTCGGGTGCTGCGCTCGCTCCCAAATTCGCCCGGAGAAATGTACGCCCCACCACCTTTCAAAGTCACCAGCCGCCACTGCAGTGCCATCAAGAACGTGCAAGTGCAGGGGAAAGTGCAAGGGAGAGGGGTGAAGTGGAAAGTGCTGAGCAAGGATAAAAACAAAAACAACTGGTAGTGCAGCCAGCAAGGTGGCAAGTGCAGGGTTTAAAGCGCAGACAGGGGGTGTCTGATAAGTGCGGCTAAGGGGACTGTAGGGTTAGAGATACAGATCCAAGTGCCAGGGTTGCCAAGAGGCAGTGTGGGTGTGTGGCTGGCCGGGCAGGGACCTGGGCCCGAAATCAGAGGGTGACTAGGTGCACAATGTCGGAGCAGACATATATCATAGGAATCACTTGCAGGTTATTTTGGTTACAAATCATATATTAAACTGGGTACTACTGCCTTGCTATGATATTAGTGTAGTAATGATACGCCAAAGTCATGCGCAGCATATGCACCACGACTGAGTGGAAGCTGACAACATACGCTAGAACACCCCCATATGAGTAGTTACTACCATTATATGAAAGTTACAGCGTCACATCTTTTGGCGGTTACTGCCACACTTGACAGTTACATAGTCATCATGTGCATGGTCCAGCCTCTTCCTCATGTGCAACGTTTGCTTACATTGCATAGGTATAGCATGGCCTGCACCTCTAGCCCCTCTTACGAGTTGTGGCTCAATGTCACTAAGCTGAGAAGGCTCGTTCGCTTAGAGCTCCGGAGCCAGTTATGAGGCCACAAAGTTAACATATGTCACAAGACCACTAGCATAGTAAATATAATGGAACATTTCATATATGCTGCATAATGGAGTACTGCCAGCACTAAAAACGTTTTAATAAGGGATATTCCCCTAGTGTGGGTTCGAGTTATTTCTTGTTAGGACGTCTGTTGGCTATTAGTCGATGTGCATCCAGTGCTTTAAGTGGGCCATGGCCAGCTGGGGTTGGGCCCCATCATTCTCCAAAAAATGGGGATGAGCAGGGGCCCTGGCGGGGCCCCCCGGTCCAACAGTGCCACAGCGGGACACTTTATCCCGTCACGACCGCAACCGTGACAAGAGATGCGCCTGCCATGATCAAGTCAGGCAGAGTGACTGACAGAAGTACCACCCAGTCACAGCATTGTGCAAACGTGCGCATCCTGTGGCTGGCTGGCAGAAGCTCACAGCTGCAAGAAATGTGTCAGACATGCTGGTACAGCGTCCCCTTCCTCTCGCGAAAGAAAGTTACAGTACCATTGTAGCCAATGCTTTAAGTGGGCTGGGGCCAGCTAGTGCCAGGACCCAGAATCTCCAAAAAGTGTGGCTGAGCTGGGGCACTGCCGGGATCCCACCCAGTCCCAACACAACATTGGCAGGACACATTATCGCTCTGCAGCCGCAGCTGCGACAGGAGATGCAGCCGCCTAGAAGTCAGGCTGTGGCTGGCTGGCACGTTTGTCCATCACTGTAAATTTCTATGGTGAGGCCTCGCGTGAGGGGTCACCAGAGGAAGTCACTGTCCTTTTATTTCCCCGCCTCCTCCCCAGGTAACCAAGGCGTCTTTGACTTGAGATATGGGGAAGACAAGGCAAATTACTCAGCTGATGGTTTTGCGCGCTTTCTAGCAGTCATTAAATCATATTTGGTAAATGTTCTCCCCAGAGTTTGGCGCGTCAGCTGCCGAACGCCCTGTGCTTCGAAACAGTAGCACTAACCCTATTTCCATTTTGGAACTTTGTGATACTCGCTCTGTAGATGACTCGTTTAATTTCTGAACATAGCATTCTAGTTTTAAGGCTAAGTTATAAACATTGTTCTGCCTCCCCCTACTGCACATTCAGTGACGTCACAATGGAGCTCCCCCGCAACGGTTAAATGTACAAAGAGCAACTGGCTGTTCCGTGCAGACACACCAGTGCACTAGAGGCTGCAGTACAGGATCTTTTCCTACATAGATCGACAGCCGGAAAAGCCAGCGCCCAGGCTAGGTGCAGGGGGTACTGGAGGCCCCTGCCAGGATGCCTGTGCGCCTGGGCCTCAGTACCTCGGGTCAGAAGCATTCTGCCACAGGCGCCAACCTGAAAGCCTGCGTTTGTAGGCCTGAGTGCGGTCATACAAATTAAGCAGGGGGCACACCAGGCACTGAGTTGGCAGCAGGTAAAGAGGGGTGCCATTGTCCCTCTGGCTGTGCCTTTGCCAACAGTGCTCACTGGAGGACTAGCTGCCGTAGGGTCTAACTTTTTTGAGCATCCTGCTTGTTACAGGCTTCTTCTTCTTCTTAATTATCGGAGGCGTGGGCGGACCCACGCATGCGCATCCCCATCCTATAGGATGATGTGCACCGTACCCACTAATTATTATTTAGCTCCATTTAAGCTCACAACTCCTCCCACCTCCCCGTCTGCCTCACAAAATCCAACATCACACTACTCCTCCTGCCTCTCTCTCCATCACCTCCCAGTAAAGTCCTCCCACTCAGCTCAGCCACACCCAACGCAGTCAACCGAACCCTCATCAATTCTCTCTCTGCAACATGTCTCTCACACCTAATCAAAAAATGTCCCACCGTTTCAGGCACCCCAAACACCGCACAGTCCCTTGATTCACGCTTCCCTATCTAAATAGACAGCCATTCAGCCCCACATGACCTATCCTCAACCGATTCAGCATCACCTCCTTCCCCCTCCTCCATTCTGAACTCCCTGCATCCACCTTCACCGACACTTTCCCACGAACACCGAACATCCACCTGCCCTTCACCCCACTCACCCACCTCTCCTGCCACTCATCCAGGACCCATCTCACCATCACAGCCTTCACCTCATCCACACTCAAAGGCAACCTCACATCAATCGCTCCCCTCCTCATACCCTCACCCGCCGCCAGATCCACCAACTCATTTCCCAAAATGCCACTGTGACTAGGAACCCACGCCAACTCCAAATCCATACCCCCGGGCACACACCGATCAATCTTCATCCTAATGTCCAAAATCACATCCTTCCTATCACCATCCCCTGCCACAATCGCCTGTAACACACTCAATGAATCTGAGAACACCACCACTTTCTCATACCCCAACTCACACACCCTATCAATCACCAATGCAATCGCCACCAACTCAGCCGTACAAATAGACACATCATTCGTCAGTCGTCCTATTTTATACTCCCCAATGCTTTCTAGATAATACGCCATTCCCACTCTCCCAGACACAGGATCCTTTGAACCATCCGTAAACACCTTGCATCCTTCCTTTCCTGCCACATACTCCTGGCCCAAAGCTTTGATCTCACCCCGCATACCTCTCTTCTTCGATACCACATTCGCCAACTCCAAACACACCTTTGGAGATCTCATCATCCACCTCGGCCTTCTCTCCAAGGCAACTGCCAGCTCTGCCTCCATTAGACCACGCCCATCAAATGTTAGACCCCACCCATCACGTGCGCCACGCCCCCAAAAGAGGGCTCCCACTCAGTTTCTTACCCCACTTAAAGCACTGAGTGCATCCCTTCAGACATGCCCTCAAGATACACACACAAGGTTACAGTACCACTGATCACATACAGATGTCCCCATAGGAAATGACATGGAGAGTCACAGGCCAAACATGACTGATTTGCTGCATTTGTTTTAGGTTAGCCCATGAATAGAGCTGCCCCCACTGCGCCTTGATGAGCTTCTTTGCTTCACAACATAGCCCTGCGCCAGGCCTGGCAAGCCTTCAGTTTGATTTTGGGCGACTTCTCCTTGTGTTTATGATGGCTATACATGACATTGAGATGTCCTGTTTGAATTTATGGGTGAAATTGTTATTGTACTCATGGCTGTCACGACTACATGCTTTCAGACATGCCCGAAGAGACTGAAAATATGGACGGAAAAATTGCAGTACCACTGATAACATACAGGTGTCCTCAGAGCAAATCACATAGTGAGTCACAGCAAAACTATGACCGAATTGATTCTTTTCTCATAATCATCCCCCTGTGGGAGAAAAGCTAGAGGATTTTGATATGATATGATATTATATTATATTTAACGGCTGCACCCCAACCAATCTGAGCAAGGTCCCATATAAGTAACGGGTGCACCCCAGCAAATCTGCATGAAGGACCACGTAACAACTACACCCCAGCAAATCTGCACGAGGTCCCAGGTAAGTAACGGCTGCACCCCAACCAATCTTCTTGAGGTCCCCCGTAAGTAGCTGCTGCACCCCTACAATCCTGCACAAGCTCCCCCGTAAGTAACGGCTGCACCCCTGTGATCCTGCTAACCCTCAATCCTACTCTCAATGCACCCAAACTTCTGCCAAATACCTCTACTGTACAGCAGCTTCCTCAAGCCCAGACAGCACCCACCTGCCCCCCTCGCCACCAACATCACCCCCAGGCAGCTCCCTCAAGCCCAGATACCACCCACCAGCCCTATCACCTCCAACACCACCCCAGGCAGCTCCCTCAAGCCAAGGCATCACCCACCAGCCCCCCTCACCTCTGACACCACCCCCAGGCAGCACCCTCAAACCAAGCCACCACCCACCAACCCCTCACCTCCGACATCACCCCCACGCAGCTCCCTCAAGCCAAGATACCAGCCCTACCACCACCAACATCACCCCAGGCAGCTCCCTCAAGCCCAGACACCACCCACCAGCCCCCCTCATCCCTGACACTACTCCCAAGCTGCAGCCTCAAACTCAGACACCACCCACCATCCAAACTCACCTCTAACACCATCCCAGCCTGGTCATGACACATCACACACCTACCAGTCCAATGTTGATGAAAAACGTACCGCAACTCCACTGGCCTGCCACCAACATGAAGCACACCAGCCACATATCCACCCCTAGACAGAATAACGGGGGTCACCGATGCAGAATCTATGTCCATAGCTTATCAAATGACTCAGTGGTACCTCACAACCAGTGGCACAGCAACAGGGCAGCAGAATGTAGCAGCAGCTACACTGTGAAAGCACCATTTACATGTGACATATTTAAGCAATATAATGCAATGTGACATATCCTCATGCCCATGTGCTATTGCAATGGCTTCAAAGTGCTGTAAGTGAATGACCTAGGCAAGTCCAACACATCACTGATAGGACAGAGTCACGTGTAATGTGAATTCATGGTAGCATGCAAAAATCAGTGAATGAAGGGAGTTGGCTAGGAAAGCAAAGCATTCCAAGCCCCTGCACCTAACACAAGTTCAACAGGCATTTGTTGTGGTGATGCTAAGGAAGTCTAAGAGTGTGTGAGCCAAGCAGACGGATGATGTGTAAAGCCAGATTTAAAATAACTCACATGTGAAGATGAAACATTTCAGTGGCTGATGTGCAGCATGACATAAGAGCATCCACTGGCTGGTAACTGATGTACGAAGGTGAGTTGCCATGCATCTGGAGGCACACACACACACACCAAACAATGACTGCTCAATTGATGAGCGTATGACACACATCCAAAGTGAGGCCCCCAAACCACGTGACAGTCACAGAACAAATGCATACCAAAACCAAAGGAAACAAAATGCAGCACATGAACAAACAGATACCAACTACTGCGCAATGAATAAACAGAAATCTGTACTATCAATATTTACACTATGAAAAACTACGATGTGGAAGGGGGAAATGTCCAAGGGAAAATATGAGCAAAAGTCAAGAAAGACAATCCACACAATTAACTATATACATAGGCAGTGGGCTCAATCAACTCTCATCACGACCTCCAGGGCAGAGTCGCATTCATCGTCCTCCACTTGGAGGCGGGCCACCGCTCTGTCCTCGGTGGCTTGCATGCTCTCCATCAACCTTCTCTCCTTCTCTTCCCTGAAAACCTCCTCCAGTATGGCAACACGCCTCAGTGCCCTTACCTCCACCACCTTTGCCCTGGTCCTAGCAACCTGTGCCATCATAGCCTGCTGCCCCTCCGCCATCAGCTGCATCCTGAAGTCGACCCGGACGCACACCATTTCCCTGAATCACCTACATTCCTCCTGCCATGTGACTGAATGGTGCTGCCTCTTTTGCCTCCTCAATGTCAGTGGGCCCTGCGAGGATTTCCTCTGGCCACTCCCAAACTGCTTCTGCCTGGCCAAGCATACCCCATGCGTGTACCCCCACCGTCTGGATGTTGCACTTCGGGGGGTACAGTACCGGCACTGTCCTGAGGTGCCAGCTGCCCCACTGATTCCTGTTCCTGTGTAGGTGCCTGGGCAGGCACAGTGATCACCTCTTCTGTACTTGCCGGGACTTCCATCAGAGGCAGTGACATGCTCACCAACAGACTAGGCAGTGTGGGTGGGATTGAAAAAGAGGGGGATGTGATGGAAACTGACAAGGAAGGTCCCCCCAGAGGACGACTGGGACACAGAGGAGGCAGTGGAGGAGGGGGCAGGTGAATGTGCCAGCACACAGACACCACCCAAGAGTAGCGCATGTGCCAGCTGAGCCAGGTAGAGGGTCATCAATATGTGATGCTGAGAGAGCACTGCACTAATCTCTCACATCATCACAAATCATAGCCGTCTGCCTTGCAATCCCAGCCAGCGGGGCATCGCGTCATCACAGGGGTGATCTCCCTCCGCCCAAGGCAGGGCACAGTCTGGGTGGAGGCATCCAAATGGTGGTGATTGATGCATCAGATGGAGCAGGGACAGGAGGTGGGTAGCTCCCTCCATGGTGACTGTACCTGGCCCAGGGGTGCAGCCTTAAAACCCTCTTGGTTGCCCCCACCAGACCCTGTGTGCTGGCATGCATCTGCCTCCTCCTCCACCACCTCCTCCATCTCCCTGGATGGCACCAGAGAGCCTTCCTCCCTGGATGGCCCCTCTCTTTAAACACCCTGGCCCATAGCCATTGAGGAGTCCCCCACCACAATAACCTCCTTGGACGTACCCCCATCACCTCCGCCCGATGTTCTTTGTGCTCCCTCAGACAAGGTGGTCTGGCCGGGATATGCGCTTTGGTCTGTTGGTTCAGTTCCTGCCCTTCTGCTCCACAGGGATGCCTCCACCCTCTTCACGAGCTGCAGCAACTGTGGAAAATTGGTACAAAACACATTGATATCAGTAATCCTTGTCATTGCATGTGTGGCATACACAACATTAACATCAGAAATCATGCAGCATGTTTCAACCATGAACTGACACACACACAATGCACACACACATGTACATGCCCAGGCAAACTACATGTCAAAGGCTGCATGAGTGTAGTGTGAAGGCTGAATCGCAGTCATGACACATGCACATGTCAACAAAGCACATTGTACAGTGGCCAACAACACATCTCCAAAAACAGGCAACATCACCATCCCATTGACCAACCAACACAAGTATGACTTGCAGCCATGAGCATGTGAACAGCACGTGCCCACACAAACACAGTCACCTCCGTGCATGTTCGACAGCATGACCTGCAAGCAAACAACATGTACTGGCACAGCTATATGGGAACAAATTGCACATGTCAGGTGGCCAGCATACATCATATACTGTATGTACGCACATACACTATTGTTCCAAATGCAGTGGGATGAGAGGTAACATCCTTGTCCTGGAGACGTCAGTGCCTCAACTTGACACACAAAGGCATCAGTGCACATGTGGCACTGTCAACAGAGGTGTCTGCATGGATGCACTGTCAAGTGTTCCGCACGTGGAGTCATCCATCACACACATCCCTCACATGCTCATAACATAGCATGTCTGCATCTGTCCTGTCCCAGCACTTGGTCCGTGATGTCACACAGCATGTGCCCGAGTACAACATGTCATTGATGAATAATCTGCCAATACCCATGAAAATGACAGCATCCAACGTCTGACGCCACATAGGCGCAGCATTGGCATGAGGCAGCAAGCGGCTGCATCTCACACCACACAGAAGCTGCAAACAGGATGTACCATCTGCAAACATGCATGCCACATATACAGTGGAGAGCATTGCTCTACATGGGTACTCACCAGCAGCTTTCAGACCACTTTTCCAGGCTGAGAACTGGGAGTGAAGGTCTGGATAGAACCTCTCATGGACCCACAGCTCGAACTGTGTGAACCAGTGGCAGCCTGCATGGTACACCTCCATGGTGGATTCCCTGCCGAGGGCTGCCACCACCTTGGAATGGCTATGGGTTGGGAAGTCATACCAAAGTTTCTAAACCATGGTCTTCATGCAGTCTGCTCCCCTCCTCTGTTTTGATGGCAGCCTTGATGTCATCCCAGATCTTCAGCCTTGGCATCATAGGCACCCAGAACCTGATCCACCAGGATGACAATATTGGTGGAGGTGAAGGTGGTAGCCCTCTGCCTGAACATGGGGAGCACACTCCTCAGATGATGTGGATGGACCTGACATGGCACCCCCGAGGCAGGTATGGCTTTGCAGGGTCCTGGTGAAATGGGCCCTTAGAGGTCCCTCGCGATATGGATACAAGGCAATAACCATACACGAAAGGATGCGCCAGACACGATGTTCAAATTCCCAATGCTAGGGTTTATTGCAAGCAAAATAGTCCCAATTGGCCAATCTGTGGTCTCATGCCCCGCGACGTGTATTCTCTAGACCTCGAGGGACGCAAGAGGGCGAATTACGTACATCAGTTACATATTTACAAAATGCATATCATACAATCAGCTATGTCATGTTTAACACCCCCCTTTTATTGAGTTTCTTTGAACTCGGGATGATGATGGACATTTCCGACGAGTATGACAATTATGACACTTTCGATGTCTATTCTAGTAACAATGTGCAATTTAGAAAGTGCGGAGGCATCTTCTAGTTGTTGAACTGAACAAGGTGCTTCTGTTCTTGGAAGCAAGTTGCGCACGGGGGACTAGTCACATTCCAAGCTTTGCTATCTATGAGGTGCTATTCGTGTCCTTGGAGCCGACACGCTCTAAAGGGTTTTGTGAAGGGGGGCTGTAAGAAGAGCATAATTCAAGCCTTTAGCTGCTTTATTCTAACATATTCTACCACAGTACGAGACTGGCTGGCAGCTGTGAAATGATTAAATGCCCTGCAGCTCTCCCTCAAGGCTACAGAGAGGGAGCGTGGGCATTCCTTTCTGGGCTGCTCATGAGGAGTTTCAACAAACTCCTCAGTCCCGCGGCCTTGCCCTTTCATATTCAGACAACAATGTTAACAGTTGAGCAGAGTAAGCAGAATTCGCAAGAATTGCAAGCTGCAAAGCAGTTTAGACAGAAAGCAATGAGCAATGGTTAACAAGCAAAATGGCGATTCTTGCTAGGTTTAAAATGGCCGCTTGTTGGTCAAGCATAGCAGTCTGTATTTCTATATTTCTGTGCATAAGAGGGGTGGCCTTCTGCCATCAAGATATGTCTATCATACAAATGAAGGGTATTCACTTTTCCAGATTGACAAACCCTACTTTTGGCCGTATGACAAACGGCTTATTCATTCATTGTATCCTCCTCTGATGAGGATAAGTCTGGGGTATCTATGTCTGAACCTTTCATGCTATCATAAGCATCATCTTCATCATTAATGTCTATAGCCATGAATTGTTTTATTGTTTTTGTTTCATCAGTGTCTCTGTTATTTCGGCCATGCGTTTGTTATCCTCTCGACACCATGTGCATACATCCCTTAGTACATCCCTCAGTTATCTCAGTGCAAACTATTGGTAGGCATTGTATGCAACAGCAACATGTTATGAATATACCAAGTACCACCATTAGTATCGAAATTAGCTTCCATCCCCAGGACCGCAATAGTCCCCAAAACCAGGATCCTATCCCCGAACCCCCTTCTCCAGTAGAGAGTGTGGAACTTAGGACATGTAATTTCCGGATTGCTTTAAATATCATAGGGGAGTAATCATCTTTAAACACACAGCATGCAGTTTTTACGAGTTTGCAAACTCCCCCACGATCAACTAATATTATATCAAGTGCCATTCTGTTCTGTAGTGCCATTAGCCTAATTCCTTTTTCTTCCAACGTCATGTTGTATAAGATATACGTTGTTGTATCTATTGTATTTTTTAGTATTCTGGACAGTTTCCTTATGTTATAGGAGTTTTCTATTTGGGCCAAGAATGGTATAAACGATTTGGCTACATCCATTGCTATCATTCCATCTTCACTACTCCTTCGGGTTCTACCTTTTGTTCGTCTGGCTACTTCTGCTTTTTCCAAGAGGAATACTCCAGGAAACAGTAGACCTAGGTAGCATGTACCTCCCCAGTTCCTAGGTAACCATGGATATGCTTTTTCCCCACATATAAAGTAAACAGGGTCCCCTACGTACACGGGTTCTATTTCGTGCTTTAGAACCACTGTGTTCAGGCAGCTGCTAAACGTTCCTACTTTATAGGAACCTTTTTTCTTTAAACATAGGGGAGCAGTTTTGGAGCTGTAATCCACTGTATAGGCAGGGGCACAGCATCTTTATTCCATTCATCCCTCATTCGAAATATCATTACTGATGTTTCTTCTGCTGGCGGGGTCGGTCTATTCTGCCTATGTAATCTATCTAGTCTTGTTGTCTTTTGTGTATTTTTCCTCATGGGATCTGGTGAAAACACGCAAGCTTTGTGGAATATGGAACAACCCACAGGTTTCATGATCACTTCCTCAAATTCATTCATATTGGTCTCATCTAGCTGACCCGTATTACTCTTGTTCCATTTCCCAAAGAACATTGCACTCAACGATACTTCACATGAATAAACCAATGATAACGGTTGTACATATCAGCCTTTCCCTTTACCACCGTGCTGTGGTAAATGGGCACAAACCCAGCAATATTTTTTCTTTAAAACCCCATGGGTCATGTTCATGATGAGCAACAATGTATTGCACCACCTGGAAAAACTGTCGGCCATGATTTTTTCATATACAACCTCGACGCCTCCTTCCTACCTTTCTTAATACACTCCTGACTATATTCATGTGTAGCAAACATTTCAGCATATCTATCTTCCATTTCATTTTTCAGTTCAATGAGTTTGTACACATGTTTTCTTACATCCTCATCTCTTTGCTCACTGCGTGCTAACTTATTCAAATCTAACAATCGTTGTGGCGGTAAATTCCCAAGTATCTTTTTCCATTCTCCCACCAAAAATTCCAACACTACCTGTCTCTCGTTGCTTCTTCGGTACCCATATAATGAGGCCAATGCTGCCGTCCCATCATTTCCTTCTATGTACATTTCTGCCTCTTGCTGTAATTCAATCTTTCTTTCTTTGCTGATCGCACTGCGAGTTACCCGTCCAAATCCTGTTCCTTCTGCCCCGCCTCTCGCCTCCCCGGTCTCAATTTCGACTTCGGGAGCGGTGGATGGTGCTGAATCTGTCTCTGGAGCGGGAGGTGCGGATGGGACAAGTGACACAGGTGGCATCTGTGAAGGGCCTTGCTGGGTGCTGGGAAATTGCGCGTCTGCGGTCTGCGCTTGTGGGAGGGCTCGAGCTGTGGGTGGGGCGTGCGTTAATGCTTGCGTGAGGGGAAGCGCTTGGGCTGCGGCAGGGGGTATGAGAGCTACTGGTTGGGCCTGCGCAATCACTACTGGCGTGTTTGGTTCCGATCCTGGTTTTGGGCCTCGACCCGTATGGGTTAACAAATGTTCCATTAATTCGTCTGCTATGTATAGTTCACGCTGCGGGTATATTCCTTCTATGTTCATTTGCTCATGTCTCCCTTCCCGTCTTAGACTTGCCGTCCACTCCTCCTCCTCCTTTTATTCTGCTACCTCAAGCTTCGATTTGTGCCTACGCGCATGCTTCTCTCTACTCCTAAGTCGGAGCATTGCTTCCCTCCTCCAATCTTTGATAGTCTGAAAAGCTGCAGGTCGCGCTTTTTCCCTTATCGACACCCTTTCTAGGTTATCTATCCTCGCAATCTCAAAGCTACCATTAATCGGCCACTGATGGTCCTGTTGCTTTCTAGTTTGCCTATGCCAAATTTCACAAAATATTATCGCACCCTCACCATATTTTGCATACATGTCATAAGCCGGCGTTCCCCCAGGCGGTGCACTTTGGCCATTTTCCAAGGACTGTCTACCGCAGCGGAAAAGCCCCGCTAAAGTGGACAGTACTCCAGGCATGTTTTTAACCTTGGGTTTTGTTTGAATCGGGGAATGACTCACCTGATAAAACAAGTCGCCTGTGTCCTAACGCAACCACTCCCAACGTCGTGTCTGCGCTTCTCTGGCTTCTGCCTCATTTCGGGACCCTCGCTTCCTTTGCCCTGTGGCCCGGTACGTCGAACAGGGATCAGATGTGTGCAGATCTGCGGAAGGAATCTCTCCTCACTTCTACAGGGGACCCCATACACCTCTTGGTCCCGGCTCGATCGTCCCGTCCTCGCCGTTCTTCCGCCTTTACTCCGTTACAACGTATACGAAGGGGCAAGTGGGGGAGGGTCCCTATTTGGGCGCCATCTTGAAAGAGGCCCTTAGGGGTCCCTCGCAATATGGAAACAAGGCAATAACCATACACGAAAGGATGCGCCAGACACGAGGTTCAAATTCCCAATGCTAGGGTTTATTGCAAGCAAAATAGTCCCAATTGGCCAATCTGTGGTCTCATGCCCCGCGACGTGTATTCTCTAGACCTCGAGGGAGGCAAGAGGGCGAATTACGTACATCAGTTACATATATACAAAATGCATATCATACAATCAGCTATGTCATGTTTAACACCCCCCTTTTATTGAGTTTCTTTGAACTCAGGATGATGATGGACATTTCCGACGAGTATGACAATTATGACACTTTCGATGTCTATTCTAGTAACAATGTGCAATTTAGAAAGTGCGGAGGCATCTTCGAGTTGTTGAACAGAACACGGTGCTTCTGTTCTTGGAAGCAAGCTGCACACGGGGGACGAGTCAAATTCCAAGCTTTGCTATCTATGAGGTGCTATTCGTGTCCTGGGAGCGGACACGCTCTAAAGGGTTTTGTGAAGGGGGGCCGTAAGAAGAGCATAATTCAAGCCTTTAGCTGCTTTATTCTTTCATATTCTACCACAGTACGAGACTGGCTGGCAGCTGTGAAATGATTAAATGCCCTGCAGCTCTCCCTCAAGGCTCCAGAGAGGGAATGGGCATTCCTTTCTGGGCTGCTCATGAGGAGTTTCAACAAACTCCTCAGTCCCGTGGCCTTGCCCTTTCATATTCAGACAACAATGTTAACAGTTGAGCAGAGTAAGCAGAATTCGCAAGAATTGCAAGCTGCAAAGCAGTTTAAACAGAAAGCAATGAGCAATGGTTAACAAGCAAAATGGCGATTCTTGCTACGTTTAAAATGGCCGCTTGTTGGTCAAGCATAGCAGTCTGTATTTCTATAATTCTGTGCATAAGACGGTTGGCCTTCGGCCATCAAGATACGTCTATCATCCAAATGAAGGGTATTCACTTTTCCAGATTGACACTGGGTACCTTTGATGTTGAGCTTTGGTGATATTAGCAGGAAGAGGTGCAAGCGCCAACTACAGAAGAGGTGGACAAAGGCCCAACACAGAAGTACAGGCACAAGTAGGGCAGCCTGCACTTCAAGAAGTGCTGGTATCAAGCAGGCACTGAAACCCTACCAGGCAGGTAGCAGATTAGGAGTGAGTGAGGCAAAGCAGGGCCAGAGGAGGCAAAAACAGCAGTTCACAGGCAGGAGGAACACAGGATAACAGAGTAAAGGCCCTTAATGCGTAAGTTACATCCTACGCACAGGGATGCAGTGCACCTACGCGGAAAGCATATGCGGTTCATGGCAATGATGGTGTGATATAAGGCACACACCGCGTATCACTGGTTGTGCACATGAAGATACGATCTGGACGGGTATCACATATATATTTGGGGGTGCTGGGCAAGCCGTCTCCTTCAGGTAACGCATACCACATTTTTGTTTTGGGGGAGTTTGCCTCTGCACATACGCGCGTGTATATATGTACTTTTTGAGGCCTACGGTGTGTCGCGTACACCATTGTTGAGTTTTGGGGTGCTTCTGCCTATCGGGTATTTCATTTCTTGCTTTTTGAAAGCTTTCCAGTATCGCATACATACTTTTTTGAGTTTAGAGGTGCCTCATCGTATCGCATACTTCATTTTCTGTTTACTGGAAGTTTTCCGGTATTGCTTACGCAATGTTTTAGGTTAGGGGTGCCTCTGCGTATTGCATAATTCATTTTTTCATTTTGAGTTACATTGAAGCCTTGCTGGACCCTACATCTACATTGCATATAACATAGACTGTTCCCTTACTCATATTGCCCAGGACAATAACGTGGTGTGTCTTCCATTTATGCTTTACACATCAAACATGAGTGCAAAGGCTCCAAGAGGGAAAAAGAGCAGATGGGTCAGTGTCAGGGATGTGTTGAGGACACATCTGCGCCAACTGCTGGGGCCTCCCTCTGGAATAGCCTCCCTGCCACTCTAAAACCTTAGGAGAACCATCTCCGGTTCCGGAAGCACCTCAAGACCTTCCTCTTTTCATCTGCCTTTGCTCTCCCTCTCCCCTGCTGATCTGTTCTCTCTTGGCACCCTCTGTCCTTTGGGCCCAGGTACCTGCTCACCCTGCCACCCTCCCGCACTGCCTCTGGGCCACCCCTTGCACTGGGGTCTGTTTCTGTACCCATAGAGCCCCACCCCCTTTCTCTTCCTGCACTTATCAGACCTACCCTGTCTGCTGCCTTAAACCTAGCACTTGCAAATTGCTGGCTGCATTACCACTGTTTGTTGCCTTTATTATTTATTTATTGTTATTTATCTGTTTCTCCTCTGCTTCGCACTTTCCACTTCTCCCTCCTTCCATGAACTTTTCCCCTCCCCCTCTCCCATGCACTTGCGCATTCTCAATGTCACTGGGCCTAGTAAGATCGCTGTTTTGTTCTCCCCTGTACCCCTCCCTTGCGTTGTCGCGCTCTGAAACACTTGTGTACGAGCGCGATAGAAATAAAATGTCAATACAAAAAAATAAAAAAAGAGGACGTGGCAGGCCCCAGTACACAGGTGACCCGTCAATGTAGTTCCAGCCAGACAGGTGAAGCACCACCACCTAGGGCCCCTTGGCTAAGAAGGGACACCCTGCAGAGCAGTAAGAGGCTCCATCCCAAGACACGGTGCAGGAGACGGGTCCACAGAGGAAGTATCGATTCACTGATGAGGAGCTCTATATCCTCATTGACTACCTGACCGATCACT
Organism: Ambystoma mexicanum; assembly: GCF_040938575.1. Taxonomy (NCBI): domain Eukaryota; kingdom Metazoa; phylum Chordata; class Amphibia; order Caudata; family Ambystomatidae; genus Ambystoma; species Ambystoma mexicanum. Next base: position 1,457,786,965 of record NC_090922.1, read on the forward strand.
ATCGTGAGATGTGGCAGTATGCGGGGAGCAACCATACACAGGTTTTGAAGCAGTGGAATGATCTCACATGTAGGACCATGCACAAGCTTAGTGTCAACTGGGCCTCTGCACTGACCACTGAAGGGGCCACCAGAGGAGGTGCAGCTAACACTGCATGAAGAGGCCACAAGTCAATTCATCACCCTTGAGCAGGTGCAAGGCGTGGGAGGCCTGAGGAACTATATGGACATATCTGGTGAGTGCCATTTGTTATGCATCATATGTATTGCCAATCATGTATGACCCACCATATATGTGCAGTGGAACATCTGACTGCAGTCATATGACATCCTTGGGGAATGCATATTTGCTGATGTTTAGACTCATGACACATGGCCTTTATTCTGTGAGTATACTGTGTGGTGGACATGTGTGGCACAAGTAGTAATGGAGTTAAATGGTTGAGCACTCAACATGTGTTTGTTGACTGGACATGGTTCTGAGCTACCCCTGTTCTGATCGTGGTAGTATCTGTGGATTGACTGATGCCATGTGATGGCCTCCAGAATCTCAATGCCCCATGTGCACTTCTTGTCCCTGGCTAACATGGCAGTTGCATGGCCCATCCCTCAGTGTGTATGCCACTTTTGTAAGTCAATTGGGCCTCATTACGAGTCCGGCGGTAACCGCGCCGGTATTACCGGCGGGTTGCCGCCAGACCCGTAATGATTTACAGGCGCTGGACTTGATGGAAACACCACGGTATTACAACCCCAGCTTTCTGGAAAGTCAGGTGCCGGTAAATTGTAAGTCCCCATTCCCATGGAGTCCGATTGGACTCCATGGGAATGGGGACCACGGAAGCACTGGCACCGTTATTAACAGGGCCGATCCTTGCGTGATGGTCTGCCTACTGTGACCGCTGTGTCCGGCAGGGTCTGCCCTGTCAGGTACAGCAGCTCCAACAGGCAGACTGGTAGTTTGCCAGTCTGGAAACATCGGTGCCTGTAAGCTTACCGGCACCATTGTTTCCGGATCGGCAAACTTGTAATGAAGCCCAATGTGTCCACTGACTGTTAGGGAGAATTACATGCAGTACCCTTTGGGAACACAACACACAATTAAGACTACATGTTTAAGCACAATCTCAACTTTGGTATAACTCTGTACTACACAGTTTTGTGGTACAAGGGGCTGAGCAGCCAGGCTTACCTCAAGAGGGATGTGAGCAGTACAAGGTGTTACACAAAGGACTTGCAATCACAGTGGTTCAAACAAACACTTACTCAAGGTTTTGTGGTAAAACAATATTAATTTATTTGCACATTTAGTTAGAAAACATCCCACTAGCAATAAGCAGCTCAATATCACACTATAATACACTCCAGTACCAAACCAACAAGTTTCTGAACAAGGTAGGCTCTCCTGAAGTGGGAGAATAATGGCACTTCCGTAACTTTCAAAAGGGGTAGAAAGACAAAGGTTATAAGAATTAAACACAAATACTTTCTCAGGCAGGGCAAATAGTTTCAGTCACTACAAGAGGTAATTCAATTCAATAGGCCTGGACCAAAGTCAATGGATCAGTGTCTTGGATAGGATAGCACAGTTCTGGTAGTAAACGGTAAAGTCTTTGCCAATGATCTTAGAAGTAGTTTGCACGAAAAAGAGTTATATGTCGGATTAGTAGCGAACAAGACTCCAAAGTTGGGAAAGTTTCACAAACTTTTACCACGGCAGAGAGGATTTCTCAACCGCGTTTGCACAGTACCTTTGTATGAAGAAAAGCTGCAGCTGAGGCAAATGTTCCTGGCAGTTCCTACAGATCTCGCTGTTCCTGGGCCTCAGTCGTGGGGGCAAGAGGGAGGATATCGGGAGGTTCCTGCACCGCCCGGGGAAGGATCCACAAGCTTGGCAAAATGTCGGTTTAAGGTGTGAGGGCCTTAAAGTCCACAAACTGGTATCCTTCTCACTGCCTATCCAGTTTTCAACAGCACTCTGAAGAAAATTCGACCAGTATGGAGATGGTTTCCAGATGGCTTGCAAGTTGGTTGTTCCCACCAGCTCAAGGGATGAAGTCGTCCTTGAAGGGGCTTCTCTGTCAAATGGAGTTTCAGGCTATTCGGACCTGCAGCTGGGCTTCACAGGGCAAACCAACGGTCCAGGCGTTGCAGCAGTCGTCTTCCTTCAGCTCGTCTTCGGTCCTTTCGTTCCAGTTATCGACTCTGCCTTCCAAGTCCCAGAGACCTGCTTTTAAACAGTTTTCTCCCATTCATTCCCGGACAGTCAGTCAGCCAATCATGCCAGAGTGCATTCAGGTCTCCTAGGAGACTAAGCAGAGGCAGTTTTGGGCACCTCCCTCAGATCCCTCACATCCTGTCCACCCCAGAGGGGGGCTTCAGTACTGAAGCCCGCCAAAGGCAAACAAAGGGACCAAACCTGGTTTGGCACGCAGAGACAAACACTAGAAGGACCTTTCCAAAATGAAATGGTGAAAAAAGTCGATCAGAACCTGTTTTTACTGAGGTGGCTCAGACGCCATCTTGAAAAACATGGCTCCAGTGGATTTTAGCTACCGGAGCATTTAAAAGGGTTTCGGTTGGGAAAATCATGGTAATACCACTGCTACCAGCCATTCTGAGGGGAAAGGGTAGATTTTGAGGGTTACATGAGTTTTCCAGGCATAGGGAATATTAGGTATTCCCTCCAGCACTCTGCTGTAAGGCAGTGTGCGCTGGGTCTAGCAATTTAAAAAGACTAGCAAAGTCAATTTAACTTTACATTCACTGGGAGACAGTAGTCAGTCCCAGGGAAGGTATTTAAACCTTGGGAAGTCTGAAAGACATCCCTGTGCACTGCACTGGGGGTGCTGTGTGACACACAAGAAAAGATGATGCCTATGGAGCTGTCTAAAACTCAATATTCAAAGAAACAAACACAGAAAACACATTGAAAAGGAAAAGTTTAAAGTCCCAAAATATAGCAAAAGAGCTGGAGGGATCTAAGGTAGAGGGAAATAGCACTTTGGTGAGAATTCTCCCTAACACTGATGGCTTGGGAAGGACGAAGGTGAGTGCCCCAATGGGCTGATCAGATGGGGCAATTGAGTCTTCAGCTGTGCAGCAGACTTCACAAGGCTAGTCAGTGGTGGGCCCCTGGTCTGTGCTGGTTATGGCTGCAAGGCCACCCTCCCATGAGTTGGCGTCTGGTTCTGGGGCTGATGTCCAGCAAAAGGTTGCAGACCTGCAGCCTGTGACGGGGCACCACAGCACCAGGCATGTTCCCTTGCATAAGGCCACCGTGGGCACCGCACACGTTGTGGACATTTGCAGTCTGGAGAGTCAGTGTGGGGGCAGGTGATGGTGCGTGCCCCATCTGAAATGGCAACGTGTTGGAGAAATATTTTTCAGAGAGCATGGAAAAACGACCAAGACCATGGCCCCACCAGTGGCCTGGGAAGCACAATAGCTGCCGATCAGGCGGTTTTCAAGCCGCTTCGGCAGACTGGACATGGAGGCCAACATCAGAGGCCAATGGGCAGATCTAAGGTGTCTGCAGGAGTCCCTGCATGCAGATGCTCAGGCACACAGAGAGGCCCTGAGGCGTGACATGGAGGGCTTGAGGAGTGCTATGCATCGAACTATCTGCCACAAGAACACATCTCCACAAGGTGATGACTGCCTTGAGGTAGACACTGTCCCAGCAACTTGAGGCGTCATGACTGAGTGCACATTCAGACTCTGTGGTCATTCATGAGGCAGCGCATCAAGAAGTCACCTTCATTGGTATGCTGGTGCAGGCATCCTTGTCATGGCTGGCCCTGGCCAATGAAGACCAGGCTTTGTCACTGCAGGGATTGGATCCACCACCACAACCCCAAGCTGACCCACCTCAGGGTGGAGGGCCCAGCACGCCCACGCCTCCTGAACCACCGTTGCTGAGATGTCCATGAGCCCATGGAGGAAATGTCTTTTTATTTTTTTGATTTTTTGCCTCTCATGTGGATATTGACATGCACTCTAGCTCTTCTGTCTCCAGGGTGGACTTTTTCCCCCCAGTACATGATGGACATTTTCCTTTTTGGTTCGTGACCAGCGTGGTCTTAGTTTTATTTTCTTGTTGATTGCAGTAGTGGACATGCAGCCATGAACAGTGGTTTCAACTGCCATGGTTGCCTTGAGGATGACAGGATGGCATGTGGAGGTAACAATGGGTTGACAGAATATTGTCACATATGTGATATATGCATGATTAGCGGCTATGGCTAGTGAAATGCAGTGTCCCATGTTGTTGTCGTGATCCTAATTCATCCAGTTACTGCATTCCACGGGAGGGCCACCCTGCACCCTTACACGCCCCAGTCCCCGTGACCTCTGAAAGGCAGGGGCCCTCCTTTCATGAATTTGGAGGTACAGTTCCCGGGGGAAGTGATGAGGGAATCACATCATGCCAGCTCTGTTAGCACATTAGCATGTGCACTGTTTCTCATGTTATGTCTGTATCACCACGGCCTTTGCATGCATACCACATATTTGCTAGCTGGGAGTGTAATCCTTGAGTTACGGTAAATGTCACTGCAGATGTGTGTCTTTCTACATGCATGTGTGTGTATGTGCACTTACACTTTGATGTGTGTGCATTGGTTTGGAGGATGCACTTTCAACAATTGAAGCAAATAATGGAAGGGATTGTCCAGCACTTGTCACACTTTAGCTAATGGCAGTATTTCCAACATTTTGGAAGGCATGCATTCTCTGTGCATCTGCACTCTGCATATTTCGGTTCTCCAACAATTGCCTCACTTTTATTTATTTATTTAGTTAATTTGTAATGGGCTGGAACATCTCCTGCAAGGACAAGACAGACAACATGGAACAAAATAGTAGAATTAGCCCAGACAGAGAATCAGTAGCTTTCTTTATAGATGTTTTTCAAACAGAAGGGGCCTCATTACAACTCCGGTGGTAGCCGTTCTGACAAAACCAGCACGAGTTGTATTTTTACTGGCACCCGCCAATGGGCAAGAACCGGGTCATGCCGAGTTTGGCGGACCCAGTAATTGCCCATTCGCAGGTGCCGGCAATAAGAGACTCCCCATTCGTCCCCATAGGGCTGAATGGGAATGGGGAGCTCGGATGCACCGGCACCATCCATAATGGTGCCGGTGCATCCGACATGTTGTGCTCGCGGGTGCCACTCTGCCCGCCAGGCCAGACCCAGCGGGCTGACAGGCGTCTGCGAGCACAGCTCGTAGTATGGCGGTCCGGGAACTACGGAATCAGCATGCTTACCACTACCGTAGTTCCCAGACCGCCATGCTTATGAGGAGGCCCAATGTTCTTGAGCTTATGCTTAAAGACTGATAATGCCCCACATAGCCTTAGATCAGGGGGAAGGGCATTCACTGAATGTGATGATGTCTCCTTACTGCCACCCTTCTACTATCCCTGCCCCATGTTTCCTACGGGGTCCTCTAGGTGTACTCCCTGTCCACACTATTTCTTGACATGTGCCACTGCCCACTCTACTCCCTTATCCATTTACATGGTCTGCCCTGCCACTATTCCACATGTAACTCACATGTCCATTGTCAGTGCTACTCATCCTCAGCTGCTCTGCTTCATGGTGTTGCCTCTGGTGACACAGTTCTAGGCATTTATGTATGTTGACTCCACAGGACAGGTTTGTCACACTTGCTACATGTTAGGTTGTACAGATATGCACATGTGTACCCCTAACGGACTGCTCCTGTGTTACCCAATTAGGTCACTTGTTGTACATTGTTTCTGTATGTATTGCATTAATTTTGTTTACATAACTTACTCATGTCATCCGGCACTGTGAGAGACACCCCGGGGTGTGCGCACATTGTGGGCCCATGCATGTGGTATATCGTCCACTCCCCACAGCTTGTCTTCATCTGTTATCCCTGGAGGAATTGCCTGTGCACCCTGAGATGCATGCACACTTTCTGGAACAGTATACAGTCTTCATATAGAATATTATATATCGAATCCCACATATATCCCACATATATCTAAATTTGTATCTTGAAAACCCTTATATCGAATATATTTAGGGTGGGGTAAAGCATTAAATTCTTTTGGAAAACATTCGAGATTCGTTTTTAGGGGTCAGAAATGTTTTTTTTGGACCAAACCACCCCCCCAGAAAATTGCATTCAATATTAAGGTTTTGGAGATATAAGTTTAGATAATATCTCGGTATAAAAACATGTAACCACTGGGACGGTTTTGCACAGGGTGTGTGGTCTGTTGGAGGGTGAATGAACCGCTGCATATTGGCCTGAGACCCATTTACAGTGGTGTTCAACAGGGGGGGTTGTGGTTGGTGCAGGGTATGGTTATGTGGTTGTAGGCACGTCTTTGAGGGATGTTTCATACATGGGCCTCTTTCTGCTTTGCATGCCATGGTGGGTTCTGCATGTTATTTCTTTGATGTAGAGCTGCTGATTGAACTTTCACAGCTGCCATTCTTTGCCAGTCTTCCCTTCTCCATCACCCACTTTTGTGCTTCATCGCCCACTACATGAGGTACTTTTCCATCTATGTGCATTCCAGGCTCTCTGACCAGGTTGCTTCTTGCACATGCACAAGTGTTCATGTCGCTGCCTTCCTCTCTTGACCAACTTCTCTTTGCCCTCACTGTGATGTCAGACATATCCATCCTCATCTCCCCACCAGCCAGCATCCTCCTTGCACGGCTTTTACCTATCTCTCTCTCTCTCTCCACTCCACTGCTAGGCAATTGTTACGCTGTGTCCTGTCTCCCTCTTGCATTCTGTCATCCCTCAACACTCGATGTTCCATGCCTATTTGCTTGTGCCATACAGAAGTTATCATCGCTCTCCAGTATCTCTATGTTGATGCAATTCATGTTGTTGCGAGTTCCAAATGTTTTTTCAAGTGGGATGCAGTGGATGCGACCAGGTGGGTACCCTGTGCAAGTCAAAGGCACTCAGGATGAAACTTGTGTTGTCGTTGGTCGCACGGCGTCTGGCACTGTGTGGGTTATTTTTCTTTGACGTGTACTGAGGTGAGCGGGTCCAGCTTCAGGGGTGCATGTGACACATGGCAATGGTAGGCTGGTGTGTCTATGCATGCTGTTCTATCAAGGTAATAATACTGCTAGAGCAAGGGAGTCCTCTTTTATGTTAATGGGGGCTTGTGGATGAGGACAAAGGCTTAAGAACACAAACAGATTCCACAGGATGAAGGCAGGTATTTACCTTCATACGCCTGCTGTTGCTTTGTTTCCAAGTATTCAGCGTTCTCCCCGGTCTTTTACTTGGGAGTCGGCGGGTGTTTCAAGTGCTGCATGGAAAAGTTATCCCGTGGCTTTCAGCCAGTGAACGCTGTCGAGGGAAAAGCATAGTCGCTATCAGTCCTCTTTCGTATATTTAAAGCATACAAGACTGGATCATATGTATCAACTTACAGTTATTTGCATGTTCGCCGGTTTCACCCTCAGCTGTTTGATTCTGTTTCTATTTGGCTGCCGCTTTATGATTCTATGGAGCATCTACATGATGTTAGAGAGTCATGTGACTTGTCTCATCAAGTCAATGGCTGGACCACTCTGTGTAGTACTAGTGTAGTCCTAGTGTGCCGTTACAGGCGCCATGTTGGAAAACTGTTTGGCTCCATGCTTACATATTGGATCTCTTTTAATTATACAATGATAGTATACTAAATTGAACTACAGATCGTGTTGGGGATGACATGTCATGTTTCCTTTTGATTACAGTCACAGAAAATAACTATGGATAAGCATATTAGTGGATGAAAAGATTCCATTCGATGGAAAAATTTAAACCGTTCTTGACAGTGGTTAAATCAAAAGGCCTTGCTTAAAAAAGCTTGTGCTGTGTGCTTTTGGGTAGACTACATGGACACTGTTGGTTTCAGTTGCTATTACTGGGCCTCATTACGACCCTGGTGGTACGGATACAACGGCAACGGTAAAGCTGCATCCAGACCGCCATACTATGAGTTGTGCTCACGGGCGTCGCACTGCCCGCCAGGTCGGACCTGACGGGATGTGCGGTTTTACCTGCAAGGCTACCTCCAGCCTCGTAATGAGGCTCACTGTGTTGGCAATTTGTGCACAGCCATACAGATGAGGGGTGTGCCAGCTACTTTTGCTCCCTTACAAATTGGCAAATACTCAATGGAAATTAAAATATGGAGTATGATATGATATGATATGATATGGCATTTGTAACGCGCCTATACACAAGTGTTTCAAGGTGCGACGAGGCAGGGAGGGGGGAACAAGAGGAAGACAGACAACGATCCTACTAGGCCAGGTGTCATTCAGACCACGCAAGTGCAGGGGTAGGGGGAAGGGAAAAAGTGCAAGGGGAAGGGGGAGGGGAGGGAGTGCAGTACAAATAAGTAGAATAGAAATAAAATATTAAATAAATAGGGCCAGCTGGTGGCAAGTGCAAGGTAAGTGCAGACAAGTGCTGGGGGGGGCTGTAGTGATACAGAGACAGTCCCGCAGTGCAGGGGTTGCCAGGGAGGCAGTGCAAGTGAAGAGTGACTGGGCCCAGGACCGAGGTCGGTGAGAGTGGCCCAGTTGCAGAATCAGTGCTGGTGAAGAATTTAGCAGGGGAGAGGGAGAGAGAGTACACATACTCCCAATACACAGTATGAAAAAGACATTTGGAGTCTTGCTTTCACCCTCCCAGTGACAAGGATAGGTTTGGGCTAGAAGTGCATGTTGTACCACAGGAAGACAATAGTATTTTAACTTCCTGATTGGAAGAAGTACACAAGTAGCTTTTGATGTGCATATATAACTAGATACTAAAAATTTATATTACCTTGTAACTGCAGTTTTTCAGTTACAACATATTTTTACTTGCTTATGAATTTCTCTCATTTGGGAATTGGAGTTACTTTTTTAATGCCTCCAAAATTGTAAAATACTCCCACTTACTAATCTTATCTTGAGCACTGCTTGTGCATTTTGTTTTATGTCTAATGGGCACACACAATTTGCCCAGACACACATTCTCAGGATGTTGTTATGGGCAGAGAAGATAGGCCCCAATTCATTATTGAATGGCACCTGGGATGTGGCCTCACTCTGTGTACTCCACAGGGGCTGGTTTTTATGTGAAATATGATTGCACCAGCTCGGTGCATGCAGCCTTGCCATGTGCCCTCTTGTCAACCAACAGCAAGGGGGTGTGTGTGGCTGCAGGCAGTGTACCACCTGCTTTTCCACTGGTACGCCATGCTGTGTGGTGACATTGTGTAGTACACATGCTGCCACTATGACTTTACATACTACTGGTGGTGCATATAGCAAAACCCCACTAGAGTAGTCAAGGGAGCGGAACCGTGACTTTAGCACTCTGAATATGGGCTCCACTATTGCCCTAGTGGCTACATGTGCAGAATTGTATCTCACCTCAGCTGGTGTAGCAGGATTCCGGATTGGTATCATCATGAATTGTGACAGTGGGTAGGCATTGCCCCCAGAAAATGTGTATATCGTTGTTATTGGCATTTATTATCAGGGTCTGTTGTTCAGTGTGTCACGTTTATGCATTTGCATGACAGTTCATACACACCGATGAGCCATGCGTTGCCAAGTTGTTCAGATGTCAGAGCCCGGTACAATGGTTAATGTCGAAAAATGTAGCTACCATCTGTACTGCCAGTAAAGTTGGCATAACACTTCTATGATAATTCCATTAGCATCACCCACTACCTGCACATTCATAGAGTGTCAGTGCTTTCGAAATGCGGTATATGTGCTCCATCAATCGGAGGAGCCGTAGCACATCATGTGTGTTGTCGATTGCACCTACTACACAGGATATCTGCTTCTGCATGGAATTCCTGGATTCTTGCTGCCTTTCCACCAGTGTTCGGGGCATATATATGTGCCTGCGTACACATGCACGTGGTGTTATTCTTAACAATACCTGGTGAATAAAGCGGGATTGTGTGGACTGCTATATTCCACCATCTAATGCTGTGGCTCGCTGGAAGGAACCAGTTGCAAAGAAATGGAGTGCAGTCAGTACTTTTTCTAGGGGGGTAAGGGCCTCGGAGTAGATGGTGGGTGATGCTTTGTCATTTTACTACTCCCTAACGAGGTCTAGGATTAAATGGGGGGGATTTGAACCTAGCATATCCCTGGTCATCCGGCATCAGGAACAGTGTGGTGCGTTATGCAAAGTTCCGGGCCCTGGGCATCCTCCTCCTGTGGTGTCCGTGCATGATAGCTCCTGCTATTGCTAGGTTCATTGTGGCTATAAATAATAGTTTGGTGCGCATTGCATTATTTATAAGCATTGGATCATATGTGCCTAGAACCTTATGCCTGCTATCATGTGGCAGATGGATCACAGGTTTGCGTGTACCTTTTCCCAATGAGAGGTTGCGCGTTAAAATCAATGAATACGTTTTGGTTTGTTCTTCCTAATTCTGCATGTTTTGCCCCCTATTTGGGGATGTTCATAGGCCCGGCCCGCACTCTGCGAGGAGTCTGGTGCAAGGCGCTCGACCACTAGCAGATACATGCCGAGCCTGTGTGAACTCGCTGAAAGTCCCGTAAAAGTACTGCGCAGTTGATTCCATGAACCGACGAATGTCGGTTTTGAATGCAGAATGACACTTGGAGAGATATCCGACATTTTGAATTTCCCCGAGAACACCCCCGTGTCCATATGGCTATGTGGGAATTAATTAAATTATTAATTGTTCAGTAAATGCTAGGGATCGACTTCTGGATACCAACCCCATGCCCCACCCAATTAAAGTCCAAATAGGGGAAACAAATGAATTCCAATATGTCTACACCAATGGTTTCTTCTGTTGGAGTAATGCACTTATTTTGAATCTCTATGGGTTCTGCACAGGAGCATCAGGAAGTCTTCCTGGGTCATCCATTTGGAAGCATAGGGCCTGGTTAGACTGCCACTCCTGGTCTCAGTTATATTTGACACTCCAACATTAACCCTTCTGTCTGTCTCTCCTGGTCTTTGTTATGGATGGGACACCAGCATCAACCCTTCTGTCTGCCTCTCCAGTTTGTAGTGCCGCCACTCTCCTCCTTTTTAGTTTTTCCTTTCTTCCCTGGCATTTTAATTATCTCCCTTTTTCCACTGTGCGCCCAGTTTTAAAACCTCCTAGTCACCCCCCAAACTATCTAAATTTGGGTGTACCGGCTCATTGGCTAATTTCTCTGAATGGACATCTATTGTTTCTCAACAAGGCCTTACTTGCTCATCGGTTCTCTGGGCCCCATTTCTGGAATTCTCACTCCACCTATCTAAAATGACATTTCTAACCAACTTAAATATGAAGTTAAACATTTTCAACATGCCACTTTTCCCCAATTTGCAAATGAGGGCCACACCCATATATTTCTGAATTGTTCTGATCCTACCAATTGCAGTGGGCGGGGTCTGATGTCAGCAGGAGGTTGCCTGCGTGAATAACAGATTTCTGTGATTTCCACAAAAAGGATTAAACTTAAAGTGAGTATCATGCTCTTTTACAGACAGGTTTTTGATTCCATAAACTACTAGATATATGAGTCTCCTATCCATAATATATTTTGGAAAGGTGCAGTCATATCTACTTTGTAACTTTGATTCACCAGGGCGAATTGTGAGAGGAGCCCTATCAGCAGATAGGGTTGCTTCTGTGCTTTTCGGGAAAGTATGAACCATCTCTGTATTTGTCATGGTTCCCCAGTTTATGGGCAACATATAGGTTCCAATAGAGGCCTATGGTATCCTCTTAATTAAATGAATATTTTTCACTCAATTAATAAACTATTTCTGTTCCCAAGCCTTGCAGCAGGGCCTGGTTAGCTCTCAGCTGTTGACTTAGTCTGAAATAAAACAATCTTCACCTTTCTTCCTGGGCTCATGGACCATCAGTTTTCTTATCTCCTTGTGCAGAGGGACTATAACTCTGACACTTGGAACCATCTGTTGCATGTCCCACTGGGATCGAGCTCAAGCCCCTCCACAAAAATGAATTTAATTTTGGGGTATTTTAGAAAGTTCACACCCATGGGTTGCACTTTTGATCATTCAGTGGACGCCCATTCATCCCATTAACATCCCTCCCAGGGCCAAGCTCTGCACCTTTCCTCTGCTCTGCTTCAATGGGATTTGACCTTGGTCTGGCAAGTGTTATGAGGAGGTGAAGGAGTGTTTGACCTTTTTTGGTTTAATGGGAGGGACTGTCTCCCTGACTGCACACAGCTTTAAGTCAGCTCTGATGAACAGAAAGTTGTGTTTTTTTTTCAAATTGCTGCATTGTATTTCCACATGAGGCCAGCACTAATATCTTGCATTACATAATATACCTGTTGCTCCTGCCCCATGCCATCTGTCTCCAACATTACATAATAATGTATCTCTGAATTACTCTGGCAATGGAGTTTCATCTTTAATATGTTCATTTTTAATGCACAGATTTCTCCCTAACAGTTTATTTTTTTGGCGCAGCTGTACTTCCGTGCAGCAGTCACAGATTATTTCAAATCGGCCTACAGCTTTGGCTCTGTTGCTGGGCTTTTATCTGCTAGCCAACTGTTTTCCATATTTCTGCCCTTTTCGGCCTAACTTAGCCTGATGCAGTTCATCTATATCCAGGAGCTGAAAATACTCCACACAGTTTATTCAATACGGCCAGTTCTCTAACATAACACTTGTGCTGGTTAAATTTACTTGGCAGAGCATTCTCATGATGCTTTTCCCAGTAATGCAGGACAAGTGTGTATTTGTCATTCTTAAACACCCAAATTAAGACGGCTCTACTTTTGATTCTTGGTCCTTTTCTACAGTGCATAGTAGCTCGAGTTAGGCAATGTCCTTCGTCCTCCACCACGCTCTGAAAGCCATGCTCAGACAACGGTCCGTGTCACACAACACTCCCTATCTTGGAGGTGCAACTGCACGCAGTGCCAGATGACGGATCCTCTGGGACAGCGTCAGGGCCTTTCAAATGGTTCAAATGAAAGCGACCCCATGGTGGCAGTCAGCAGTCTTCTGAGACAACAACATATTCTTCTCATTCATGGCTTTAAATGTGCACTTCTTAGCATGCCTGTTTCCAGCTTCATTTGCTGGAGGCCTTCAGGCTGTCGCCCCCCTCAGGATATATAGAAGTGGGCTTATCACACTGTTGCCCTTTTAGTCCAGTTTATTTGCATCTGCCCCTTGCCGACAAAGAAGCATTGATAGCTTGTGAGTGCACATTTAGTGTTTTAGCTACCTGCCCGGTCGGCCGTCTCGTGATATTGGGGGTCATTACGACCCTGGTGGTAGCCATGCCTGTAAGGCTGCCGCCGGTATAATTTTTTTACCAGCACCCGCGAATGGGCAATTGCCGGGTCCTTACGGGCCAGCCGGACCCGGTAATTACCCATTCGCGGATACCGGTACAAAATGCTCCCCATTCCCATTCGAGCCCCATAGTGCTCAATGGGAATGGGAAGCCCGGATGTATCGGCACCATTCAGAATGGTGCCGGTGCATCCGTCAAGTTGTGTTTGCGGGTGCTGGTCTGCCCACCAGGTCAGACCTGGCGGGCATAAAGGCACCCGCGAGTCCAACTTGTAGTTTGCTGGTCCGGTAGTAACGGTGCTGGTAGCTTCCCGGCAGCGTTACTACCGGACCGGCAAACTTGTAATGAGGCCCACTGTTTCTTTGTTGCCATTATAATGTATGTTTATATTTATGTTTATTGAATTTATATAGCGCTTTAAGCCAAAGCGCTTTACAATAGAACAACAGGTACAAAAGTGAGAGAAGTATTTTTACAAACATGAACAGGTCATTAGAACAATAAGTAGAACTATTTACAAGGGGGGGAGAAGGTGGGGGAGGGTATAGGAGGCGGTAGGTGAAGGGAGTTACGGTGTAGGATTTGAGGTAGGGGGAGGTGAAGGGAGGGGGGAAGGGAAGGGGGAGTGATCTGGTGTCCTCATTGCCTTTAAGTAGTATTTGTTACCAATTTAAGGTCAGTTGGGAAGGAGAGAGGATGTGGGAAGGGAGGGCAAGGGTAGGAGGGGAGGGGTAGGGAAGGGAAGTTAGGGGGGGAGTGAAGAAGATGGGCTTTCAGGGAGTGGCGGAAGGATGAGTAGGTAGGGGTGGAGCAGATGGAGAGCGGGAAGGAGTTCCAGTGTAGGGGGGCCAAGAGTTGGGAGGAGCGTATAACCTAGACAGGTGCTTCTGACTGTTTTCCTCTGCTCTAGTCAGGGAGAAGCCCAAACATCATGTGGAAGTTGGCTCCCACCAGCCGATAAACATCTTCAGCAGGACCAGCTGCCAGGTCGTGGAACGGGGCTCCCCAGGAAGACCTTTTAAATGGGTCCCTGCTCACCTTCAGCCGGCCTTACTGTTCCTCCCACAACTCCAGCAGCACACATCCAAAATTTGGGCACGTTCTCCTCAATAGTCTTCAGAGAGGTGGAAGCCCAGGCAGAGAGATGATGAACACTTAACAGACTCCCCCTACCTGCATGGTCAAAGTGACCCAGCACAAGGAACAGCACACCTCTGCACGAGGGCCAACTGGACATAAAGCCGACCCAGTTCTTCCTCCTAACAAGGAGAAGCTGGCCACCCGCTCGCTTTACCTCCAATAGCTCCAAGAATGGCAGTGGAGCCAGTGTCTGCCATGTAGTGGCTTTCAGCTCTTTTCAGCTGTACAGTGTCCTTCTTTCAAATTGCCTTCAAAGTGTGTGATGTTTCTGTATTAAAAAAAAAGAAGATTCTAGGTGAATCACACAAACCCTTGTCAGCATCAGTCCAATGTGTGAATTTCTAAACTATAACTATTTTGGTGCCCTGATGTTGGAGGTTATGCTTTGACCGCCAACAAATTAACCTAATTCTCAGAACGGCCCTTGGCCTTTCTCTCAATTACCACAGGACTGGCATCCTTTAACTCTCCCTCCCTTTCTATACTCTGCCTCATTCCGAATACATGTGTGCAGCATGAACTGCATCGAACAATGTTGGCTTACCTTTGTTGGGATTACTTCAGCCATCATCTGCCAATTGTTAGCACAGGCCACACCTCTTTCTGTATGTCAGATACTTGTGCAGAACCTAAAGGCCCTGTTAGCTCTTGCAACTCTTATCAGTGGGTCCCAGAGTCTTGGGATTTTGAAATTCAAAAGCCTAATAGCCATGCGCACAATGTTACACCGGGACCCCCATATCAAGAGTGTCTGCTTTATCGAATAGCAGTGCTAGAAATGGAAATTACCCACTGTGGGATCCCACCAGCGAAGGAGGACGGGGGGAGGGGTGATGAGAGGTAGCGTTATAGGGTAGGAGATTTTTCTCTCACTATAAATAAACACATTATTAATTTACTAGCTTAGCACGGCGTAACTGTTCTAGTATATGGATGGCTCTCTTCAATAGATTAAAACAGAGGTGGCATACACCCCAGAGCAGGGCATGCCTTTGGTTCCCAGTTCCAGTGCATCTCACACACAAGCAAGCACATGGGGATTTCTGTTAATCATTTGCCCACCTGATATCTACAAAATATGACTGTGTATATTCCTCTTCAGCACACTCACAGGAGAGACTGAGACTTTTTGAAGTGGAAGGGCACACAGAGATGTACTTTGCCAATTGGACAGCAGAGGCCAACCTAACACTGATAAATTCTATCAGCCGAGTACGGAAACATACTTAAGCATTTTATATATATATTACTAACTACTAGAAACTAACCCAAGGAAGGAGGAGCGTTTCCTATAATGTTGCAAGGAATTATTGCAAGGTGCACATCTTTTATATGTACAAAAGTTGTTCTTAAATATTTTCTTCAGAGTGCAATTTTAACAGGCATATTAACAAGGGCTCTTATCAGATGTTTCGGTGGTCGAGCGGGTAAGTCTCTCGACTGCAGTACAGACAAGCTCAGTTTGAGTTACGCATGTAGTAGAAAAAACAGATCAATTACATGAACGTCAAAACAGAGGGGGGTCTGGGAAACTCTCTACCAGCAGAAAACAGCCCATTGACTTGTTCTTGGGTGGATGGCCCCTCGGAGAGTCGCAAATGATCAAATTATCAAATTGATAATATTGCTAAATATGCTGAATAGTGTAAAGAAGCAATTTAGATGAAACAAGGAATTATAGGGGTACTAATTTGTTCACTGGCCACAGTGCGCCATTCTGAGATTTTAATGCTTTTTCTTTTTAGTTACATAATCTCAAATTTGTATTTTGTATTCTGGATATGGTATTATCTTACATTGTATATTATAGTGCAGCGGTTTAATTGAGTATTGGGTCCAACAGGGAACCCATAAAATGAACTGCTAATAGCATTTGACTCATGCGATGGAATTTGGCAGAAATTTAGTGAACAAAAGTTATGCAGAAAACAAAAAAAAACACAGTTTCGGTCTAGTACCCATTCATTTTCCCACAGAGAAAAAAAGACACATTTGTGTTCAAGTGCACAGTCAAAATTGCTGGACGGAATTGAAGCAGACATGCAACAACTTGGGCATGAACCATTGACTCGATTTCCAGAGGGGTCTGGGGTTATTTCGTCCAGTAGTTTTAAAAATACTTGACAGAGATGGTGTGCCCAAAAATATAGTGGTATCTCCCATGGTGATTTTTGCAGTAGAGAGGCTTTTCAGAAATAAAAAAGGCGCTATTTATTTTGTTCGATGTGAGAGATATTCACGAATATTCGGGGTAATATTCGCAGTTATCCGAAAATGAAAGGTTGAAAAAATACAATTTGAAGGAGGGAAAAGGATGAAAAGGCATCAGGCTAGAGTTGGGGAGAAGGAAAGAGGATACCATGTGAAATTGCGGGATCCAATTCAGAGCTCGAAAAGGTTTAGCACATCCCAGGTTATTTTTTTACACATTCGGGGTTATTGTAAGTAGTAACTGCAAATATTTTTGAAATATTTTGGGTTATTTGTAGTCCTTTGTAAATATAGGTTATGGGGGAAAAGTTTAAAAATAAAAAAAGTGCAAAAAATATGTGATTATTACAAACAAGTGGAATTTTACGGCTACAGTGAGGTGTGGGGCAACATGTCAAGGGGTGCAATATGGCCCTGTCCAGGGAGCACGAAGGCTGTGCTTGCGCTGTGGTCACCTAGTGGATACAAAAGAATCATAGTGGCCATGGCTAGCGTCCTGGCAGTGTTTAACCTATACAGTGGGCACGGCCAGGGGCATATTGCAAACCTTGACATGCTTCCCCAATAGGGTACCCCACACCTCACTGCAGCTGTAAAGTTCTACTTTTTTTGTATTCAACTCATTTTCTTAGCCCTGGCTAGTGAGCCCGAAAGACATGTATAGTGGCCACGGCTGCAGACCATGACCAGCTAGTGGGTCCAAAAGAAACATATGGGGAACATGTACAGTGGACACGGCCAAAGACCGTGTATAGTGGCATGGTAGTGTTTTAAAATATACAGTGGGCACGGCCGAAGGCCGTGCTTACTGGCCAGTATCAAAGGTGGGTCTAAAAGAGATATATATCAGAAGTCATAATCAGAAGTTATCAACCTACTAAAAAATCTCAAACCCTGCCCCTGTAAAGGAGATATTTGCCCACCACAGCTCATCAAAGACTGCGCAGACTGCCTTGCGCCGCTCTTTACTGCATTCATCAATGCGTCCTTTAAAACAGGCATCACCCCGCTCACCTCAAAGAGGCCTGGGTCCGGCCTCTCCTAAAGAAACCTACTCTTGACCCCTTACAACCAAACAACTACAGACCAATATCCACGGTGCCATTCCTCCTGAAATTACTGGACAAAGCCGCACATTGCCAAATCCAACACTTTCTGGAAACCCACTCCATTCTCGGGACTAGGCAATCAGGCTTCCGGAAAGGACAAGGCACAGAAACAGCCCTGGTAGATCTGAAGAGTCAGATCACCCAAATCATGGACAAAGGCAAGCCTGCTCTTCTGCTCCTTCTAGATCTCTCAGCCGCTTTCGATCAGGTTGATCACAAGACTCTAACCTCACACCTCACACACTCAGCCAACTTCTCTAAAGAATCAGCTCTCTGGATCACCTCCTTCCTAGAGGGAAGAGCCATGAAAGTCTTCTCAGACATCGCCAACGCCACTCCCACGACAATCCACTGTGGGGTCCCTCAAGGATCATGCACTGCACCCACACTCTACAACTTGTTCACCAAGCCCCTCTTTGACAAACTCGACTCATACGGCATCACATACACGAACTACGCGGACGACACACAAATACTTCTACCCCTTTCAGGATCATACAACGAAGACGCCAAGGCACTCCACACAATCTACTCCATCATCAAGGCATGGATGGCAGTTAATGGCCTTTGCCTCAATGGAGACAAGACTGAAATCATGATATTAGGTCAACAAAACACCCTAGACAAACTTGACAAACTGTATGCTAACTTCTCTATTGACAACTCCATCAACCCCGTATCCACAGCCGTAAAGACACTGGGAGTATACCTTGACTCTTCACTATCTATGACTAGACAAGTCAGCGCAATCACCTCCTCATCTGCACACACCACCAAACTCATAAACGCCATCAAGCCTTACCTCTCTAAACCCAACTGCCTCTCTATAGCGAGAGCAACCATCAGAGCCAAACTGGACTACTGCAATTCACTCCTAGCAGGCACATCAGCCAAAAACCTAAACAGATTACAAGTCACGCAGAACAATGCTCTCCGGGCCGCTCTTAGTATCCCAAGAAGAGAGCATATCACCCATACCAGGCACTCAGCCCAATTGCTCCCGGTCAAAGAGCGGATCACTCTCAAAATCCTCACGCTCACTCACAGATGCCTCTCCCTCTCCGCCCCGTCCTATCTATCAGAAACCATCCTCAAACCATCCTCTTCCCGTCCCACCAGGACGCAATACTCCAACTTACTCTGCATCCCACGTATCAAAAAAGCCAAAGCCGGAGGTCTAAGTTTCCCCTACATTGCAGCAAAGACCTTGAACTCTCTTCCTGCAGACATTAGAGCGGAAAACTCACTCCCTATTTTTTAGCAGGAAACTGAAAACCTCATTCCTTGCTAAATAATAGTAAACTCTCAGGAAACCATGTAAATATACTGCATTGCTAATGTGTACATGTCTACTGTAAATATTGTAATTGTATGTAAATATTGTATCCTATGTAACCAAGATATTGGCCCTCATTAGGACCCTGGCGGAGTGGGTTTCCGCCAGCGCTAATCGCGGCGGACCCGTCCGCCGTACTACGAGTTCCCTTAGCGCCATGGAGGTTTTCTCCGCCTGGTTTTACCGGGCGGAGAAAACCATGGCGCTAAGGGACCTCGTTGTTAATTACGCCGCCGTACTTTACGGCGGCGTAATTAACTCCTTCCCCACTCCCATTATACCCTATGGGGCAAGAATGGGAATGGGGAAGGGTAAAATGGGGATTGGGGATTTACCGCTCCGCCAAGGTCGGCATGGGGTGGTAAATCCGCCAACCCCCATGGCGCTATCGACGGCTTTCCGCCGTGCTTCGCGGTGCATTTAGCACCGCGAAATCCGCCAGGGTCCTAATGAGGGCCATTGTCTGTAACAAGCGCCTCGATGCCCCCGGGCTGACGTGCGCTCTACAAATCTGAATAAATAAATAATAAATACAGTGGAAGGACATGGCCACCATATTGGGGATTGGCCGTGACCAGTGGCCATGGGAGAAGGCCAATCCTAGTGAACCGGTAGTGTTAAAATATACAGTGGACCTAAGGCAGTGGCTAGTGGGCCCAAAAGACATATATCGTGACCAGGTCCAAAAGCCATGGCCACCTACGGTGTCCAAAAGAAACATATTGGGTCCATGATGAAGACCAATCCTAGTGGGCTGGTAGTGTTAAAATATATATACTGGGCAAGGCCGAAGGCAGTGGCTAGTGGGTCCGAAAAGACATGTATAGTGGCCACAGCCTAAAGCCACCCACTGTGTCCAAAAGAAACATAATGGGGGAACATGTACAGTGGACACGTCTGAAGGCTGCGGCCACTGGCCATGGCCGCCGAAGGCCATAGCTAGTGGCCCAGTAGTGTTTTAAAATATACAGTGAGTACAGCCGAAGGCCCTGCTCACTTTGGCACTTTATGGTTATACATTACCTGGAGATACAGCCATTCAAGGTAGAGAGAACATTAGAACACCTTTCCAAGATGGCGCTGTGAGTAACACACCACACAGCACCTCAAGCAGGCAGTCACATGAATGCTCTCAGTAATGGGAATGGGACTGCTATTGCATATGTGTTTTTTTTTAAATGGCGCCTGAGCTAGTGTATTTGTAGTGCACTGACGAAGTGTTGGGGACCAAACACGTGGTGATCGGGGTTTGTTTACTCCAGGACTATGCAATCCTTAGTAAGTCCACGCATTCTGGCACACTGGTATTTTTCATATTAAATCATGAGTGATTCTAAGCATAGATTGACAGGAAGGAAAGGGACGAGCAACAGCCTTGTGGTTGTGCTTTCAGGGGCATGCTTCTGAAGCCCCCCAGCAGGCACCCACTTAGAGGCAGAGCGTTGCGTGCAGAAGCTCATTTCTGTTTAAAAAATATATATATATATGTATATATATATTTGAAAATCGAAAGGCGAATAGACCACCATTCTTTTGAGCAGCACTCCCCCAACGTGATTTAATAAAAAGGGTACAATGGTGCCATTATTCCCCCCGACTAGCAGACTACAAATACCAGAATGCAATTCAGCAAAAGGCAAAACAAAGATTCTCTGAGTGCACTACTTTCAAGGACGGACAGTAACACAGTTTAAACAAACAGCAGATGCAATGTGTTTTCTTAGGGTTCTATGAGATATTTAAAACGAAGAAAACACACAGCAGCAGACTGTGGACTGTCTCCCAACCATGCAGTTACCGGGATCAACCCAGCCTAGCTTCGAAGTGAGGAAGGGGCCAGCCCCCTCAGGCCGTGTTGCTCTAAGTTGTCTTGTAACTTTGCCTCACTTATTAGGCACCTTGGTCTGAGTGGACTGGCCTTTTTCTCACTTTGAGGCTAAGAAGGGTCTGTTCTGGTTACTGAATGGTTTGAACCTTGGGCTACCAGTGATTTTTCACCCACAATGTTACTGTAGCTGTACAAATATCTATTTTATTTGTTATGTATAAAATATTGCAGGTATTGAGAACTCCCAGTGTTTTTAGTTAATGCCCTGTGCGATTACATTATTTGTCGATGATCACACACTTTGGATAAGCAGCGTGCTACAAGCCCCATGTTTTATGGACAGTCTCATGGTGACTGTTGTGATACATCGCACAATTCCAGCTAACCACATTTATCTAAGCAGCATGTAAAAGCGGAAAAAAGGCCTAACTGCAAGGATAACATATGCCCAGGTTTTCCCACATAGCGAAACTCAAAAGCTGGCACGCATGAATATATGCACAGTAAGTGAACATATATCTTAAAGTGAAATATACAAATGTAGTTCAATAGACTTACTCCTTAGATGAAAGTGTGCAAGACAAAATAGCATTGGACTTTAAAAAAAGTATTGAACACCAGAAAAATAACCTGAGTAAGGAAATGTTCCAATAAATATGCTGACAAAGTATAAAAGGTGCTAACCTTTTAAACACAGCAATCTGTCAATACATATTTCCTGGAAAACTAAATCCCAATGCGAAAAAAGTGCTTGCGGTCTTGTGAGTAAATGTCTACACTGGGAACATGACAATCTGACTACATTCCTGGTAGCCAAATACTTGAACAAGCTTGCCCACCTAAAAAAAAAACAAGGCGTTACGGTGTCCACCTACATGTGTCCTTTACTGGTGCCCTGAAAAGCAGCCCATTTAGGGGAAAATAACTGCACCAGTGTCCAGGATTGTAAACTCTCTTGCTACATCATGGGCAAATACACATGACTTACTTGTCCTCTCATCTGTTCCCCTCCTCACCCCATGTCTGGCTTTCAACAATACTTTGCTTTATAAAGCTAACTTGAAAAGTACACATACCATGGTGTCACTCAAACATATAAATCCTTATAGAACTATGTTAGGCAAAAAGTGTACAATTGTGGCATTATTTCCCCATCTTGACTGTGAGACTACAAATACCAGAATGCAATTCAGTAAAAGGCAAACAAATGGTCTCTGAGTGCAAAACGTTCAAGGACTGACAGTAGCACGGTTTAAAAAAAAGTAATGTGGATGCTGTGTTTTATGAGATATTGAAAACTAAGAAAACACACGCGAGTATTGAATTACACATACTCTTGCCTATCCGTAGTCCTACATAGCTGCAAATATAGGAAATAAGTGTCCCCCTCACCGGTGCAACTACCTAGATAGCCCTCTCCCTTTCCCCCCACAACACATGCTGTTTCTGTGACACAGTTTGCTATCAGATGGCGGCTGTAGCTGAGGCTACAGAAAGCTTAGTGTTGCAAACTCAGTCCCTACACAACTCCCAAATTTCATTTGGTGCTCTCTTGCCACCCCAACCCACCTCTACCCTGTAGGCATGTGTATGTTTTTTGACCTGCAAATCATTTTTTCCAGAGTTTCATTTTCCCATATCCTCAACTATAACCTCAAACATCTCTCACATCGAGAGAAAAACAATATTGTGGCTGTTTTATTTCTAAAAAAAAAACAGTTTTGGGTAAATCCCTGAGATATAGCTATCTATTTTTGAGAAATATTTAAAAAACGACTGCACGGAATAACCCCAAACCAAGCATGGAACGTGATTTAACGCTTTGTGCCAAAGTTGTTATGGGCCTGGTCCAAATCCGTCCAGCGGTTTGGGCTGTGCACTATGACAAAAATTGACCTTGTTTGTCAATGGAAAAATGAATGGGAATTAGGCCGCAATAAAAAAGTCTTTTGTCTTCTTAATAACTTTCTTATTTTTTTATGTATCTTTACAAAACTTTGCAGTCTTGGGCAGGGGGTTGGGGCGTGCCCACGAGTCCCTAATCACTTACCGAATTTCAGTCAAGTCTATTACTCGAATCAAAGTTATTAACAATAGAATTTTAAGGGGTTCATATGTGAGGCCGACTCATCTTAACTATATAACTATAGGGCGGCTATCCCAGTTACCCCCAGTTACTTTTTTATCAGGTCGATTTTGACTGGGAA
The DNA here is from genome assembly GCF_040938575.1 of Ambystoma mexicanum. Taxonomy (NCBI): domain Eukaryota; kingdom Metazoa; phylum Chordata; class Amphibia; order Caudata; family Ambystomatidae; genus Ambystoma; species Ambystoma mexicanum. Next base: position 1,457,810,121 of record NC_090922.1, read on the forward strand.
CTAGAGTGCACGCCTCGCCAGCCCCTTTTTTTCTTATCTTGTTGGGGTCCCGGGTTCCAGAGGCAGCAGCAACAGGGTTACTGTGTCCCACTTTAGAGAACCACACTGATGATTTTCTCCCCTCCCCCAAACTTGGGAAAGACTTGTGCCCTAGGAGGGGTGTTGGTTCCTGGTCACCTGATTTGGTAACATGTTAACACTACAGCTACCAGAATCCCTAGAGACTATAAGACCTGCTAATTGGAATCACCTGAATATCAGCACAGCCTCCCTGATGATTGTTTGTGACAGGAAAGCGCTAGGAGGAGAAGAAAAACAGAGCAACTGAACAGCAGATGGGATCCAACCCTGTGAATACTTTTTCAATCTTTTGGGATTCAACACTGTTAATACTTATTAAATTGTTTTTGGGATCTAACCCAGTTACTTTTTGTATCCGGTCTTTTTTGACTGGGAACTGGAGTGCCCACCTCGCCATCCCCTTTTTTTCATATATATATATATATATATATATATATATATATATATATATATATATATATATATATATATATATCAACATCAGCTGTGCCTCCGGGTCACACAGCTTCTAATGCAGTGGGTGCCTCCGGTCGTGGATGAAGCAGGTCCACAAGAAATAAAGAACACCAAAACAAGTGTAGCATCACCAGATGAGCGTAACCACTGAGCAAGTTGAAAAAAGCCTCGTTCTTAAGTGCAAAAGTGCTAAAAGTGCTTAATTTAGTAAAAGTAGCCATCAGATTGAACATACAATCATGGCACGGAATAAAGTCCATGAAACAGCATGAAGCCATGCGTTCCGTTGTGAAACCAAAGGCTCTCCATTTCTTGTTCTCTGACGGTGACCCATTGTGAAATCCAAGGGAGCCATAGCGCCTTCCATGGGGCACCTTTTGATGCTATACACATTTTAACTGCAGGAATCAGCAGGCCACCGCCACCACACCCATAGACCGGAAGAGATAGGAAGAGGCCTACCTTTCTGAAGCACAGCACAGCAGGCCTCCTCCTCCTGCTGTCCTGTGGCTCTGTACCTTTCCCAGTTCTTCTGTTAGGTCTCTGGCAGGACACAGGAGAGGCTTCATTCAGATCCCACCCCTAGACTGCTGATTGGTCAGCACAGACGGATTTCCTCCCTGTCACAGTTTTGCAGTGACGTTCTCCCCAATCTTACACAGCCAAACTCAGGTGATGACAGGCGATGACAGGGTGGGATTTCCCTCTCTGCTAACCAATCAGGTATCTTTTGGGAGGGTAAATCTTGCCATAGCCAAAATTACAGACAAATCACATCCGTTAAGGACATGGAAAAAGACACCGGACAAAGGTCCTGATTTCTGGACTGCCTGTGTAAATTACAGGTGGATGGGCACCCTACATTGAGCCCAAGCCCACCAATAATAAATGTACTGGGGCTTGTGGGACTGGGCATGATAACTGCACACCATGCGTCGCGTGCAGCCGGGCGTGCTCAGTCAGTCTCGCTTGAGTAGCCAGCCCATAGAAGGAGCCAGAGTCGTGGCCTTTGAGGAGCAATCAGCAGGAACAGCAACAAGAAGGGCTCTGCACATGCCACTACAGTGGCTTCCATGACATTATTTAAAAAATTGACCATATGATCAGGGCTCTACTAATTAATAGGTCCCTGGACCCACCAATAATATTGTACCGTTGGTACCTGTGAGGGCTGGGTGTAATGGAGATTAACATAAGTAATCAGCGCATGGTACATACCCCTCAAACCGCAACATTTGGCACATGGAATCAGTAAACTCACCCGCCAAGCTGCTTACAGTTCCATAGATTTCAATTACTCCCCCATCCGCCTGCCCGCAATCCAAAATTATCTGTTTTCAACCACCCTGGCAACTCCACATTGTGAGATATCATTTGATCCAAATGTCAAGTTATATTATTGACTCAAAGGGCATTTCATGCCATTCCCTGTGATGACACAATCATTGTAGTGTCTTGAGATCTCCAGCAGCCCCTCAATGTCATTATGTTTGAGGAGACATTTGGGTGTAATGAGAAGGGTATTGAGTAATCAGAAAGGGAGGCGTTTGAGGAGGGACTTTCAGTTTGGCTGAAGTAAATAAAGAAGTTGTAGTTACCTACCTGGTCTCAGCATCATCTTGCAGTGACCTCTTCCTGACCATTGTGATGATTCCCTAGATATACATCTGTAGGGTAGACAACATCCACCCCTTAGGAAGTACTGAGACAAGGATGATTAAGAATTACCTAGGTAGTTCATACCCAGAGACCGGGAGGAAGAAGAACAAAAGCAACCCAATGAGGAGTGAAATCCTCACCACTGGGATTAACAAGAGGTGTCGAGCAATGTGGAGTGAACCGCGGAACCAAGGCAAGCAGACTAGACAACCTGGAACCACTAACTACAGCCATAAGATATAAAGAGAAGAAATACTTTTTGGCTGATGCTTCCTGGAGGAGCTGCATAAGCATGGGAAGCACAGAGGCCAAGCGGGATGCAGAGAGCGGAGTTGGAAGAACCGGAGCTTGTCGAGATCAGGTGGACTAAGGCTCCTGGTGCATGGAAGGTCAGCAGCACACAAGGACAGAGAACCATGCAACCAAGAAGACTGCAGCAAAACTGCAGGTCTGCAGAAGTCCCCTACCGCCCCAGCAGTACCGTGCCAACCTCCAGACTCCTAAGAGAGACCAGGGCTCCCACAGACTGCAACGCAAGGTACACAGGTGGTGAAAGAGACAGTGGGGAGTTGAGAAGCCTGTACAATGTAGATGAGGGCATAGAAGATTGCCTACATGGTGTCAGCGACCCAAAACTGAAGAAGGAATATACAGGTGTCGGGACCCTCAACTGAAAACAGCAGCATACAGTGGTCTGGGGCCCAAGACAGTACGTGGCTGGAGAGTACACCAGGGATGTCCCTGGAACTGTAAAAAGGAAACTATTGAAAGAGGGACTGGAAGTCCAAAGGCCGCCTCTGGCAGAAGAATATACTGGGACCACCTGAAAGGAAACCAAGGAAGGGAGTCATTCCCCCGGTACTTGTGGATATTGGTAAAAGCCAAGAGAAGGGAGGCATTATTTTGGCATTTGTGACATCATTGAAAGAAGCCAGGGAAAGGGGGTCATCCCCCCTGGTATTTGTGAACATTGTGTAAATGCTACAGGTTTCCCAAACTAGGGAAGGGAATAGATAGTACCTGGCAGGATAGTGTACCAGGCCTATCCCACCAGCAGCAAGTGAAGAGAGGTAGACTCACGAATACTTGACAGGATAGTGAACCAGGTATTCCAAGAAGCAAGGGAAATATGATCCCTCTTCTTTGTTGCAGTATCAGGTAAAGAAGAGATCCAGGTCTGGCAACCCAGGTCTGGGACCCACGCTTGAAAAAACCTGAGAAAGAAGCAGGGGAAGGGACTCCCCTGTATGTTGTTGAACACTGAGAAATAAGCCCGGGGAAAGAGTAATTTCCTCCTGGCATTGAAAAACAAAGGAACTAGGGGAAGGGAGTCATTCCCCTTGTGTTGTTGGACACGAAGAAGGAAGCCAGGGGAAAAGGAGTCCTTGCCTCCTGTCATTGAGAACCAAAGAAACCAGGGGAAGGGAGTCATTCCTCCTGGTACTGAGGACACATAGTTTTGAGAGACTTTTAATCCTCTGTCAAGAAGAAGAGAGTCATTCATCGTGACCAAGCAGAGACATTATCCTTAGTTGTTTATAGTGTAAGGGAAGGAAATAGGATTTGACACAACGGTGGACAATTATTATTTTGGACATTCTGATACTATCCTTAGTTTAATATTTGAGGTAGCATCAGGCATAGGTAGGTTTCTCCTCTTTCTTTTGGACCAAATAAAGGTCTGTAACAAACACCATAGCACCTGTGTGTTGATCTCGTACTTCTGCAACCTTATGCCACCTACTATCTAACATTTGGTGACGATTGGGCAACGGCCCGCATGCTAGGAAGTGCCTCCTTCCCATGTCCACGTGTGCCGCTGTACCGCTCTTCCACATTACACAGCGGTTTTACCTTGGTGGTGAGCTGCCACCAGGCTGACTCCTTACTTTGGCAGAGAGCCACCTCCAGGTCCGTCGCCCAACCAACCCTTACTTCGACAGAGAGCAGCCACCCAGCCGCTGCCAGGACAAATCCTGTGTGGCACGCCGCATGGTGCCATGTATCTAGGACATCTACCCCTTTTTGGGGTTCCAGCAGCCACTTCACTAGATCCGTGGCAGCACACACTTTGACGTGAACTCCTCTTCCTGCATACTACCAGCTGCTGGCATGTTATCTCACAGGTGAATTTCATTATACTCGTTACACACTTATCCACGATATACAGCCTATAGTGTTATTGTCCTAGCCATCTTCTTCGTCCGAGTAGTTTCTTCATGAGCATGAAGGCATTGTACCATTATTAGTCGATATCTTCTTCATCTGGGTGTCTTCTGCATGACCCAAGATAACCTGAATTGATTCATATTATTTTCTTAGGGCAGCACCCTAATTCCAGTATCAGGACTGCAGTCAATCATGTGCCTCCTACACACATATTATCGGGGCGTCTGATAAGACACTTTCATTGCTCTCAGTCTAAAAATGTCAGACGATGACATATCCTCCACAGTTCAAACTCACCCATGATCCTCCCTTCATTTCATGGAGAATAGCTAGAATTACCTATGGCTTTTGTCCTGACAGACACTAATAATTTAGGAACCTTCTGGGTGCAATGGATCTGTGATTTCAATGTATATATTGCCGCCTTAAGGGCCTCAAGAGGATCAAAGAAAAAACAGCGTGCTCACCCTAGAAAGTATAGCGGGCTATGAAACATCACTATTTTGAAAAAAAAGACTACGGTTATCTTGCACACTGGGTGAAATACTGACACACAGACATGGCCATTGAACAACAAATAGAAACAATCAACAAACTCAAAATAACGTCACTGTCAGGAGCAATCAACAAAATAAAAACCACATCTACCCCCTCCTCCAAGACAATTTGAGAGACTCTGTTGTTGGTGTGGCTACAACTTCGCACATGATGGTCTGTGCCCAACCTGTGGACAAATTTCAATCAGTTGTCAAAAACTCCAGGTATGTTAAAAATACATTACCCAATCCACCCCGACAGTCCACCCGAGATGCATCGCAGACAAACTCTTGAATCGTCATGATACAAGAGTTGCACTCAAGCTGACCGTTACCGTACACGTTGCCAGTGACAGGGATCGTCAAATGGCCAAAGAACATATCATAGAACCAGATACTTAGATGCACAATCTCCTTTGGACAGTGAATCCAGTGCTTTACCAGTTAGTCTAAAATTAAGATTTCGATTTTTGCATTGGGGGATCTGTCAGCACGTGACAATAGCCCCACACTACTGCTACAACTAAATAATCACCGAACAGAAGTCCTACTAGATACCGCCGCAACAAAGCATGTTATTAGCAACCGAATATACAAGCAAATTCCTCACCCACCGCAGCTGAGTCCTCTAGAAGTTGACATCTATCCATATGGCTCACACATGCCACTGCTATGAAACGGTACATTTTCAGCCACGTGACGCTACAAAGAACATTCGACGAGCATTCAAATTCAAATACTAAGTGCACCAACTGAAAGCGGATGTATTCACAGCTTCAAATCCGCACTGGACATGCGTTTGGTGCATATCCTATCCAGAATCATGACACATCAGTATTGTATTATAATACAGAAGACAACGTTGATCACCTGTTTCCATACCTGTTAAAAGGATTAGGCAAGTTAAATAATGACCAAATATGGCTGCACTTTGACGAATCCATAAAACCAATTTCACATTATAGCGGTATTCCAATCAATATCCAGCGACAAATTGAAGAAGAATTAGACAACCTCACTGAACAAGATATAATAGAGCCTGGGACAGGCCCCCGCCATAGGTATCCCCCATATTACCAGTTCCAAAAAAGGGGACGGACAAAGACATCCGAATTTGTGTCGATATGAGGCGCTCCAACCAGGTGATCCAGAAAGACAGACACCAGGCACCCATAATTACTGACAGGATTCACTTCCTGAATGGTGAAATCATGTTTTCTAAACTGCACCTGAACAACAGACACCATCAACTGGAATTAGCAGCAGAATCCATACACATTTCCAAGTTCAAGAGACATCGGGGCCTAATCAGATATAAGCGTATCAATTTTGGTGTATCATCTGCTGCTGAGATCTTTCAGGAGGAAATACACAAAATAACTTGACACATATCGAACGGTATAAACTACAGTGATGACTTCCTAATCGTTGGGACTACGTTATAACGCCACGATGAAACGTTAAATCGTGTGTGCATGCATGGCATTAGAAAACGCATGTCTCACCCTTACCAAACACAGGCGTGAGGTTCACAAAGGGATGCTGAAACTCTTTGACACATATTCTAGGCACAAGGAATGAGACCTGACTTGCCGCACTTCAAAACACACCGAGACCAGAAAATGTATTCTATCTGCAATCTTTTCTAGGATTAGCATGCTACTGTGCACAATACATCCACCATCAGTGCTGCACAGAGAGAGCTCACAAGGCAGGGTTATTAATCCTCGTGAAAATCAGATTGACAGTCAGCGTTCGATGAAATATGCGGCAGAATTGCATCCGCTGACATAATTTCTTATTTAAAGTTCAATCATACCACAGAACTCACAGTTGATGTGTGGGTCTGGAAGCCATTTTGGCTCAATGGCTCATCATCAGCCCCACACAAAACACTGTTTCATATGCAAGTAGATGTCTCTCACCTACTGAACAGTCTTACTCGCAGACTATAAAGAAATGGGTGGCTGTTGTCTGGGCCTGCAAGCATTTCAATCTCTTTTTATACAGAAAAGTGTTCACAATTATCACTGATCATCAGACTTGGCTGGCGATATATGGCAAGCCAGCTGCTAGAATACCTCCCCGCTTCACACGCTGGGGTTTATGACTCCAAGATTATGACTTCACTATCAAACATCATTTTGGTAAAGATGAAAAACACAGGAGATTTGTCATCTCATCATCTTAGACAATCGACGCAGATACAACCTTCCATTACAGACAGGTACATTCACTACATAGTGCAGCAGGCACGCCCAACCTGTCTAGATTTGACTTACTACAGCATGAGTCCATGCAAGACAAGGCATTGACTATCATTAGTCAGTGTTGACGAATTGCCGGACAGGAAGACACGAAGTTCCAACAATATGTCGCCAGCTTACTCCTAGTGAAATAATAACTCTTATTGATTGACACTGATATTCTCCTCAAAGGTACTAAGCTGGTGATTCTAAAGTTGTTACAGCAACATGTCTTTGACCTGGCTCATGAAGGTCACAGAGGCATTGTGTTGACCAAATTAATGCTAAGACCAAAACTGTTGTTTCCCAAGCTCGATACGCTGGTGGAAGAGACACTCAACCTCTGTCCTACATGTCAAGTGATTGCGTCTCATACCAAATCACAGAACTTTTACAAAGGAAAGCCTTTCGTCAGGCTGCGTGGCAAGAGTCCCCACTCATTTCTTTGCCCCAGTAATGGGAGGAACATACATCTAGTTGTGCTGGATGAATACTCCATATTCCCTGAGGCACAAATAATACACTCCACAGCGGTGTCCTGTGTCATTGCAGCTCTGGATAGTATATTCACAGATTATGGTATCCCTCAAATTGTCAAGTCTGATAATGGTCCTCCATTTATGGGTTAAGAGTTCAAACCATTTGCTGATTACTTTGGTTTTAAGCATCAGAGAGTTGTGGCGTTATGTCCGCAAGCCAATGGCATGGTAGAACATTATATGTCCAACTTAAAGAAGACTGTTCAATTGTTGATTAAACAGGGCACCCTCTGGAACTAATAACACTATGGGTAAATACCTGTCTGAGATCATGTATGTCGTATTGTTGGTACAAGATAACCTGGTGCTGTAACAGGGAAGAACTGTCACCCTGAGGACTCCATCATCCATGATCATGATGACAGAGAAAATCAACACATGAAGACATATGTTGACGAACAGAGAAAGGCTTAAGACTCACCATTAAAGATAGGAGATGTAGTGATTGTAAAACAACAAATATCACATAAGGCAATGACGCTTTTTCACCCTGAGCTGCTCATCATTACAGACAATAAAGTATCACTACTAACTGCCACAATAGAAGACAAGCCAATCACTAGAAATTCCTCTCATTTTAAAAGAATTTATGAGACGGTTCCTCCCATCAATGTGTCTGAGATCACAGTTGACGTTGGTATCTCCGAGTCTCCATACATGTGAGACTGCGAGTGATCCGATGATTATGGTGAGTTTTGAAAGCTGGATGTCAAAAGTGATGGCCAGGAGCTATCTGCCATCGTTCATCCAGGTCGAATGAAAAAGAAATGGGATAAGGAAATGTATATTTGAAAAGGAGGGAAGTTGGAATGTCTTGAGATGTCAATGAGATGTTAAGCAGCCATTATGTTTAAGGAGACATTTGGGTATAATGAGAAGGGAAGTGAGTCATGGGAATGGTTAGAGGAGGGATTTTCAGTTCGATTGAAGAGAATAAAAATGTTTTACTTACCTACTTGGTCTCTGTGCCTTATTGCACAGGGAGGTGTGGAGCACTGTGGATCTAAACCCAACAATGGCATCTGGGAAGAGCAAGAAAAAAGACAAATCTGTAGACCCAGATTTCTTTGCACCACGTTCTATGGCGAGTAAACACTGTCCCTCCAGTAAAGATGCCTCTAGGTCCTCCAATCCCGTGCAAGATCCAGTGTTGGCAGCGCATTGAAAAATCAAAGGTCTTGTTTGGAAAGGTAACAAGGCCTTGGAAAATAGAGTGGAATACCTAGAAAACGCAGTGAGGGCAAAACAAATCAGAGTCATAGGCCTCTCCCCTGGGGTGGAAGGATATGAAACAGTTTCATTTACTGCTGATTGGCTTCCAGAGATTCTGGCCTCAGAAGTGCAGAAGTGCTATTCTACTAAGATGTGAACTCCCGACAAGCGGCAAGACACTCCATATCAAAGTTCTGACACCAGGGACAAGAAAGAATCATGAAAGCTGCAAGAGCAAAGAGAACTCTAGTGTATCAGCAACACAGGAGTCTCTTCCGCCCGCACCATGCGCCAGCAACAGAAAAAGGAAGAGGTGACCAATCTCCCTCAACAGAGCCTTCCTTGCATAAGAAATTAATCCCAGACTATTGTGACAGGCCATACTGTGAGTAACTTGGAAAGAGAAAGAGAACTTCTACTGGGATCAAAGGGCGTGGAGGAGTTAATTAAGGTGTTGAGGTAGTCAGCAAGGGTCCCAGTTGAGCGTACCATATTGGTGACTTGGGGAAACGGCAAAGTTGGTGCGATGTTGCAATTTTACATGTATCTAGTGAGAATGGGATATGCGTTACTTTTAGTGTTACTTTGTGTTTAAGTTGTTAAATTTAGATTTGCCCGCACGTAGCAAGATAACTGTCAAGCCGGATGATGAAATATCAACATAATATAGTTATGGTGTGCCACGTGGCGTCTAGAAACTGGGCAATGAAGATCTTCATAATGCGCATCTGAGAAAGGAGATTTGCAATGAAGAAACCATTGTAAAGAGGACGCAGTAGTCTTCTCTATGCCGTGTGCTTTTTTCATAGTTTGGCTAGGCCCTGCAACCAGGGTGTGCAAGGTGAACTCTGTGTGACTGGGAAAATTGCTTTGGCAAGGGTTGAAGGCAGAGGAAGGGCAGTTACACCAATATTTGATGGTCAGCCACAGGCAGGCCCAGATTTTTTATGGCTTAGCACTACTGTGGAAAGGAGATGCAATCTTTTTAAGTGCATGTGAGCTTGTTATTTATTGTCCGCAGGAATCCAGCCATCTGTTTGCGGCTGAGTAATAAACCTGGGGTGAAGGGTCACCTAAGGGCAGAGTTGACCGATACTTTATGGGTTTCAATTATTTTCTCAGGTTGTGTCCGGAGGCCATGCATGTTGAATTGGTAGGCGTTTAGATTAAAGTGAAAGAAGGACGCCAGCAAGTCTGACCAGATGAGATAGTTATTGCCAGTTCAAAGGGAACTTGTTATTACTCCCCCTCCTCATACTTTTAAAAGTGTCCTTGCAAACCATGTGCATCACGTCCGGGGTTAGAGATTCCAGGCCAGCTGGAACTTGTAATGAATTATGTTTGTATGTGAATGTGTGACTGTTGTGATGAGGTCATGACCTACCACAGAAGACTCCAGGAAAGGGGTGTGCTACAAATATGAGCTGATGATGACAGCTAGATAAATGTGACCAATGAGAACATGGGAATTAGAGAAGATTGGATTTCTTTTGTATAGGTTTGACCAATCATGTGTGCAGGCATGACTTGTACTAAAATATGTGGGAGTGTTTTTACTGTTACAAAATATATAAAAAGTGTCAACTTGTGTGGTTCAGGGAGATTTGGGTTAGTTTGACTATTCCGTGTCATCTAGCCCCTCCTTTCCGTTTGTACAATAAACTTGCTTTACGGACAAACGTGCACTCGCTTCTAAGTGGTGGGCCTACTTTGGGTTAAGGTAATCAGAGATCCACCCGCACAAAGGCAATACCTGAGATAACTGGTACAGTCGTAGATAAGGGTTGATAGTTTTTGAAGCTCACAATTGAGAATGACAAACTATAGGGTGAATTGCTGTAGTCTGGCTTTCCTATATAAAATATATTTTGTATGTTTCCCAGGTTTAACTGGAAGCTCTAGGGAGTTACTTCAAGGGCATGCATGGTCTTAGATATTTCCTTGTTGTTAGTCTTCCAAATAAGGATAATTGGGGCTGAGCCGGCCCAGGAATATATAATAGGTGTAAACGGAATTGAAGGAGGCGCTGACTCTGGTACACGGAGTAGTTCATCAAATATAGAGGGTGGTGGTGCTGACAATTAATCAATATGGTAAGAATATCTGTTTGTAGAATGCACGAAGTGGGACATATTACCTCCTCAATAAGTATATAGTAGACCCTATACAGGAGAATAAAGTAACGTATGGTAGTTGGGGGTGCGACTCCAGCTAGGAGGGAGTTTTGATGGAGTTTTAAAATGTGCTGTCAGAGCAATTGAACGTATGGGTTCTACAAGTGATATCTCGAGGTGTAATCTGTCAAGGAATTGCTGCACTATTATACGTTCGGCCTCATCTCGGTTGTAACAACGCCCAACTGTAATAGCGTTAGCGCCCACCGGTCCGGCGGTATTACCGCCTGATCACGGGTTGGCCGTTAACTGTAAATCCCCATTCCCCAATGGGGAATTTCCGGCGCTAATACTGCACGCTAATACAACCGGCGGTAATACAGGACGTGACTCTTGATAAGGCCAGCCCTTATATGCAGCAGTAAAACCGTTATCGCTGCATTTAAGGGCTACAACCCAACTCGTGATGAGGCCCTTTGTGTTGATGCTAATGCCATTTGTACCCTTCGTCGGATGTAACTTGATTGTCCTACCCCCTACGATTAAGAGGACTACCAGCAAAGTATTGTTGTGGAAATGGGGTTGCTCACTTTCGAGGACTATGCTCTTGTTATTGCTTAAACTAAACTAAAAATAAATGTTTTTTTTTTTTAAAAAAGGCTTTTTCTTTACTTCTGCTCAGCCTGCACTTAGTCTGTGCCCAAATGGGTGCCCAAAATGACTGGCAAATAAAGTTACAGCACATGGGACAGGTACTGAATTCATTCACCCACCTAACTTCCATTCATTTCAATGGGCTCTCACGCCAAAACAAAATTCTCCTTTTTCACCCACCCTGGGGAATTAGTTCAAAGAGTTCTATTGAATTTTTAACAGAAGTATCAGTAGTCATTGTTGGGGGCTGCTCCGGGACACCGGGCAGCCCCATACTCGGGTCGGGTGGCACCCGACGAAAGACTCACTGATGCGGCGCCCATGCCGCAGACTCAAGGGTGGGGCTTCAGCCCACCCGCTCCAGATCACCGGAGCGCCGCACACGTGGCCAGGGGGCACCCGGCTCACCGCGGCCCCGGCTCTGGGGGCACCCAGGCCGGTGTCGCCTCCCTAACCCGCCTCACATGGTTGGGGGACCCACAAGGACGGCGTTGCCCGGCAGGGGCACCGTCCTCAAGCTGGGCCCCGTCCTTGTGCCCAGCACCTGCAGCGCAGCACCAGCAGGGTGCAACAAGAACGACGCTGGAGCCAGAATGGGAGTGACTGACGAGCCGGAAGCAGCTCGTACATTTTATTAACTTGGCCACATGGGAAACCATGTGACCAAGGAACACACACTGGGAGATACCATGTCTCCCTACAGGGTGACATGCAACAGTCATTACATCACCCTGCAGAATTAGAAGGTTGAGGAGTGTGGCTGCTGAGCATGTAGAGCCAACCAGCGCTACACACAATTTTTGTAAGGGGAACCTTGACACTACACTTTCTGCCTGTCAAAAAAAGACAATACGCTCTCATTTGAAATTTGTGATGTGTGGTCGCCTGACTGTTCTGCGTCCTTTTTACGGGGTGTCTGAGTTTAAAAAATAATCATGTGTGCGTTTTTTGTTAATGCATGTTGCCTGCTTCCTATTTATGTGATTTGCGTTTATGACCTAATACCATATCGCTTTTTAGAACTTGTTTTGGGTTATTTACGACTTCTTTCGAATGTGCACTGCGCTTTTCGCTTCAAACTTCACAACTCAAGAGGAGCAAGAGAACCAACCGAGCCTGAAAACGGAAGCAGTCATGCTCGTCACGCATAGAAACTAGACCGGAAAAGGAAAGCCGTGTACCCACAATCCTCTAGCCCATATTTAAATACCCACACTATTATACAATAACTGAACATTGCTAAACGCACGTATATTTAATTCTCCTGGAATGAAAATCCAGTTATTGTAAAACAATATTTGTTCAGTATAATGTGCGACTGTCTGCCAGTAATGAATGAGAAACTATAATCTTGCAGGGTCCTTCAAATGTATTGTTTAATACTGTCGGTTGCAGCGCAGCGACATTTGTTTCTAAGTTCATATTGGGAAATCACTTGCACTTCGAGTGGCAGTGAAATCCCGATAGTGAAATTTTTGGAGGACTTCTGTTGAGTACGGAGGTCTGTGACAGGAGTCGAAAGGAAGCATTGTGGTTGAGCTACGTACCCATGCGAGCGTGCTGGAGAGCTTCCCTGCTAAACGTGTGAAGTAAGGGCTACTAAACCTTTGCGCCGGATTCGTAGATAAGTGTGCATTTTTCCCGCAATCCAGCGCAGCATGATCGGAAAAAAAGATACACGCCCCACTTGGGCAAAGTATCCGTATTCACAAGTCACGCCAGGGACGTATCCCGGCAGGCCCCCACGCAAAGCATAAACAGCCAGAACAGCTACATTTGCGTTCTCACCCGAGCACGTTTACACTTACCCTTCAAACACAGTGCGTGGGGTTCCCCTGGGGTCCCCCGCAAGCAGGCCAGCATCTCGGGGACCATGCACAGGATCCCCAGTAACTGTTGCCGGCACCCCGACAACATACGTATGAAAAAACGTAACTCGGGTTAAACTCGGAATTCTGCGTACAAACTCCCGTAGCCCGATCCTGCACCCAGCTACACTGCATACGCGAACCCCACGAACCCTGCAAACCCCTTAAGTTAGATCGGAACCCTGTTTGCGTACACGCACCCCTAAATCCGACATGCAAACCGACCTCTGCGCTACAAATCCTATGCAACTGCCTTCTGGTGGCGTAGAGGTCGATGGATTTGTGTGGCCATTTCTATGCTGAGAGGCTGCACGGGTGGTTCCATGAATTTGTGTCGTTTGGCGCAATTGTGGGCATGCGAGGGACTGCCTGCAGCCTGTCCCTCGCAATGCCCACTTTTTCTCATGTTCTTCCCCATTTTCTGTGTTCCGCCCCCTTCCCAGCCCTCTGTGCAAGCCACGCCCACACTCTGCATGGTGTTTCGTGCAGAGCGCTCGATGGCTCACAGAGATGTGTCGGGTCTGCGTCAACTCCACGCAAGTCCTGGAAATGTCCCGTGCATTCGATTCGAACCGACGAACAGTGTTTCACACGCAGTTTGACCGCAACTACCAGATTTTACACGTAAATAATTCTATGAATCGGGCCCTTTATATTTAACGACCCATGAGGTGGGGGATTACCACTTGCTAATGGCCCGTTGCCAAAGTTGAAGGCACAAGCAAATAAGCGGCCTTAACAACAGTGATTATACATGTTCTATGCTGGGCAGAGCTTTAAGTGGGCCTTGGCTGAGCCCCGGCAGGCTCAGAAATATTGTCTGAGGCGGGCCCCTGCCGGGTTCACTAATGTCTCCAGCCGCTAGAGGACAAGGCTTTTTTAAAGCCTGAAGCCCTCGCTAATGATAGAGTGTTAGATGTAGCCCTAGCCTCTACCTGATAAGGAAGCGATATCCGACAATGACCAGGTTTATTTTGTCAGTCAGGCTACAAACAATTAAGGTGCTGGAAAACATGGGTGCTTGGAGTGGTATCCCGCAAGCGCAAAGATTATGTATACTATGCGGGAGCACCATCGAGACTGCTAGCCACCTTTTAACACAATGTGATGAATTAGGAGCAGTATATAAGCATGCGTACGAAAAATATAGTAACCCAAACTCTGACATATTTTGGAGTGACCTGTTTGGTGCCAAGTCATCAGTACTAAGCAGCATTGCATGTGTGGGAGGCAGTAAGTAAAAGGACAGCTAAACCAGTTGGTGATTCCTCCAAGCAATCTTAACATTGTCTTATATGGAAAATATGTATATGAATTGCACGTTTTTAATAATATGATTGTATTTTTGTTTTTGCAAATGTTTATGTTTTACTGTATAAGTGCAAAAAGGATGCAAGACATCTAATAACGCACTATAATAACATTAAAAATAATAATAAATAAATAAAAAAAATAGAGTGTTTCAGGGTTCAGAAAAAAATAGCTTAAATTCAAATTGGTGGTGCCAGCACCTGCGAGGGATCCCTTCAATCAAGAGATGCCTGTGGTCCGGCACCACCATTATCAAAGAAAAGGTGTGGCTGCTGGAAGCTGAGGATTTTTGTTCTTAAGCTTGAAGCTCCCGCTCATTTGCGGGAGCTTCAGGCTTTAGGAATAAAGTCCTCGGCTTCCACCGGCCTCACCTTTTCAGCCTTAATGGGGCTGCTGTCCCTCCCCAGGCCTGATGAATGGCGAGGAGCAGCACCACCATTAAGGCTGAAAAGGCGAGGCACTGTCCCTTGCCAGGCAAGCAGTTAGTATATACATGCAAGTTCAGCAACCTCTTCCTCAGCAAGGAGAGGGTGCTGATCTCTACAAAGGGCTGTCTGGCAGGGATGCGTGTAGCCCGTTAAGCGGGGCTCATCAAGGGGGCGTAACCGAATGAACCGGCAGGCAACGCCAGAAACATTAGGCCACGCCCCCTTGATGGGCTCATTTTTCAGTGCCACTTAAGGCACGGATGCTAGTGTACATTTGTCTGGTGGGTTAATTGGTTTGGTGTCCCTGACATTTAAGGAGCTTTTGAAAGGGGAGAGTGAAACTGTCATTGCATGTAAATTACAAGCGGCAGCAGGCTACCACGTAGGAGGAAGATACATCGGCAGAACACTGCTTATAAATGGCATGCATACATCGTGTGTACACATATCTAGATAGATATGTGTCGAGGAAAGAGAGTTGGACAACATTATGGCTGTGGAGCACTGTAGACACAGCTCATTGTTATCAGAGAAGCACACAAAGGGACACAAAACAAGACTGGATGGAGAAGCAGTGGTTGGCATTTCTGCCGGAGCTACACGTGTCTTTTCCCTGAGCAGAACCAAGGCCTCGTGGATCAATGGAGCTACCGTCCCCCAGCTGCGCAGCATTGACCATGAAGAACATACCAAGACCGTTAGTAAAATAAAACAGGAGTCCATCAGTGTCAGTTACACTGATAGTGCTCGGAAATGAGGGCGGTGGAAGGATAAATCGAAAAATTTAAAAAAATCGCATATCTGGGAAGAACAAACAAAGACAAGGAAAAAGTAGGACAACTACTGTGATCTTTTGGTACCAGCGAAAATCACAGAGCTCAGAACCAGGGCAGTGGAAGAGGGAAGGGTTTTAAGCATTTAACAGACTTGTTTTATTACCTCCACCTGTTTGCTTTTTATTTTTTTTATTTTTAAGTTAATCGATTTTTATTGAAAGTTAAAAATAATTAAGTAGACATTAGAGCAAGTTGTATGAAAAGTGAAATACATCATAGTTAATATGATAATTGATGATGCTGTAGTTAACTACATACACTATTAAATATAATAAACCTTATAAAAATATGAAGTAAAACCATAGCATGGTTTGGGACAAACAGGGGAGGACAGACCTTGTCCGTAACCAGAAGCTATGCCAGGTCAGCAAGCCCTAGCTATTGACACCGGTCTGATCACAGCCCGGTGAGACCCCCAGGCAGTTTGGGGCGGCTGCTCGCAGGGAGTATCTGCTCTGGACCAGATGAAGTGGCAGGAAATAATCAGGCAAGGAGAGACGCACATAGACGAATCTTGGTGGAACAAGCATGCTCCCTCCATCCAGTGATAAATCCAGGAATACGGTGGTCGAACACTGAGGCTGCATTGGTGCATTGGTGAAGGTATTAATGACCAGGTGAGGAGGTAGATCATAATAATAATTATTATTATTATTAATATTATTATTATTTTGCATTTATATAGCGCTACGAACCCTCAGGCATCTGAGTGCTGCTTATTATTACCCACGGTGTGGTGCTCATTTATCGACCTCGGAAGGATGAAAGGCCTGCGTCGGCAGGCTCTGCACGGATGTCAAAGCAAGCGCTCTACTTGCTGTGCTATCTGACCGGCTGCATAGACCTATATATGCATATATTTATAGGAAGCAATGTTCAAGGCGTCTCCAGGAAGCAAATTAAGGGGGCGCCTATAAAAAGGGGTGAGGTAAACATAGTGCGTTTATTCAGCAAGTGATTCTGTTGTATATATGTATATATCTTGATGTCAATGAGATTGTCTCATCCTATATCGGTATTGAAAATATATATCAGTATATCTCCAAAACTCGATGTATGTCGCCCAGCACACACACAGCACCAGTTAAGTTCACTCCTGGTTTCGGGCCTTCATTGGGAATTTGTTCAGATGTTTCCTGTTGTGATTGGCTGGTAATGGACACCTGCCATTTTATGCACTTTGTAATGATACAGTGTCCATATTGTGTCCCGATCGGAAATTGCTCTAGGAGGCCTTTCACAAGTGTACCATTAATACCCATGGTTCGTGATGCCTTTTTGTGTATCTGGCATCTGACTGCGGGTGCTTTTCTGGAACATCTGTGCAGTTTTTAATTGGGGTTGTGGGTTCCTTTCTGAGCAGTGTCTTTGTGTGGACATTTTATAGTGCAAATGTGGCATGAGCACTGAGAATATCCAGAGCGGGCATGTGAACTAGAGGAGCACAGTGTGTGTCAGTGGGTATGCTATAACAGCGCACAACCAGCGACAAGATATGATCCTTTAAAGCAGTGTCTTCTGCAGAGATGGAGCCACTCTGATTTCTTGAGGGCAGTGTGTCCCTTTCAGGCCCGAAGAAAGAAAACAGGCAGAGCAAAAAACGGAAAACGAGCAAGTGACGGCTGGGAAAAGGAGGACAGCAGATGAGATTACTGAGCCCCCTGCTTCCCTCAGTGAAGCTGCAAACTCAGCCGGGAAACCCTTTTCCAGGGAAAGCTACCTGACAAGACCCAAATTTGAATTTTAACAATCGGCGGCCGTGCCGGCCGGATTGTTGAAATTCAAATTGGGGTCTCTTTTTACTGTTGCCTCACTCCCTCAGGCAGGGCTTACCTTTTCACCTAGCTGCGCTTGCGTGCGCACGAATGCAGTAGCAATGGCAAGCATTGGACCCGGACTGCTGACCCTCAGCCCTGTGCCGCTGTCCTGTGTGCACCTTTATGGTGTGCTCTTGACTGCATTTACTGTGCCCATAGCCAGCCTCGGCGACAGCATTGCGGCCCTGTGTATTGCGGCCCTGTGTGTGTGCTGTGGGGTGGACAACGGGCAACACTGCAGAGGGAGAAGCCCAGGTAGGGGGGTAGGGGAGTATCCAGCATTGCAAGAGTCGGGGCGAGCCACAAAAAAGTCCTGCCACTCACCCCCCCCCAAATACAGTATGCGCAATTCCATACGGTCTCCTTCATGACCCCAACCACCCAACCCTGCCCCAATCTCCTTTTTTGGTAACATTAGTGGCAGATGGCATTTTAACACAACCAAAAATAAAACTCATTACAGATGCTGGAATCACATCTATTAGAAGTCTGTCGGGGTCCTCTATGGCAAAATACATGCAAACCTCCTAATTTACATATGGATTACCCCAACAGAAAAGACTTCACAGAAAAAGGCCATCGCAAGGAGCATAATCAGTCTTGATACTTACAGGCACTGTGACAGTGACTTTAGAATAAATTGCCATAAGTAAGCCATGTGGCAAATACCTTTGTGGTGCAAAATACCTAAATTGCACTATTATTATGTATGGAGCAACTCTATAGTCATTAGGCTTTTTTCTTTTAAATAACAGCATTATGTATTTGCATAAGCTGTGAAGTGAATCACTTACAGAGCTGCAGATGAGACACACTGTGATTAAATAATGTGCCCAGGATCACAGGCTTTGTGTAAATGGTGAAACCGGGATGTGGACAATGTTAGCAACTGAGCACATCTTCCCAGCTTTAGTTGATTAAGATATTTATTATGTATCGCTTTACATTTCATGTGCTTAAATAATACTTTTATTTATAGCAATGCCTTGGAAGCAAACCACATTACATAATAAACTAGCCTTTCATAGTAAACTATACACTATGTACATTGTCATAGAAATATGTTGAGCAATAAGAGTATGACTTTAGTTGTATTCTCCCCATGCTGCATGCAAGTCACAATAGCATCATGTAGATTAATGTGAGCCTAACAAATCCCCCTTGGGCTTTAAACCCATAGGGCCTCATTAGGACCCAGGCGGATTTCGCGGTGCTAAATGCACCGCGAAGCACGGCGGAAAGCCGTCGATAGCGCCATGGGGGTTGGCGGATTTACCGCCCCATTCCGACCTCGGCGGAGCGGTAAATCCCCAATCCCCATTCTGCCCTTCCCCATTCCCATTCTTGCCCCATAGGGTATAATGGGAGTGGGGAAGGAGTTAATTACGCCACCGTAAAATACGGTGGCGTAATTAACAACGAGGTCCCGTAGCGCCATGGTTTTCTCCGCCTGGTAAAACCAGGCGGAGAAAACCTCCATGGCGCTAAGGGAACTCGTAGTACGGCGGACGGGTCCGCCGCGATTAGCGCTGGCGGAAACCCACTCCGCCTGGGTCCTAATGAGGCCCATAGTCATTTCATAAAGCATGCAGCATTATAACCCTTCTCACTTCTGATCACCCCATTCACATTTCTAAAGGGACAAAAGCTCTGATTATAGTCTCTCCTCCATTCCATCAAAATGCTCTGTTTACACAGAGCAACGCGAGAGCCCATCTGCTGCCTGGAGCTCCTTAGAACATTGCCCTGACATTGGGACACCACTCCCGTTCGGAAAGGGTCAGGTGGAATTGCTCAGCACATACTGTCCTGTCAGTGGGACAACTTTCCCATTGGGCCCCTCATTGAGGTGCCTAACGGGAGAGATGTCTCACTGACAAAAGAGCCTCAGGGGGGCAGCTTGCCCTCCCTGCTCGGTACACCACTGTAGGGGGGAGGGCACAAAGGGGAGCATAGGATTTCAGAGGTGGGTCACGGGCCCCCCATGGCCCACCCTAGCGACAACACTGGCAATGTTCCACACTGACCTAGAAGGAGGTCCTTGTAAGCCACGGGCCTCACCTCAAAATTTAAATGATGTAGAATAAAAAGTAAAAAACCGGGACAGGACAACTAATATAAATGTAGGACTAACTTTTGAAAGTGGGTGTACACTTCAGTAGCGGTTGGAGGAGAAGGGTTTTAAGTGTTACTGTTCAAATACACTCCCATTATAATTAATTCACCACAAGCAAACACTATCTTAAGTTGTAAAATGCAGCATTTCTCCGGTGCGAGATTGGGCATTCCTGCCTGCCAGCTATGAAGACCTACTACAAAAAACCGGGACCACTGCAGTTTCCAATGGGAGCATAATCTCGAGAAAGCGGGACAGAGCACCAAATTATGTGAAGTCCTGGCAAAACCGGGACGTCTGGTCACCCTATTTAAATGGGGCCTTACCTTCAGTCATTTGTGCGCACAGGGGAGTTCAATGATGGATGACTCGCAGTTTTTTTCGGAAAATCTCAGGCATTGGGCCTCATTATAAGTATGGCGGTAAGGCAACAGCGGTGCCGGTAGCGCTACCGGCAACATTGCTACCGTACCGCCATACTACGAGTTGTGCTTGCGGGTCTCTCTCTGACCTGGCGGGCAGTGCGGCACCTGCGAGCACAACCCGTGGATGCACCGGCACCGTTATGAACGGTGCCGGTCCTTCCGAGCCCCCAATTCCCATTCAGCCCTATGGGGCCGAATGGGGATGGGGAGTCCCTTATTGCCGGCACTCGCGAATGGGCAATTACCGGGTCCACCAAACTCGGCATGACCCGGTAATTGCCCATTCGCGGGTGCTAGTAAAATCACGGGTTTGGGGGCAGCCGTGCCTTTGTTATAGGCACGGCTACTGCCAAACCCGTAATGAGGCCCATTGAATCTTAAAAGGTTCTTGTTTTGATATAGGACATTGAAGGGCTTCACCAGTTTCTAGCGCCCAGAGGCCTTCAGTCCTTGGTTCGCGTTTAAGAAATGCAGTTACATATATACATTTTGGGGGGTGATGTAGCGCACCAACATGGTCCACAAGACTACACCCTCCGTACATTAGATTTTAATCTCAATGCCAAAGCACACACATTTTATGATGCAATGGTATGGTCAGTACTGTGAATTTCACAAGGCAGGTAGTAACCATCAACATTTAGAATCGCAAGGTGCAGACCGTGAAAGCTACAGGGAGGCGTACGTAAATTGGGGCATGTACAGAAACCAGCCCATAAGAGAATAATGGTGTATGCTTTTTCAAGACAATTGTTTATGGGATGTCTTGTCCTAAACTCGAAGGGTAACTTATCATGAGCCAATGACTACAGTCCCCTTCACAGCATGCAATGTAAAATGAATGAGGACTGCCATTAAAGCATCACATGAGAACTGGGCAGAGACAGCCCTGTTGCATCAGTAAGGGTTTCTCCTTCAGCTCCTGACAGACCACTGAAGAACACAGCAGAATCCAGCTGTGCATCTGAGGAGGTGGCTTTACCTGCCCTCCCTCCCCTGTTAGTTTTATTTATGGTTTTGACCCCATATGCTGCCAGGTGTATGCTGGGAAGTGCAGGAGTCAGAACAGCCGCTGTACAGGTACTGCCAGCAGGGCGTGCAGTTGCCCTGTTAGTTGAATTGACGTTTAGGTGACTGTTTAACGCAACAAAACCCTTGAAATTCCACCAGTGCTGGAAGCTACGCCACCTTAACTCTGAGCCCGCCCCCTTTGCATAGCCCATGATTACACTGATGACATCACAGAAAAATGACAAATCACATCACATATGGCATAACCTATTACATCATCAATGACAAAATCACTGGAAATTAGCCCACACTGACATCACTGATGAAATCACATATTACATCACTTATGGCAATGCTTCTGATATCACCAACAGAGGGGACCACATTTGGAAGTCAGAAATATGTGATCATTAAAAAAATCACTACAGCATCTAAATAAAGTAGTGGGTACATTGTCACGTGCAAAGCTTTGCTGCACAGCATATCTAACCATACTGGCCAGTCCTGATGGCCAATGTATCCCCATAGCGTGTCTATGGACCCGGTAGCATGGCCAGTACCTATCACACCGTCTGTACCCCACCTGCCAAGCCATGCAATAAAGGCAGCGGGATAGCCGAATGCAAGGCTCAGGGGTCACTTTACCTCAATAACATGTCTATGGGCTACTGGCCATGCTCTTTGCGACCACTGGCCACATTTCACGCGGCATGGGCAAAGGCCATTGCAAAGGCCAAGCCACTACCCCTATAATATATGTTTGCCCTGTGTCTTGAAATAGACCAATAAAATGGTTTACTCTGACAGGTAGTTCCTATGATATAATCTGTGATGGTATCATCTTCATCATAATCATATTAACTTTATTCGGCCA
The DNA here is from genome assembly GCF_040938575.1 of Ambystoma mexicanum. Lineage (NCBI taxonomy): Eukaryota > Metazoa > Chordata > Amphibia > Caudata > Ambystomatidae > Ambystoma > Ambystoma mexicanum. Next base: position 1,457,832,473 of record NC_090922.1, read on the forward strand.
TAAGGCCATCAAAGTACAACATATCACATGACACATAGCTCATCAGTAATTACAGCAATTCAAATGACAGATTATCCAACCCAAAGGGGAAGGCGGTAACTAAGCCCCAGGTGCTTTGTTAATGTGCCCAGACCTTCTATCAATTAGGCCCTGCATTCAATAGTACTGCCTGCTGTTGGGATGTTGGAGTGGATATGAGCCTATGCCACCCCCTAGGCACTTCCACATAAGGCGAAACCCATACAAAGCAATCTAACATACAAGGGGGAGCAAGCGATGCCACCATATAAAAACCTTGTAGCGCATAGAAGTGAATGCTAACACTAGAAATTCCCAGACTCTGCAACGCCCTTTTTTAATAGGCCCTCAATGAGACAGGCCGCAGACCGATGCTGCTCGCATTCCATGCTCACAGAGCCCAATCTCTATGCTTGAGCCTTGTTCCCGCGGAAGTCCATTTCCCTCTTGTCGCTGTAGGGTTGCGAATAATCAGTATCGCCTTAAGGAATGTGCCCGACACAGAGTGTGAGGCAGTACCAGGTCCGTGATGTGTCTATTCATCTCCACTAAACTGCCATCGAGCCTCCGATCCCCACCCAGCCAGCATGGTGCCGGACACACATCACTAACCTAGCCCCCACTCCTCTGATACTCTAAGAAGCACCCGACCCCCAATGCTTAACCTCCATAAAGCACCCACCAAGGATCCAAAGCACACAGGACTGTACTTCTCCTTAGCAATAACACAAGTCACATGACACGCAGAGAAAGGTAAATCAAAGATCAATCTCCAGAGGGGAGACCTTAGGTGCGGGGACTGTGGGATCAATGGAGCCCTGAATGTACAGGTCAGCATGACTGTATCTTATCCTCCCCTCTCCCTAGCACCTTTTTCCTGTGCCGCCCTGGTGCCTGCCATAATGAATGACTAGTCTGTCTTAGTTGTTTAGTTTAGCTAGGAAACATTGGGCCTCATTATAAGTGTTGTGGTAAGGCAACAACGGGGCCGGTAGTGCTACCGGCGCTGTTGTTACCTCGCCGCAACATTATGAGATTGCTTGCGAGTGCCGCTCTGGGCTCCTGGTCAGACCAGACGTGCAGAGCGGCACCCGCGAGCAGAACAGGATGGTAGCAACGGTCCCGTTATTAATGGGACCATTGTAACCATCCTCCCCATTCCCATTGAGCCCTATGGGGGCTCAAAGGGGAATGACGACGTACAGGGTCCCACGAATGGGAATTACCGGGCCGGCAAAGGTCAGAATTGCACGGTAATTCCCATTTTTCGAGACCCCGACCCGAGTTTGGGGGTAGCCATGCCTGTAAAAACGGCATGGCTACCTCCAAACTCGTAATGAGGCCCATTGTGTTTTATGCATGCCCTGACCTTCACCGTGAGGATGAGTGCAGCTGACCAACGTGGAGCCAGATTGACGGAGAAGAGCCAGCCAATTAGTGCTTGGCATCCCCTATGGAGCGAGCTCATGTGTAGGGAGCCTCCAATCGGGAGCACCAAAATGTCTCATATAGCTCTGACGTATTTTCTGTTCATAACCCCATGTTTTCTGATGAAAGGGCAGAGCACTCTCGAGCAGCAGAGTCCTTTGCTGATATTTGTATTTTGTACAAGTAAACCTTGTTATCCTTGCAAATCTATCTCTTGGCATTTTTTCCTAGCGGGTTGTAATTACTCTGGCGTGTGCATATTGTGGGACTCGCCTTCACTGGTGATGGCAGC